>NC_133330.1:28005336-28342703 GCF_042186555.1 Aquarana catesbeiana
ATGTTATGCGTGCCTTCTCTGTACAATGATATTGCATAGAGTGGTCCCTTACCTCATCTTCTGGCGTCCCCCTGTTGGTGCTTTCTGCTCCTACTTCCTCAGAGTGCCCCCTCAGCAAGCTCTGTGCTAAGGGGCACCCCTGTGGGCACGCTCCTGAGCCAGGCTGTGTGCATCCATAGACAACACACAGCGCCGGTAAAGCACACCCCCGTTCTTTCCTCATCAGAGTTTAGCTGGCCGTATATTAATCCTTTTTTTTTTTTTTCGTTTATCCAGCGGGTTGAAGAAAAAACAGATTTTCCCCACTCCACACATTCAATGTGGATGGGTGAATCTCTCCCGTTGTGCTAGTTCTGGTCGAAACCGAACTACTCCTAAAAATGCTCCCTCCCCCTCCTAACACCTATGCTGGCTAAGCTATGGAAGAGAAGATTTGTATATTTACCTATTTTCAGGGTGCTCTGCTCCGGTTGCATGGGAGAAGAGAGAGCGCTGACAACGGTTGGGCCATAGTAAGCGACGTCGCCACTCAGGCATTACCAGCTGTTGTTGAGAGCTCTCTCTCCTCTCCCCTGCAGCAGCTACTGGCTGACACAGGGGAGATTATTTGACCAAACTGGAGTGAGCTGAAAATAGCCAAGTATTCAGATCTTTTCTTCCATAGGTTGGTCTGACTAGGTATTAAGAGGTGGTGGTGGGGGGAGGGGGTGAAGCATTTTTAAGTGTAAAATTGTGCCCAGAATTTTACTTTAATTTGTTATGAGTATTGCCATCACCTGTATCGGCCAAAAGGAAGACAACTGATGCCCAAACTTCATGTTCAGCTTTTAATGTCAGTTTGTGTGTTCATAATCTTGTAAGTTGAGATATACTAGACATTTTGTATCGTGTGTAATAGCAGAGAGAAAGTCTTTCCATATTAAATATGCTTCATTTGCTTGAAATGTCTTTTTTTAATGTTTTTCTAGTTCTTGGATTTATTGAACCCTTACAGAGGACCTTGCTGCATGATCATAATAAAACTTGCTTATGTAAATAGGATCTCATACTGGCCTTCTATATAACCATATGCCAGCATTGCCTGGTGCATGGAATTCTTGTATCTCCGGTGTAAATTGTATTCTGGAGAGCCATATTAGAATATTCCTCGACTGCACAGTGAGCACCCGGTTCAATGTTGCCGTCACTGCTGCTGAATTCTCAGGGGAGTTTAGATACCCTGTTTCCCCGAAAATAAGACCTAGCGTGATTGTCGGTGATGGCTGCAATATAAGCCCTACCCCCCCAAATAAGCCCTAGTTAAAGTCCTTGTAGGTCTTATTTTCAGGGTAGGGCTTATTTTCGGAGAAACAGGGTAGGGCTTATTTGGGGGGTAGAGCTTATATTGCAGCCATCACCGACAATCATGCTAGGTCTTATTTTCGGGGAAACAGGGTAAGAGAGGTCGGCGTGCAAAGAATGGTCAGAAGTGAGATGCAGACATTACATCTAAGACTCCTATTCGCACAGGCACACCTATGTGCATACACCGCTGGGAAGGACCGTCTTTGCCCGCCTGTGATACACAGGTGTTCCGTGCATCCGCATGTCGGCAGTCCCATTCTTGACTATTGGGGTGCAGTGGCTTCAGGAACACAGCCGCTAGTTCCAATTTGACAGCCATGTAGGTGTGTGTCCCCATACTTAGATGCACCCGCATGGCTGTCAAATTGGGATGAGCGGCTGTGTCCATGCAGCCACCCCAATAGTCAAGGCCGTAAAGTGGGCTCATAGGTAAGTACATATGAATGAGACCTTACAATTACTACCAGGCCATGACTGTCTTTATTAGTTTGGCATGGCCAATGCTGAATTAAATACAACTGTGCGAATGGAGAAGGCAGGGCCGGGCTGGTAATGTTTTTTACACCTATTACAATGTTAAGTGAACAATATACTGTAGATTATGCTGTTAGAATGTCATTTTATTTTCATTCTAGGTCCAATCTAACACCACCCGTGGGTTCTGTCTTTTGTACATCTCCATAAACAGAAATATTACACTTACAAACCGATCTGTTACATTGACAGATATAAAAGGGAAGAATAACCAATTCTGTTATGTGTCCTGTATTTTCCATACAACATACTTGAAATAAATTATGTAAAAAGAGTGGTTGTTTCTACTTTTTTTTTTTTTTTTTTGTACTCGGTTATGTACACTGCCATTGTTGGTAACACAACGAAAGCCAAAACGTTTTCCATTTTTGGTTAGGTAGGGTGCGATGAGAACCCTTGTTTTTTTTCCCATCTGTCCCCCATTAGGGAGAGTCCTTTTCATTTCCTGTAGAGACAACAGGAAGTGAGAGGAAATCTCTCCAATGTGAAGGAAACTCCCTCTTACGCCGCGTACACACGATCGGTTTTCTCGTCGGAAAAAGATATGACGGCTTTTCTAACAGGATTCCGTTCAAGTTTGCCTTGCATACACACGGTCACGCAAAAGTTCGCTGAAATTACGACCGTCAAGAACGCGGTGACGTACAACACTCCGACCAGCCGAGAAAAATGACGTTCAATGCTTCCAAACATGCATCGAATTGTTTCCGAGCATGTGTAGGGATTTTGCGGGTCGGAATTGCCACAGACTATCGCATTTTCGAATAGGAACTTTTCCCGACCGAAAAATTGAGAGCATGCTCTCAATCTTTTGCTGGCTGGAATTCCACCAGCAAAAGACCGATGGAGCATACACGGTCGCATTTTCCGACGAAAAACTCTCATCTGTCTTTTGCGGGCCGAAATTCCGACCGTGTGTATGCGGCATGAGTTGTCACTAGAACTTGTGTTCTCATTGGAATATTTCCCTTCTACAGGCGGTCCCCGAGTTATATACACCTGACCTGACACCTGTGCTGGCTCACAGCAGGGGGTCCAGTGTGTCCCTGTTCTCTATTTCAGGGGTGAATCTGGTCTGAATTTTTGCCTGAATTCGGACCTGAAATGGAGCCAAAGATGCACAGGACCCTTTTCCTGTGCGGACCACGGCCGCCCCAGAGCTGTGTGGCTTCATAGAACGCCGGTCACAGTCTCCTGTTATATGTGCATTGGATGCAGGGAAACCTGCATCCAATTGGCATCAATGTGAACCCAGCCTCATATTTACATACAGGGGGGGGAGACAACAGGAAGTGAGAGGAAATCTACCCCTAGGAAGGGAGAAAGGTGTCTCCACTGAAGCTCCTTTTTTTTCTTTTTCTTTTTTTTTTCTCCACGATATTTGCTCAGTGTTTTTTTTAAGTGCAAATTTTCTGTAAAACATACACTAAAGTTCATTTTATGCAATAGAGGGGGCTTTTGGGACTTTAAATGAGACGCATGGTAACATGCATCTCCATCCCTATTAAAGTACATAAAGAGAGAGGGTCGGGACTTTAAATGAGGTGTGTATATTGTGGCTATTTGAAAGAGTCGTAGTAAAACATGAACAAGTATTTATTTGTTTTTCATGATTGAGTAGGTACATGGCAGACAATACATGCAATAATGGCACATAATATAACAAATCATGTATCCAAATCATTTACATGTTAAAAGTATAAATAGAATATACAATAGTATTATCCTCAATAATAAAAAAAACAATCACTATAATATAACAGTTATAATCCACGGTATTGCCTGGATCCAAAGACCATGTAGGCATGTATGCATTGCATCTAGGTTAAGTCCGACGCGTTTCATGGGATCTATCCAAATCATCAGGGGCGGATGCATGATACATCTATATGAAGAGAGGTAATTATATCAAAATCAACCATTCATAGACAAAAATTGGAAAACAAAAAATGAATATACATACAGGGAGGATAGGATAGTCATCCCTGTAAGACTCACATATCTGCTCAGTGTGAAACAAACGCACTGCCGGAGTGCTAGGGCCAGAAGGAATGCCTGGTCCGGAAGCTGTGGTAGTAGGGTAACAGGAACCAACAGGAACACAGGGAGCATAAATGTAGGTGTGACCCAGAGTATCTGGAACAGTAGGACAAATGGGCTCCATTCTGTGGATCAATAAAAGTATGAATACCAAATGGTGCTGAAAATATAAAAAAGTAAGCTAAGCAAAGAAAGGAGCCCAAATAACATGAGTATGAACTGATATCAAGACAGCGTGGGTCCCCAGAAATTGGTAAAATCCTGGGATTGAAACCACATATGAAATAAATGTCATAATGATAGTGGTAGTTACTAGACTTGTGCACAACGGAAAAATTTGTTTAGTTTTGATTCGTTGTCATTCGTAAAAAACATAATTTCGTTCTGTTATATTCGCTATGTTACGTTAATACTGATTCGGATAATTCGTTATTATTCATAGAGTGTCGATATTCGTTATACTGAATCTCGAATCATGTTGAATTCATTCGTTATATGCGCTATCATTTCGTTTGTATTGGTTGATATATGATATTTATGTATGTGTGTGTATATATATATATATATATATATATATATATTCGTGATAACGATTCGTAGTTTGGAAAGTCGTTTGTTTATTGAATCTTTTAACACACACAATGACAATATCTCCTCTCCTCTGCCCAAATACAATACAATACACACAATGACAATATCTCCTCTCCTCTGCCCAAATACAATACAACACCCTTCTCACTCAGTTCTCAGGAATGCACTTTGCCAGTAATCCAATCTCCAGCACAAAATTACTGTTAAGATTTACTTTGAGTTGCCCTTTTGTTTCATTAGATCTTTAACAAATTACTGAATCATGTCGAATTCATTCGTTATATCCGCTATAATTTCTTTCGTATTCGTTGAAATTCGTTATTTTTTAATTCGGACATTCGTATGTATCCGAATGTCTGAAAGATGCAAAATTCGGCCGAATTTCGATTTGTTACGAAACGAATTGCACAATCCTAGTAGTTAGAGTTTCTGATATAGAAGTAAAGGCCAGCGATGTCTGGTGCAGACTGCACAAGATGTGTATCAGAGGACTGACTGAATGAAAGCAGCGTGTTTAAATGCTCCCTATGTAATGAGCGGACCGCGCCCAGTGAGAGTGAACACCAGTAGTAACAGACTGCACAAATGATAGGTCGATGTGAATAAATAAAAAGCTGTTTGAATGCTCCCTGTGTAGTGAGCGGACCCCACCCAGCGTCATTCAAGGCATGACATTTAGGACGGGCGCTTGAGTCAGGGCGGAAGCCGCTCACCGAACCCCAGGCGTCCATCCCGCCGTCAGCCAAGATAGTGACTAAAGTTCATTTTATGGCCCATTTTTTTAATAAAATATAAAGGATGAGATATTGATGAGTAAATAGATGCCTATTATGTCCTGAAACCCATGCAACGGCAACAAACTTTGGTACCCTATGTTTTCTATATGTGCTGTCAGAAGCCCAAAAGTGATGTAATGCATGTTACTTCCCGGTTCTTACTAGGTAGGGGAGATCAACGAACACGTGTTCACAGGTCTCCCTCCCTTTTACCCTGCAGTGCCCTCCGTGAGGACCTCCTCCTCCCCCCCCCCCCCCCCTGGGGTTCCTACCGTACTTCTCCCCCAACTCATGCCAGCCAGTGTAATGGTCCCAGTAGAGGTGCAGAAAGGGAGGGGTTTGTGCTAGGATAAGGATTCTTCATAGAGTACAGGCAGTCCCCGAGTTACATTTGACTCCTACTTACAAATGGAGGGAGACAACAGGAAGTGAGAGGAAATATCCCCCTAGGAAGGGAAATTCACTCCTGTTAAGCTGCGTAAACACGAGCAGAATGTCCGACCGAAAAAGTCAGACGGAAGCTTTTCATCGTCTATTCCGATCGTGTGTAGGCCTCATCGGACTGGAAAATTCTGACGGACCTAGAAATGGAACATTGTCTAAATATTTCCAACGGAACCAATTTCTATCGGGAAAACCGCTCGTCTGTATGCTGTTCCGACAGACCAAAAACGACGCATGCTCTGAAGCAAGTACGAGACGGAAGCTATTGGCTACTGGCTATTGAACTTCCTTCTTCTAGTCCCGTCGTATGTGTTGTACGTCACCGCGTTCTAGACGGTCAGACTTTGGTTTGACCGTGTGTATGCAAGACCGCTTGAATGGAATTCCGTTGGAGAAACCTGAGTTTATTCCGACGGCAAGACCGGTTGTGTGTACGCGATATAAGAGGTATCATGGGGGGTGGGGGGTGGTGGCGGGGGTTGTCTCCACTGAAGCTTTATCACCAATCCTCGTTTCCACAACAACCTAAAATCCTTCTAAATCCAATTGTCCCAGGGACAGGAATTGAGGTGAAATCTTCTGAACCGGGGCAGAGACAGCAAAACACATTATAGGCGTGTTAACCCTTCCCTATGCTATCCTAAAAATGCATAAAAATCAATAAAAAACTTAAAGCGCCCCCGTCCCACCGTGCTTAAGCACAAATGCGAACGCATACTTTAGTCCCGCACGCATATGTAAATCGTGATCGCACCACACATGTGAGGTATTGTCACGAACGTCAGAGCGAGAGCAATAATAATGGCACCAGGCCTCCTGTGCAACTCTAAACTGGTAACCTGTAAAGCGTCGCCTATGGAGAATTTTAAGCACCGTAGTTTGGCGTCATTCCACGGGCAGACACAATTTTAAAGCATGATTTTTAGGTATCTATTTATTCGGCATAACATCTTTCACGTTATACAAAAAAATTGGGCAAACTTTAATGTTTTGGGGTTTTTTTAATTCGCGAAAATGTTTTTTTATATCTATATTTATCTGGCCCTTGGGTCACTATTAATCCCACTGACCCCCAACAAAGGAGCACAATTCCTCCTAGTGACAACAACAGTGGGGTACTATTCTTCCCAAAGACACCCATTGATGGAGCACCTTTCCTCCCAATGACACCCAACAACGGAGCGTCTTTCCTTCTAATGACACCAACAATAGGGCACTATTCCTTCTAATGACACCAACAATGGGGCACTATTCCTCCCGAAGACACCCAAGGATGGAGCACCTTTCCTCCCAATGACACCAACAATGGGGTACTATTTCTCCCAAAGACACCCATTGATGGAGCACCTTTCTTCCCAATGACACCCAACAACAGAGCGTCTTTCCTCTGAATGACACCAACAATAGGGCACTATTCCTTCCAATGACACCAACAATAGGGCACTATTCCCTCCAATGACACCAACAATAGGGCACTATTCCTTCCAATGACACCAACAATAGGGCACTATTCTCTCCAATGACACCAACAATAGGGCACTATTCTTTCCAATGACACCAACAATGGGGCACTATTCCTCCCGAAGACACCCAAGGATGGAGCACCTTTCCTCCCAATGACACCAACAATGGGGTACTATTCCTCCCAAAGACACCCATTGATGGAGCACCTTTCCTCCCAATGACACCAACAGTGGGGTACTATTCCTCCCAAAGACACCCATTGATGGAGCACCTTTCCTCCCAATGACACCCAACAACGGAGCATCTTTCCTCCGAATGACACCAACAATAGGGCACTATTCCTTCCAATGACACCAACAATAGGGCACTATTCCCTCCAATGACACCAACAATAGGGCACTATTCCCTCCAATGACACCAACAATAGGGCACTATTCCTCCCGAAGACACCCAAGGATGGAGCACCTTTCCTCCCAATGACACCAATAATGGGGCACTATACCTCCCAAAGGCACCAAAGATGGGGCAACTTTCCTCCCAATTACACTAACAATGGAGCCATATTCCTCCCAAAGGCAGCAACGATGGAGCACCTTTCCTCCCAATGACACTAAATACGGGGCACTATACCTCCCAAAGACATTCAAGGATGGAGCAACTTTCCTCCCAATTACACCAACAATAGGGCACTATACCTCCCAATGGCACCAACAATGGGGCACTATTCCTCCCAATGACACCAACAATGGGGCACTATTCCTCCCAAAGACATCCAAGGATGTAGCACCTTTCCTCCCAATGACACTAACAATAGGGCACTATACCTCCCAAATGCACCAGCAATGGGGCAACTTTCCTCCCAATTACACCAACATTGGGGCACCATTCCTTCCACTGACACCAAATATCGGGCATTGCTTGCTCTCACTAACGACAGTCCAGCCCCCCTAAAGTCTGAAACACAGTAAACAAACTTTGTTTAAAAAAGTTTGGAGACCCCTGGGCTGGACGATGGTGGACGTCCTCCAGCCAGGAAGTGAGGCGGGGCTCTGTCTGACTCGCTGCAGCTTCTAATGCACATAATGAGAAGCTCACAGTGTGCAGTGAAATCAGAGCAAGCATTTTCAGTGCAGGAGAGGCGCCTGTACAACTGTGCGAGACTGACTGGGAAGGCCGGAGGTAAGATTTAAAAATGAATTTCGGGTAAACCGCAATAATGGCTGAAAATGAGAGCTGCTGAAAATAAATCGTGAGCCGTTTTTGACTGTCATCTTTTCTGTTGCTAAAACCGCCGGCTGGGACTATTTAAACTAGTTTTTCGTGACCCCGAGTCTTACCAAGATCTAATATTCTCAGATTCCCATATCCGCTGCCTATGAATTCTACAGTATATTGAATTCGGCTTGCCTTGGGCTTTTTTCCAGCCATCCACTTTTGTCAGTATTATCCTTAAAAAAAAAAAAAATGTAATCCAATATTATCCAACTAAGGCGGATGTAACCCCCATGGAGGGACTCCGGAGGACCATCGCTGGGAAGGAGCCGGGTGTAGGAGTGGAGGATGAAGTCTTATTGGTGGAGGTCACATGACTTTTAGTCTGGCCGCAGTGCTGAACGCTGCAAGTATTGGTGTGATTTTTGGGATGATGGATTTCCTTCTTTATTGTCTTCAGAACTTTGATCACATCTATCACTCGGCGCCTCCGGCATTCGCTACAAAACATCATTTATGAGATGATCTGCAGGGTGGAGAATGATAGAAATAATTGTATCCAAGACCATTTTTTTTTTTTTTTTTTTTTTTTTTTTTTTTTAGAAATTAAATATTAAAGCTGAAGTTTAATCTGCTTATATTTGGCCTCCACCCCCATATCAATATGCTAATAAAGTTTTTAAATAAAACTTTTCCGTTTTTCATTAAAGCGTTACTAAACTCACAACAGTAAAATCAGTCTGTATATACAGTAAAGCACGCTTGTTATACTCACTGTGGAACCTAAGGGGTTAATCCTCCGCATTGTGTAAAAAGGCTGTTTGATCCTGTCTTCTCTGATCCACCCCCTTCTTCCACTGTCTCCAAACCATCTCCTGCTAGAACAAAGGCTAGGGGTCACTCTGCACATGCTCAGTTAGGTGTGTATTGCTAGAGAGTTCTTTTTTTTTTTTCTTGGGAGGGTCCATGTGATCAGCACAGGACAAATCAGACCGAGGTTCAGAGGTCAGGCTGCACATGCTCAGTTTGGTAAGTATTGCTGGGAGTTTTTTTTTTTCTTGGTCGGGTGCATGTGATCAGCACAGGGCCAATCGGCACTGCCCAGACAGAGGGTCAGGGGTCCTGCAGCCTCATAGGACAGTCAGAGGAGAATGAAAACTCCTCCTGTAAGCTTTAGGCTCCGTTCACATATGCTACAGCATGGGGTCTGGTGCGTCCCTGTCCTCCGCTTCAGGTGCAAATCGGGTCAGAATTTTTGCCTGAATTCGCACCTGAATCGGAAGGAAGAGGGGGTGAAGATGGACGTTTGCTGCTAGTGGGGACAGCGGTGACATTGCAGGCTTCGGTTTCAGGTAAGTGACACATAATGGGCTGGTATGCGATGTATACTAGCCCATTATGCTTTACCTTTGCAGGGAAATAAAGAGGAAGTAAAATCCATCAGGGTTCACTTCCTCTTTAACCAGACACTGATAGAAGTCACAGGACTGCTATATACGGCTGATGAGAAAAGATATTTAGCAGTTTATAAAAAATAAAATAAAGATAAAAAAATATTACTGCGCAGGTGATAATAACCTAAGTGAAAAAAAGCTGCTTGCAATTGTGCAAAAAAATACATGATAAAAATTGCAGCGCTAAATAGATGAAGTTCAAAGTAAATCATTAAAAAATAGTTCATATAGTGCTTGAACACGAAAATGCATAGTGACAGATGGAAAAAAAAAAGTTCATTGAAGTAATGTCCCAAGAAATGTGATTGGTTAGATGAATATCCACTTGGTGCACCTCCAGCGTGATAATAAACAGGATGTGAGCTTATCAGATCTCTAGACTCCCTGTTATTTAGCTGTTTATATTTACTAAAATAATTGCATTTCCATGTTCTGTGTACTGTGGGAGAGCAGATATAGTGAATGCAGAGTCCGGGGTTTAGTAACAATTTAAATACCTTATTTTAGAAATAGTGATGTCATAATGGGTCTCTGTGCTTCTGCGTGGTGCAGCTTCCTGAAAACATCACAGCACCCTCCCTCAGTACTCCTCTCAAGGGCTACTGCTGACCCCTGCACTCTGTGAGTTACATACTATTGACTTCTGCATGCTGTGAGTTACATACTGCTGACCCCTGCACTCTGTGATTTACATACTGCCGACCCCTGCACTCTGTGATTTACATACTGCCGACCCCTGCACTCTGTGAGTTACATACTGCCGACCCCTGCACTCTGTGAGTTACATACTGCTGACCCCTGCACTCTGTGATTTACATATTGCTGACCCCTGCACTCTGTGAGTTACATACTGCTGACCCTTGCACTCTGTGATTTACATATTGCTGACCCCTGCACTCTGTGATTTACATATTGCTGACTCCTGCACTCTGATTTACCTACTGCTGACCCCTGCACTCTGTGATTTACATACTGCTGACCCTTGCACTCTGTGATTTACATATTGCTGACCCTTGCACTCTGTGATTTACATATTGCTGACCCCTGCACTCTGTGATTTACATACTGCTGACCCTTGCACTCTGTGATTTACATACTGCTGACCCCTGCACTCTGTGATTTACATACTGCTGACCCCTGCACTCTGTGAGTTACATACTGCTAATCCCTGCACTCTGTGAGTTACATACTGCTAACCCCTGCACTCTGTGATTTACATACTGCTGACCCTTGCACTCTGTGATTTACATACTGCTGACCCTTGCACTCTGTGATTTACATACTGCTGACCCCTGCACTCTGTGATTTACATACTGCTGACCCCTGCACTCTGTGATTTACATACTGCTGACCCCTGCACTCTGTGAGTTACATACTGCTGACCCCTGCACTCTGTGAGTTACATACTGCTAACCCCTGCACTCTGTGATTTACATACTGCTGACCCTTGCACTCTGATTTACATACTGCTGACCCCTGCACTCTGTGATTTACATACTGCTGACCCCTGCACTCTGTGATTTACATACTGCTGACCCCTGCACTCTGTGAGTTACATACTGCTGACCCCTGCACTCTGATTTACATACTGCTGACCCCTGCACTCTGTAATTTACATACTGCTGACCCCTGCGCTGTGTGATATTTACTCCTGTCTTCTGCATGCTGTTTTATATATCCCCGAACCATGCACTGTCTGCGGTACATACTACTGATCCCTGCAGCCCTTACATACTCCTGACCCCTGGAATGTGTACACTATGTACTCCTGACCCCTGCCCTCTTCACCCTGGGCTTTACATTATTACAGGCAAACCGACTGTGTCCAGGGCCCACTCATCCATCCCTGTACGCATGCAGATGCTTGGATGTGCGGTGACACGGGTACGGCCTCAGCCTGTCATTGATTTGTACACACGGCTGTACGCAAACACTTTGTCATTCCCGGGCGCCTCCCGGCTGCATCCACAAAACGCCTTCTTCACGCTGTAAGGCTCTCTGCACCCATGTGGATGAAGCTTATCAAACCTGGAGTGGATACATTTGGCTTTTCAAGGATACCATCTGCCTAAAATGTATGCCTATGCAAACTCCTATTAGAAAATCTCCATTGCATAACATGAGTTAATGAATCCCAATGACGGATTCTTCTGTCTCAGAAAATGTATAAAAGATTGCGTCTTTAGAGCAACAATGTAACCTCTAACGCCCATCATGATTGTATTGCCATCAATCACATGACTTTAACCACTTCAGCTCTGGAAGATCTTACCCCCCTTCATGACCAGGCCATTTTTTTTTGCGATATGGCACTGCATTATTTTAACTGGCAATTGCGCACACTGTACGCAAATAAGACGCTGCGACGCTGTACACAAATAAAATTGATGTCCTTTTTTTTTTCCCCCACAAATAGAGCTTTCATTTGGTGGTATTTGATCACCTCTGCGGTTTTTTATTTTTTTGCGCTGTAAACAAAAAAAGTACAATTTTAAAAAATTTAAAAAAAAAACAAAAAAAACTTTTCTGCTCTAAAACAAATCAAATAAAAAAAATTTTCATCAATTTAAGCCAGTATGTATTCTGCTACATATTTTTGGTAAAAAAAAATTTCCAGTAAGCGTATATTGATTGGTTTGCGCAAAAGTTATCACATCTACAAACTATGTGATATGTGTGGAATTTTAAATTTTTTAAATTTTTTTTTGACTAGTAATGGTGGTGATTAGCGACTTATAGCGGGACTGCGATATAGCGGTGGGCATTCTGACACTAGCTGACACTTTTTTGGGGGGACCAGTGACACTAATGCAGTGATCAGTGCTAAAAAATATGCACTGTCACTGTACTATAATGACCCTGGCTGGGAAGGGGTTAACATCGGGTGGGGGCGATCAAAGGGTTAACTGTGTGCCTAGCTGGTGCTTTACTGTAGTGGGGGAAGTGCTTTTACTAGAAGGCATGGGTTGGTTTGCTTTGCCGGAACACAGGATCCATGCCTTCCCTACTGACAGAACGGCGATCTGCCTTGTTTACATAGATCGTAGTTCTGCCTGTGTACTGAACGACCGGGGGGGGGGCGGACATAGGGTTGCCAGTTTTTCTTCAAGCCAAACCCGGACACTTTAGCGGCGCGCAGTAAAAAAAAATTTTTAAGTGTACACGGATTGTAACAGACCTGGGACACCTTTGGGGCCCTCCAAAAAAGAATAGTAATGTGCCGTGCATAGCGCCCCCCTCACCCTCCTGTTAGGCCCTGTTCCGAGCCACATTCCTGTCTGATTATTGTGTCTGGGTTTCAGGCGGACTGAAACCCGGACACATGATTCAAAAACCCGGACTGTCCGGGTGAATCCCGGACAGGTGGCAACCCTAGGCGGACATTGGGTCCGCAGGATCCGCTGAGCTGCTCCCGCTGTGTAGAATCGCAGCGGGAACGAGCCGTCGGCAGCGTGCCGGAAGTGCAGGATCACATATATATATATATATATATATATATATGTGTGTCCATATATATAGCCTGTCCATCGTTGGCCTTTATTTACCAGTCTAAACTTCCATTAACCGCATCAATGATGGAAAAGATTGATTTCCAGAATAATTTTTCTGTAAAAAGCGGTTTATGTCACACTGTTAGTCCTACGTGCGCCCGCCGTCCTTCTTACTGAAAATTGAATCTATTGAGGACTTCTCTAGGGTGAGTGCAAGGCTAATCCTTTTTTTTTTTTTTTTTTTTTACTAAGCCCTCGCTTTAGAAACCTCTGTGGGATGAGGAATTTTCCACTTCGAAAATAAGTGCATTGCGTTTTCCCGCGGAGCCAGACAGAGAAAAAAAAAAAAAAGAACATTGGACGGCGTTTGAAGGTAATTACTGGACTTCAATAATGATTGATCATATCTGGGACTGCTGATGAAACATGGAATACAAATAACACCTCTAAGATTGATCTACTAGAGGAGTAGAGCGCGTTCCCTTTTCAGAGGCAATTTTCTTTTACTAATATATGAGAAGTTAACCAAAATTACATTGTTGACTTTGACATACAACAACACTGTGCAAAAGTTTTAGGCAGGTGTGAAGTAATGCTGTAAAGTAAGAACGCTTTCAAAAATACATATTTTAATTGTTTGTTTTTTTTTTTATCAATTTTACCAAATGCAAAGTGAGCGGAGAGAAGAAAAATCGAAATCAATTTAGTATTTGGTGTGACTACCCTTTGGCTTCAAACCAGCATCCATTCTTACACTTGCACACTTTATCAGGGCCGTCTTTAACCGCTTCAGCCCCGGAAGCTTTTACCCCCTTCCTGACCTTGAGCACTGTTTGCGATTCAGCACTGCGTAGCTTTAACTGACAATTGCGCGGTCGTGCGACGTTACACCCAAACAAATTTTTTTTTTTCCCCACAAATAGAGCTTTCTTTTGGTGGTATTTGATCACCTCTGCGGTTTTTATTTTTTGCGTTATAAACAAAAAAAGACCAACAATTAAAAAAAAAAAAAAAAAAACATTTTTTACTTTCTGCTCTAAAACAAATCCAATAAAATAAATTAAAATTTCTTCATAAATTTAAGCCAATATGTATTCTGCTACATGTATATAATTTTATTTTTTGCGCTATAAACAAAAAAAGAGCGACAATGTTGCAAAAAAAAGCAATATTTTTTACTTTTTTGCTATCATAAATATCCCCCAAAAATATATAAAAAAAACAAATTTTTTCCTCAAAAGCAGAACACAAAATTGGGACTTTAAATGAGGTTGTAGGGGGCGTTCAGATCCCCCTCCTCCATCCCAGTTCAATATATATGAAAAAAAATGAAAAAAAAGAGCAAAGGGTGGGACTTTAAATGAGGCAGATACAAAAATTAGGCAAAAAGCATGTTTTATTATATTCAAAATGGTCATATATTTTCATAGTTTTATTGCACATAGCTACTATTAATACTCTAGATTTTATAAAGATATACATTCCAACAAGGACTTGTATTGCAAATACATGAACAATTAAAGAACTAAAAATCACAAATGATATGGGATATATGACACATTGAAGTGTCAATTGGAAGGGGTTACAAAAAAGAAACACAGATGAAAATGGAACGTTCATACATGATTGTTAATTGGGTAGTTGTAATCTCTACGCGTTTCGGGACCTTTTAGCCACTCGTCGGGAGCAAAACCACAATGGTCACCTATGGATATGGGAAAACAGCCGTATTTTTAAAAGGGAAAGGTTCAGGGAAAATGGTGGGCAAATGTAGAGTATGTCCCTCACATATGTACATTTAACCCCCAAACTTACACATATATCTGCGCATAGGCGGCGCGGACCACGCGGGTCAGGCCAGCCAATGATGCCACGCCCCGGAGCTGAGGAGGCTTATCCGGGCGAAACACAACAGGCCCAAGCAACGCCCCAGGTGGGTCACAGAGGGGAGTGACAATGGTGAGTGGTGAGGAGAAAGAGAGGGCAAATGGGACGGTTGTCCCCCAAGGTATGGGAGACCTGTGAAAAATAAGTGACAAGTGAGTCAAGCTGGTGATAAAGTGTGTGAAGGAAGTGAGATAAAGTGAAGGGGAAGGATGAAGAAAAAAGGAAAGAGGGAAAATAGAAAATAAAAAGAAAAAATTAACTAGAAAGAAAAAAGGGAAGAAAAATAGTGAGAATGGTGAAGGGGAAAATTTACCTGCTGCAGGGTGGATGGAAGCCAGGACGCCATAGTGCGTATGATTCCAGAGAGGAAGGTGATACCCTGTTTCCCCCAAAATAAGACCTAGCGTGATTGTCGGTGATGGCTGCACTATAAGCCCTAACCCCCCAAATAAGCCCTAGTTAAAGTCCTTGTAGGTCTTCTTTTCAGGGTAGGGCTTATTTGGGGGGTAGAGCTTACATTGCAGCCATCACCAACAATCACGCTAGGTCTTGTTTTCGGGGAAACAGAGTAGGAGAAAACAAGACTGTGAGACCCAAACCAAGGGGAGGCTCAAGCGGGGAGCGCCGCCACAGATGAGCCTCCCAACGTCATGCAGCAGCGGAATCATGGGGGGGCAAGGGAGGCGCCAACGGAGAATTGAACGTCCTCTTTTGAAGTGTCGTCAGTACGTTGAAACGTCCCTGGTTCGTGTTTGTTGCCTAAAAAGTCCTGCCGTGTGCATGCTTAACAAGTTCACGGCCAACGCCCTTTGTACAGAAATCCACGAAAAAGTTTCTATAAAGTCCGATCGTGTGTACGAGGCTTTAGGGCGGCAGAAGCAAGGATGAGTGGGATTAAAAAAAAAAAATAAGGGATAAGAGAAAGTGGGGAGAAGGGTATAAGAAGGTTTAGAGTTGAAGGGAAGAGGCCCCCGGAAGAGGCCAGTACCTTTAAAAATAATGGACAATAGAGAATTCTCAAATCGTGAAGACTGGGGAAATAGGAAAACCAAGGTTCCCAAATAAGGAGAAATTTAACATGGGTGGTGGTCAAAATTGCCGTAAGTTTTTATTTTTTCATGATATGAACCTTTTTTTTTTTTTTTTTTTTTTTTTTTTTTTTTTTACACTGATTTGAAGCTTAGAGTAGGGGTTCTTCCAGGCTCTGGCTAATGTAAGTCTGGAAACTGCAAAAACATGGAGGATTTACACTCATTCTTTGTGAAATACAGTAGGTTGGTAATAGGTTTATTTAGTAGTGCTTCAAAAGGGTTCTTATGGAGGTTCGTGTGGAGTAATGTTCAAAGGCAATTTTCCCTTATGGAATGAGGTGAAGTCCTGACTTAATTTTTCCAATCATGTGCAAGAAAAAAAAATCATTCTTCTTTTTTTTTTTTTTTTTTTTTTATAGAAAAATACTAATCCTTTTGGGGATCATTCCTACTCTGTGGATCGGGAAGAGACCAGGTCTTCTCCATTTTTAACTGCCTTCAAACTGGCCATACATTTGTAGACCTTCGAAATGCACAAAAATTTGTACCATAATTCGTCCGAAAATTGATCAGTATGTTCTATGGCTTGATGAACGTTCTTCAAAAGTAGCTTAAAATTGTGTTTGCTTTTAACATTACATTTTGGAATGAATGGATTTTACTGAACAAAAACCAGACTCTCTGTTTTTCAATACTACTTTTGAATGTCAACCTGATCCCACTAATGACCACTTAAGGACCAACCCTCTTATTGAGATGTGTTGTTTACAAGTTAAAAACTGTTTTTTTTTTTTTTCTAGAAAATTACTTCGAACCCCCAAACATTATACATTTTTTTTTTCTAACACCCTAGAGAATAAAATGCTGGTCGTTGCAATACTTTCTGTCTCACCGTATTTGCGCAGAGCTCTTACAAGCGCACTTTTTTTGGAAAAAATACACTTTTTTGAATTAAAAAATAAGACAACAGTAAAGTTAGCCCAATTTTTTTTTTATATAGTGAAAGATAATGTTACGCCGAGTAAATTGATGCCCAACATGTCACGCTTCAAAATTGCGCCCGCTCGTGGAATGGCGACAAACTTTTACCCTTAAAAATCTCCATAGGCGACATTTTAAAAAATTCTACAGGTTGCATATTTTAAGTTACAGTGGAGGTCTAGGGCTAGAATTATTGCTCTCGCTCTACCGATTGCGGCGATACCTCACGTGTGTGCTTTGAACACCGTTTTCATAGGCGGGCGCTACTCATGCGTTAGTTTCTGTACGCGAGCTTAGCGGATAGGGGCGCGTTTAAAATATTTTTTTTTTCTTATTAATTTTACCTTTTTTATTTTTACACAGTTTTTTTTTTTTTATTATTTATTTATTTAAATTGTGTCATTTTTTTCCTATTAAAAGGAATATAAACATCATAAAATAAAATCATAAATAGAAAAAAAGTATTACAGGACCTCTTATATATAAGATCTGGGGTCAAAAAGACCTCAAATCTCATATTTACACTTAAATGCAATAAAAAAAAAAAAAATTGTCATTTAAAAACAAATGGCCCTTTAAGAGCTATGGGCGGAAGTGATGTTATAACAGCCATCTTGCCCTCAGTCTCCATGCCCAGCAAGGGTGAAGATCCGATCGCCTCCGCTGTTGCCCAAGGCTCCGGTAAGCGGCGGAGGGCACCAGAGCGCAGCGGGAGTGGGGGGGGGGGGCCCTCTCCCGCCGCCGATGAAAGTGATCTCACGGCGAATCTGCCGCAGAGACCACTCTTATCGGAAACCGAACTGCCGGCCAAAGGAGAGGATACCGGGGTTATGGCAGCTAGCCAATACAACTACAACAAAGTAAGGACGTATATCGGCGTGTGGCGGTCTGGAAGTAGTTAAAATATTGAAGGAATTTTTCGTAAAACAAATACTTTTGACCAAAATTCTTCTAGTGTATGGCCAGCTTATGACAGGAAAGTCTTGGACCTTTCTGTCTCTCAGTCCCATATAGAAGAACCCACTAATTATTCCCTTGTGGCGATGAGTGTAGCTTTAGATTGATGTAGCCATAAGATGACCTAAACGGACTGTGACCACTACGCTGAGATCACTGAAGGTCCTCTTCAAGTGGAGTTATTTACGAAACGCGTTGAACACAACCTGCTCTCTGTGAAATGGGACAGTATAGTGCAAATATAAGTGGTCTTTGTAGTTGGCCACCCCCCCCGTACGTTTGTGGACAAAAAAAAAAAAAAATAGTAATGCAGCATAGGTGTGCTCAGCCTATTCCACCCCAAAGCTCAAACCCTCTTACTTAAAAAACAAAGAGACTTAGGACAGAGATTCCCCAGTTGCTTTCTCTGCAACATCAGCTGCACTGGACAGGGAATGGATTAGAAGTGCTCTGTGCTGAGTGGCTTCCTGTTCATTCACAAAACTGAAGCATAGCAACACTGTTTACTATGCTTTAATTAATGAATTGGTACCAATCCCTCGTTGTGTTTATTTAGAAAAGGAAGGGGCTGGTAAATGACATATTTACTGGCCCCTTCCCCCCACTCTCCATCCTGAAACGATCTGCCGCAGCATTCTGCGGGAGAGAAGGGAAGCCAGCAGCTCTGCAGGGGGGATATGGGGGGGGGGCCCAATCAGCAAGAGCAATCTGTGCTGCACAGGGTGATTAGGATGTGCCCAAGCACACCTGGCAAATCCACATTTTTTTTTTTTGTTAGAAAATTACTTCGAAACCCCCAAACTTTCTTAATTATTTAAGCAGCGGCCCAGTTCCGGCACCTCCAGCACGAATGTATGTAATGGCAAGGGGGTGCTGGGGTATGCTGCATGGTCTATTGATGTTGGCTGCTGGGTAATCTATTGTCGTTGGAGGGGGTCTATTTCTGCAGAGGGGGTCTATTGTAGCTGGGGAGGTCTATCGTTGCTGGTGGGGATCTATTGTTGGTGGTGGTGGGTCTTATGTTGCTGGGGGGGGGAGGTCGGTTGTTGCTGGCAGTGATATACTGTTGAGGGAAGCATCGGTTGTTTCTGGCTGCTGGAGGGTCTATTGATGCTGGCTGCTAGGAGATCTATTGTCATTGGGATGAATTTATTTATTTTATTTTTGCGGGGGGGGTCTATTGTAGCTGGGAAGGTCTATTGTTGCTGGTGGGGATCTATTGTTGGTGGTGGTTGGTCTTATGTTGCTGGGGGGGTCGGTTGTTGCTGGGAGTGATATACTGTTGAGGGAAGCGTCTATTGTTGCTGTCTGCTAGGAGATCTTTTGTCATTGGGGTGGATCTATTTTTGCAGGGGGGTTCTATTGTTGCTGGTGGGAATATATTATTGGGGGTGGGTCTTATGTTGCTGGGGAGGTCTAGTGTTACCGGTGGGGAATCTATTGCTGCTGGGGTGGGTCTTATGATGTTTGGGGGGTTAGCTGTTGCTGGGAGGGATCTACTGTTGCTGGTGGGGGATCCATTGTTGTTGGGGGTGGGTCTTATGTTGGTGGGGAGGTCTATTGTTACCGGTGGGGGATCTATTATTGCTGCTGGGGTGGGCCTTATGTTGTTTGGGGGGGTTAGCTGTTGCTGGGAGGGATCTACTGTTGGGGGAGGGGGTCTATGAATGCTGGCTGCTGGAGGGTCCATTAATGCTGGTTGCAGGGAGATCTGTTGTTGCTACTAGGGGTCTATTGTTGCTGGCTGCTGGATGGTCTATTGATGCTGGCTGGGGAGGGATCTGTTGTTGCTGCCGGGGGTCTATTGTTACTAGGAGAGAATGGTGTGTGTTGCAATTTTTTATGTCAGTTTTTTTTTTAAGGGCAGAGTCATGCAGATCATTTCTTTATGCCCCAACAGCAAGATGCTTTTCCAGAACCGCTGGTGTATAATGAAAATATAGCTGAATATTATAGAGCCAGCAGGGGTCTCAAACTGGCGGCCCTCCAGCTGTTGCAAAACTACAAGTGCCATGATGCATTTCAAGGCTGAAAGTTACAGTGGAACCTTGGTTAACGAGTAACATGGTTAACGAACGTTTTGAAAGACGAGCAACTTTTTTTTTTAAATCCTGACTCGGTTTGCGAGTGTTGTCTAGCAAAACGAGCAGAATTCAAGCTAATGGGGTGTGCAGTACCGCATTTGGCCAGAGGCGCGGGGGGCGCCGGTGACATTCGGAACGGTTCGGAGCTGTTCTGAGCCGTTTGGAAATACTCGGAAACACTCCGTTCCTGAGTTTTTCCGAGGGTTTCCGAGTTAAGGCCGAGCTGTCCCTGAGTATTTCGGAGGCACTCCAGCGCCCCCCACCCACCTCCGGCCACATGCGGTATTGCATGCAATAGAAGTCAATGAGGAACAAATTATCTTCGTTTCCATTGACTTCTATAGGGAAACTGGCTTTGATATGCGAGTGCTTTGGATTACAAGCATTCTCCTGGAACGGATTATGCTCGTAATCCAAGGTTCCACTGTACAAGCACGACTCCCACAGGCAGAGGCATGATGAGACTTGTAGTTTCACAACAGCTGGAGGGCCGCCAGTTTGAGACCCCCGGCCTTAGAGAGAGTCCATACAGCTGTTTCAGGCCTCTTGGCCATCATCAGTGCAGTGTCTGGAAACCATGGCTTCAGCAGTAGCGCCTGGAACCCAATAAGACAGTGTAAAGATATAAAATGGTTCTATAAGCATCTAAAATCACTGCTAAATAAGGATGGTCCAACTTTCACCACTAGAGGCGCTAATACACTGAAGAAGACAGAACTTTACATTGCAAAGCACACGGTGCCTGTAACTAGCAGTACATGTAAATGTACAGAGGATTAAGGGAGTAGTGAAGGATAAAATAAGAATATGCATTCATTTATGTAGCAAGTCTTTTTTTTTTTTCTTTTTTTTTTTTTATTTAATTCAAGCCATTTCTTTCTTCCTTCTTTTTTTTTTTTTTTTGATAGGGCACTCACTGGTGTTTGTTCTTACATTATTATTATTGCCTCGGGGCAGGAATCTGATTCGGCTGAACTATAAAGCACTCCCGTTAATGGAAAACAAGCACAGTTTAATTATGTTTGCTATGCACTGTCATTCTGGAAAGTGTAGTCTTGGTTCTCTTTCATACGGGCCGGCTAAGCCCGTTCAGCGCAATTCCTGGCGGTTTTCCTCCGCCCGATCGGCCCTATGTGCAGCGAACAGCCTGTCATTTACTTAGATGGCTTTGCGCCTCTGTACTGGTGTGTATGGTGATCGCACACCTCCCAACTTTTTGAGATGGGAATGAGGGACACCTATCAGCAAAAGTATGCAGGCATAGGACACACCCATGGCCACACCCCCTTAAAGGAGAATTGTACAAAATGCAGGCATAGGACACACCCATGGCCACACCCCCTTAAAGGAGAATTGTACAAAATGCAGGCATAGGACACACCCATGGCCACACCCCCTTAAAGGAGAATTGTACAAAATGCAGGCATAGGACACACCCCATTGACACGCCCCCTTAAAGGAGAATTGTACAAAATGTAGGCATAGGACACGCCCCCTTAAAGGAGAATTGTACAAAATGCAGGCATAGGACACACCCATGGCCACACCCCCTTAAAGGAGAATTGTACAAAATGCAGGCATAGGACACACCCCTTGCCACGCCCCCCTTAAAGGAGAATTGTACAAAAAAAAAACAGGATTGGTTAAAACAGCAATTGCTTTTTTTTTTACCACTACTATTCCTTTATATTGGCTTTTGGAATTTACAAATGCAGCAATTTAGAAATCAGATGAAAGGTTTATCGCTGGGAAATACTTTTTGATAGATAAAAAGTGCATTTTATATACAACTATATAGTTTAGACGAAAATGGGGGACAGAGGGACATTGCTCCAAAACAGGGACAGTCCCTCTAAATCAGGGACAGTTGGGAGCTATGGGTGATGTTGTCCTAAACATGTGTACAGCATACAGGCGTGTGCAAAATATAGAAACATTTTCTATTTGTTGGCATACAGCGCACCCGGAAAGTATTCACAGCGCTTCACTTTTTCCACATTTTGTTATGTTACAGCCTTGTTCCAAAATGGATTAAATTCATTCTTTTCCTCAACATTCTACAAACAATACCCCATAATGGCAACGTGAAAGAAGTTTGTTTGAAATCTTTGAAAAAATTAAAAAAAAATAAAAAACAAAAAAATCCCATGTACATTGAGAACTTGATTGGAGTCCACCTGTGGTAAATTCAGTGGATTGAACGTGATTTGGAAAGGCACACACTTGTCTATATAAAGGTCCCACAGTTACCAGTGCATGTCAGAGCACAAACCAAGCCATGAAGTCCAAGGAATTGTCTGTAGACCTCCAAGACAGGATACATAAATAAATATGTGAAAAGTGTGGTGTACATTTGTATGGCGCCCCCCGGAGTCAATACTTTGTAGAACCTCCTTTCACTGCAATTACAGCTGCAAGTCTTTTTGGGGATGTCTCTACCAGCTTTGCACATCTAGAGAGGGACATTTTTGCCCATTCTTCTTTGCAAAATATCTCAAGCTCTGTCAGATTGGATGGAGAGCGTCTGTGAACAGCAATTTTCAAGTCTTGCCACAGATTCTCAATTGGATTTAGGTCTGGACTTTGACTGGGCCATTCTAACACATGAATATGCTTTGATCTAAACCATTCCATTGTAGCTCTGGCTGTATGTTTAGGGTCGTTGTCTTGCTGGAAGGTGAACCTCCGCCCCAGTCTCAAGTCTTTTGCAGACTCTAACATGTTTTCTTCTAAGATTGCCCTGTATTTGGCTCCATCCATCTTCCCATCAACTCTGACCAGCTTCCCTGTCCCTGCTGAAGAAAAGCATCCCCACAACATGATGCTGCCACCACCATGTTTCACGGTGGGGATGGTGTGTTCAGGATGATGTGCAGTGTTAGTTTTCCGCCACACATAGTGTTTTGCTTTTAGGCCAAAAAGTTCAGTTTTGGTCTCATCTGACCAGAGCACCTTCTTCCACATGTTTGCTGTGTCCCCCACATGGCTTCTCACAAACTGCAAATGGGACTTCTTATAACTTTCTTTCAACAATGTCTTTCTTTTTGCCACTCTTCCATAAAGGTCAGATTTGTGGAGATCACGACTAATAGTTGTCCTGTGGACAGATTCTCCCACCTGAGCTGTGGATCTCTGCAGCTCCTCCAGAGTTACCATGGACCTCTTGGCTCTTCTCTGATGAATGCTCTCCTTGCCCGGCCGGTCAGTTTAGGTGGACGGCCATGTCTTGGTAGGTTTGCAGTTGTGCCACACTCTTTCCATTTTCGGATAATGGATTGAACAGAGCTCTGTGGGTTGTTCAAAGCTTGGGATATTTTTTTTTATAACCTAACCCTGCTTTATACTTCTCCACAACTTTATCCCTGACCTGTCTGGTGTGTTCCTTGGCCTTCATGATGCTGTTTGTTCACTAAGGTTCTCTATCAAACCTCTAAGGGCTTCACAGAAAAGCTGTACTCAGCGGTGACTTTACAGCGCTGGAGGGCTTTGTTCCAAGGTGAGTATTTCATAATGTGCTAGTATGCATACTAGCACATTATGCCACATTATTACATTATGCCATATGCCATTTGCCTTGAAGGTTTAAAATCCTTACATATACCCAGCGAAGTGAATAGCTTCAGGTGCTACACAGATGAAACAAATCCTCCTACATAAGTTGTACCTGTTTATCTGCGACTATCTCTTCTCTACAGACATTCAAGGCACAGAATTTACACAGCGTTTCTCAGCTCCAAAAGGCAGTGCAGTCAGGAGACGGTCTATTAATTTGGAGAAGAGGGGGGTGGAGGAGGAGCAGGGGAGTGCCTCTCCACCGTAGGCTTTGGGGCTGTGTGTTTCTATTGATGCACACAGCATAGGGAGACACAACTCATGCAAGGGAGGCTTCACAGGACGCTGCGAGAGAAAGGAGCCACCCTGAAAGAGGGAAACCTGGAGCAGCAGTCGTGGCACCAACTTGATCGTAAAAGACAGGCAAGGATCATAAGCTGCACACTCAGCAAACGATCCAATCAGGTGCTTGAGGGTTTAATATCACTTGAGGCACCAAGTACCTGGATCCTCGGTTCTTGTGATTTGTCAGGCAGGGTATTCAGGTCCAAAAAATTGACAATTTTTTTTTTTTAATTTTTTTTTTTTTTTGTTCATTATGGAAATACAGATCCGTATAATGAATGATGCAACGTAGCTCTGCGTTTTATCGCCCCGGCTGCATCTGCTGTCTACTTATTGATGATTAAACACACTGGCAGACCTGTCTGATATAATGCATGTTCCGGAGCAGGCGGCCAACGGCACCGAGCGACTGGAGAGACCAGAGAGGACCGGCAAGACAATGAGACCCTCCAGAGCTCAGGCTTGATGTGAGCGGAGGAGGGTGGGTCCTCCACATTGTGATATTGGGGGGGGGGGGGGGCGGGGGGGACAATGAGCCGGAGCCGGGAATTCTCACTTAAATGCATTCAGCAAGCTTCCTATTAGCAGATCAGGCTGGGTCTACACCATTCCTGGAACCATTCCAGGGGAGGGGGGAGTGGCCTGGGCGATACCAATGACAGCCATTATTGGTATTGGCGAGGGGGCTTTGATGCTGTCTGGATGGTGTTAAAAGTCATTTATCATCAGGATGCAAAGGGAAAAAAAAATCCTCACTTGAATTATTGGTTACATTAACTCCTTGTGCTTCTTCCAAGAAGATATATAATATATGGATAGCTGCTGAGTGAATTCATTGCATGCAACATCATCTACATAGGAAATACACTGGGAGGAAGTATTCTCGCAAATCTTATTAAAGTGAGGCTAAACAATATCCTTATTCTCCAAAAAATTAATCCATTCATATCCACTGCTTAATGGCCCTATAATTTATTTTTCATGAAATCGTTTCTTACTGTATTTTTCTGCCTCCTTGTTACGTCCTCTGTGAGCTCCAGAACCTTACCCTTTTCCCCCTCGCTTTCCATTTGTTTGGAACAAGCAGTGCACCTAATGCCCCGAACACACACACTCGATGGGAGCTTGTGGTCGGAAATTCCGACCATGTGTGGGCTCCATCGGACACTTTCCATCGGAATTTCCGACACACAAAATTTGAGATCTGGATCTCAAGTTTTCCGACAACAAAATCCGTTGTCGCAAATTTCCGATCGTGTGTACACAATTCCAACGCACAAAGTTCCAGGCATGCTCGGAATCAAGCAGAAGAGCCGCACTGGCTATTGAACTTTCTTTTTCTCGGCTCGTCACACGTGTTGTACGTCACCGCGTTCTTGACGTTCAGAATTCCCGACAAACAAAATTTGAGCTCTGGGTCTCAAATTTTCCAACAACAAAATCCGTTGTTGCAGATTTCCGATCGTGTGTACACAATTCCAACGCACAAAGTTCCATGCATGCTCGGAATCAAGCAGAAGAGCCGCACCGGCTGTTGAACTTCACTTTTCTCGGCTCGTCGCACGTGTTGTACGTCACCGCGTTCTTGACGTTCAGAATTCCCGACAAACAAAATTTGAGCTCTGGGTCTCAAATTTTCCAACAACAAAATCCGTTGTTGCAGATTTCCGATCGTGTGTACACAATTCCAACGCACAAAGTTCCATGCATGCTCGGAATCAAGCAGAAGAGCCGCACCGGCTGTTGAACTTCACTTTTCTCGGCTCGTCGCACGTGTTGTACGTCACTGCGTTCTTGACTTTCGGAATTTCCGACAAGATTTGCGTGACCCGTGTGTATGCAAGACAAGTTTGAGCCAAGATCCGTCGGAAAAAAAAAAAACATGGATTTTGTTGTTGGAAAATCCTATCGTGTGTACGGGGCATTAGTTGTGGTCATGTACACTTCTCTATGCACACTACAAATCCCAGAGTCCATTTTGAGGGGGGGGGGGGGGGGCTACACTCCTACGTTCTGTGAAGACCACGGAGAACGGACGTAACCAAAGAAAAGTGGGGAGGGACTTTAAAAGCACCAATGGACACCAAATTGTATCAAATATAGAAAATGTATTATAGATACAATAGAGCTGCACGATTCTGGCCAAAATGAGAATCACAATTTCTTTTTCTTAGAATAACAAGTTCACGATTCTCACAACGTAAAATCTTTCACATTATTCAAAAAATAATTGGGCTAACTTTACTGGTTAGTTTTTTTTTTTTTTTCTTTTAATTCATTTAAGTAATTTTTTCCAAAGACCGCTGCCCAAATACAGTGGGACATAAAATATTGCAACAACCACCATTTTATTCTGTAGGGTCTCTACTGAAAAAATAAGAAAGTCATTTTTTAGCAAAAAAAAAAATATTTTAACTTGAAACCGAAAAATGTCAGAAAAAGGTTTAGTGTTTAAGTGGTTAAAGGAGTTGTAAAGGTAAAAGTTTTTTCACCTTAATGCATTCTATGCATTAGGGTGAAAAAACATCCAACAATACCGCCCCCCCCCCCCCAGCCCCCCCCCGTTTTACTTTCCTGACCCCCTCGAAAGTCCCCGACATCGCCCCCGACATCCTCTTCACCGCTCAGCCTGGCCGTTGATTGGTTACAGTGGATGGATTGAAAGCAGCGCAGCCATTGGCTTGCCCTGCTGTCAATAACATCCAATGACGCAGCGCGCCGGGGGGGCGGGGCATTGGATGGATTGAAAGCAGCGCAGCCATTGGCTCACGCTGCTGTCAATCACATCCAATGACGCGGCGCGCCGGGGGGCGGGGCTGAGGGATATAGTACGCGGCTATGGCCGCCGGCTGTATTATGAGAGTGCACCCGCAAGCACTCAACACCATGCGAGGGAGCTTGCGGGCGGGAGCCGAGACAGCCGCCGAGGGACCCCAGAAGACCAGGTTCGGGGCCACTCTGTGCAAAACGAGCTGCACAGTGGAGGTAAGTATAACATGTTTGTTATTTAAAAAAAAAAAAAAAATTATCTTTAGTGATCCTTTAAACTTTCCTCATTTGCACACGAAGTCTATTCCTTTGACAAATTGTTACAATGTTTATACTTAAGTTCCACTGCTAAAGAATGTTGTGATTCTTGGCAGACTGCCCAATTTTTTTTTTCTTCCTTTCTTTTGACAACTGTGGCTTCAGAAGAGCAGAGAGAATTCTTTGCATAGAAAGAATCGTGAAACACTTTTGTCAAGATCGCAATAGGGAAAAAAATTGCGATAACGATTCTTGACGATTAATCGTGCAGCTCTAACATGCAATTAAAAATGGATAAAGAGATAAAAGAACATGCACACAACATACATGTTACATACAGACAGAAAAAAAATGCAAAAGATTCCATTCCTCAAAAGAGCATGGCACCCCAAAGGGGGATGTTTACGCGTTTCAACTCCCTAAGTCTTCTTCAGGGGGTTCTTTATTTTAGAGTGCAATGAATGGACAAATGCATGGATTAGAAGATTTATATGCAGACACCAAGATGGTTCCAGGGAGTCCAGAAGCCCGGAGGCAATTCAAAAGAAGGTATCTTAATATACCAGTGGATCCTATCAGTGAAAGTATTTTTAACCACAAATTGGCACGATAAGTAGACGATCCAACAGGAAAAACAATCAATCTCCACTGCCTATAAACAAGGTGCATCCAGAGGAGAGTGCCGGAATGTACTCGTCAGCGAAATCTTTGTATTCAAGGGGCTCTGTAGGCAATGATTGCCAAATAGGTAGATATGGAGAAGTATAGTAACAATCCCCTATGCGTTAGGAGGTGCGCATCTGCTCAACGAATGTAACCATCCTCTGACAAGAAGTCAGATCACAGCGGCAAAAAAAAAAAAAAGGGGAATTTGGAGATTCGGAGAAGGCTGAGAGCAATAGTGTAGAAATAAATAGTATTACTACACAAAAAAAAAAAAAAAATGGTAGAAAGTTACAAATGAAATAAAGTTGTTTTTTTTTTTTTTTTGTGCTTTTTTTAAATAGAAAATGTGTAAATGTATTGAAAATGTGTAAAATTCTTAACAAGTGAAACAAAAACAACATTAGTTAAGGAGGAGCTCTAGTCTGTAAAAATGAATTAAAAGTCAGCAGCTACAAAAGCTGTAGCTGCTGACTTTTAATATAAGGACACTTACCGGCCCTGGGATCCCGCGATGTCCTCATCCGAGCCGATTCTTCAATCAGCTTCAAGTGCAGGCGCTGGCATTATAAGTAAGTCTACTTTCACACTGGGGCGGGCGGGCGCCGGCGGTAAAGCGGCGCTATTTTTAGCGGCGCTTTGCTGTCGTTTTAGTGGCGATATTCGGCCGCTAGCGGGCGGTTTTAACCCCCGCTAGCGGCCGGAAAAGGGTTAAAACCGCCCGCAAAGCGCCGCTGCCCCATTGTTTTCAAAAAGGGTGTATACACCACTCCTACAGCGCTGCAAACATGCGGCCTGCAGGACTTTTTTGACCGTCCTGCAAGCGCATCGCTCCAGTGTGAAAGCCCTCGGGGCTTTCACACTGGAGACACAGGAGAGGCTCTTTACAGGCGCTATACAGGCGCTATTTTCAGCGCTGTAGCGCCTGTAAAGCGCCTCAGTGTAAAAGTAGCCTAAAGCCGTGTACACACGGGCGGACTTTTCAGCATCAAACGTCCGACGGAGTTGCGATGGACTTTTGGAGGACCGGACTTGCCCACACACGAACGGACTAAAGTCCATTCGAAAGTCCGTTGGTATGAACGTGATGACGTACGAAGGGATTAGAATAAGGAAGTTCATAGCCAGTAGCCAATAGCCGTCCTTGTGTCCTTTTTTGTCCGTTGGACTAGCATACAGACGAGCGGATTTTTCGACCGGACTCGAGTCCGTCGGAAAGATTTGAAACGTGTTCCAAATCTAAAATCCGTCTGATTTTTGACAGAAAAAGTCCGCTGCAGGTCCGATGAAGCCCACACACGTAAGGAATTTGTCCGACGGATTAGTCCTGTCGGACCAGTCCGGTCGAAAAGTCCGCCCGTGTGTACACGGCATAAGGGAAACCAGCAGTGACGCCTTCAGACTTCACAGCCGGTTTCCTACTGCACACGCGCGAGTCGCGCTGCACTTTCTGAATGGTCCAGCTGTCTTCTGGGAGCTCTGCGTGTCCCAGAAGGCAGCGAGGGACCTTTACTTCAGTGGTCCCTCGCTGGCGCTGGCATCTTCTGCTGGGTGCTGGTCTTCCGCCACCTTTATCGGCTGGCCTGGGATTACGTCACCTTGCGCTCGTGCTGGAGTCAGTCATTTGGGGACAGAGGGACAGTGCCAGCGATGTAAGCGGAGCTGTGCACTGTGCTATACATAGAGAGCAGAGCTGTGGGAGGGACCCAGCAGGCTCCACCCACTACAGGCTGCCTGCAGAAAACTGCAGGAGGGGGCGGAGACAAGACCAGTTATTCTGCACAAGGAGAGAGAGCAGCAGTGAGCGGTCTTTATTATAGGAAGTCTCACACTGGATTACTGCACAGATCTGGAAGAAATACGAAAAGATCACCGAGATTCCAGAATAGGAATACACATGACGAATGTATTTGAACAATATTCGCTTATCCCAGAGTTTAGCTTTAGGTGGGTCATAATGTCCAAGGCCAGTGGGAGGGGTTCCTGGTCTTTGGCTGCACAGTGCTGACCTCAAAGGGAGCCCAACCTACCAGCTCTTGATTGTTGACTCTGAGGGTCGGTGACATTATAGTCACAGTTCCGTGACGCAGGCGGAACGTGCCTCAGAACAAGGCAGAAACGCATATATATGCAGGGCTGCCAGACCGATGCATATATGTTTAACGCTGTTGAAAAGGGGTTAATATGTAAATTTTTTTTATGTACTTATTATGTAATTGATGTAAGTTGGTGAAATTTTATGCACCTGCACTTTTGATGAAACTGACTACACAAGGAAATATATGTATTTGAGAGTGTGCGGTGCCTTGAAAAAGTATTCATACCCCTTGAAATTTTCCACATTATGTCATGTTACAACCAAAAACGTAAATGTATTTTATTGGGATTTTATGTGATAGACCAACACAAAGTGGCACATAATTGTGAAGTGGAAGGAAAATGATAAATGGTTTTCAAAAATTTTTACAAATAAATATGTGAAAAGTGTGATGTACATTTGTATTCAGCCCCCTTTACTCTGATAACCCCTAACTAAAATCTAGTGGAACCAATTGCCTTCAAAAGTCATCTAATTAGTAAATAGAGTCCACCTGTGTGTAATGTAATCTCAGTATAAATACAGCTGTTCTGTGAGGTTTGTTAGAGAACCTTAGAGAACAAACAGCATCATGAAGGCCAAGGAACACACCAGACAGGTCAGGGATAAAGTTGTGGAGAAGTATAAAGCAGGGTTAGGTTATAAAAAAATATCCCAAGCTTTGAACATCTCACAGAGCACTGTTCAATCCATCATCCGAAAATGGAAAGAGTATGGCACAACTGCAAACCTACCAAGACATGGCCGTCCACCTAAACTGACAGGCTGGGCAAGGAGAACATTAATCAGAGAAGAGCCAAGAGTCCCATGGTAACTCTGGAGGAGCTGCAGAGATCCACAGCTCAGGTGGGAGAATCTGTCCACAGGACAACTATTAGTCGTGCTCTCCACAAATCTGACCTTTATAGAAAAGTGACAAGAAGAAAGACATTGGTGAAAGAAAACCATAAGAAGTCCTGTTAGCAAGAAGCCATGTTGGGACATAACAAACATGTGGAAGAAGGTGCTCTGGTCAGATGAGACCAAAATTGAAATTTTGGCCTAAAAGCAAAGCGCTTTGTGTGGCAGAAAACTAACACTGCACATCACCCTGAACACACCATCCCCACCGTGAAACATGGTGGTGGCAGCATCATGTTGTGGGGATGATTTTCTTCAGCAGGGACAGGGAAGCTGGTCAGATTTGATGGGAAGATGGATGGAGCCAAACACAGGACAATCTTAGAAGAAAACCTGTTAGAGTCTGCAAAAGACTTGAGACTGGGGCGGAGGTTCACCTTCCAGTAGGACAACAACCCTAAACATACAGCCAGAGCTACAATGGAATGGTTTAGATCAAAGGATATTCATGGGTTAAAATGGCCCAGTCACAGTCCAGACCTAAATCCAATTGAGAATCTGTGGCAAGACATGAAAATTGCTGTTCACAGACACTCTACATCCAATCTGACAGAGCCTGAGATATTTTGCAAAGAAGAATGGGCAAAAATGTCCCTCTCTAGATGTACAAAGCTGGTAGAGACATCCCCAAAAAGACTTGTAGAGAAAGGAGGTTCTACAAAGTATTGACTCCGGGGGGCGCTATACAAATGTACCCCCCACACTTTTCACATATTTATTTGTAAAAAATGTTGAAAACCATTTATCATTTTCCTTCCACTTCACAATTATGTGCCACTTTGTGTTGGTCTATCACATAAAATCCCAATAAAATACATTTGCGTTTTTGATTGTGACGTGACAAAATGTGGAAAATTTCAAGGGGTATGAATACTTTTTGTTTATGAAACACAGAGTTGTTTTTTTTAATACAGGTTTGAATTTCATTGGTGGAGGTCAGGTCATGGTGACGGTTCTTGTGTTCTAACTCAGAAATTAGGACCCCCCCACCCTTAGCCTATGAAATTCTGAATCATGTCAGGGGCCACATGAATATATTATCTAAAAATATCTCAGAGCTTATTGTTCAGTACTGTTACCACTGCTGCTGACGGCATTCTGGAACGTGATATTGAACGCTTGCGTTTAATATCTTAATATCAATACACAGTCAATGAAAGACATTTTTCAAAATGTAGCAATAATTACACTATAGAAGAACTTTATTAATTTAAACAGGATGGAGCTTTGTTGTGCTTTGTGTACTCCGATCACTGATCACTAGGTTATAAATATAATAGTAATATCAAAAACAAATCAATAGAAAATATAACATAAGATATATTTATAATACTTCATGTTAAATAAAATGTAATCATTATCTTCATAAAAAAATAAACAACATTTTTTTTAAATATTAACATAAAATAGGATAATGATAAGAATAAAAATAATTTATATGACGCAAAATAATAAATATTATAATAATAATACCAACAAGCAAATAAATAAATACAATTTTAAAAATAATAATACATAATGTTAAAATTAAATATGATAATAATCATAATCGTCATAAAAAACATATTTTTTTTATTAAATAATAAAATATAATAATGGTAATAATAATAAAAAATAATATTAAAGTATTAAAACATGATGGTAATAATAATAGTGATGCCAAAAAACAAATTAAGAAAAAATATTACATAAGCTATAATAATTACAATACTTCATGTTAAATAAAATCGTATAATAATCATTATCCTCATACAAAATAAGCAACATTTTTATTAAATATTAACATAAAATATGATAATGATAAGAATAAAAATAATGAATATTAAAAAAATAATAGTATAATAATACCATCAGCAAATAAACAAATAAAAATATATTTAGTAATAATAATACTCAGTTAAATAAAATAAAATATGATAGTAACCATAAGCATCATAAAAAACGCATTTTTAAAATTAAATAATAGAATAAAAAATGATAATGTAATAATAAAAAATAATATTACATAAAATATTAAAATGTGATGGTAATAATATTAATAATAGTAGTACCAAAAATAAAAAAAAATACATAAGATATAATAATTATAATACTTAATGTTAAATAAAATTTGATAATAATCATTATCTTCAAAAAAAATAAACAACATTTTTTTTAAATATTAACATAAAATATGATAATATTACAAATAAAAATAATTTATATGAAGCAAAATAATAAATGTTATAATAATAATACCAACAAGCAAATAAATAAATACAAATATAAAAATAATAATACATAATGTTAAAATGAAATATGATAATAATCATCATCATAAAAACATATTTTTTATTAAATAATAAAATATAATAATGGTAATAATAAAAATATAATATTAAAGTATTAAAACATGATGGTAATAATAATAGTTATGCCAAAAACAAATAAATAGAAAATATTACATAAGATATAATAATTATAATGCTTCATGTTAAATAAAATTGGATAATAATCATTATCCTCATAAAAAATAAGCAACATTTTTATTAAATATTAACATAAAATATGATAATGATAAGAATAAAAATAATTAATATTAAATAAAATAATATGTTAATACTAACATCAGCAAATAAAGAAATAAAAATATAATAGTAACTTAGTTAAATAAAATAAAATATGATAATAACCATAAGCATTATAAAAAAACACATTTTTGTTATTAAATAATAGAATAAAAAATGATAATGGAATAATAAAAAAATAATATTACATAAAATATTAAAATGTAATAATAGTAGTACCAAAAACAAAAAAAATATTAAATACGATATAATAATTAGAATATTACTATTATCATAATTAATATTATCAAATTATCAAATAAAGTTAATAATAATAATAAAAATTATAATATTGTGTATAAAGTCTGCATTACCCCCCCCTCCCAAATCTCAGTCATCACCACCTTCAGCACCCTGGACAGCTCCTCCAGCAGTAAAGATGTCCGCTGATGTCACCGCTCCTGACTCAGCCGAAGCAAAATGAAGCAAAATAATAAATATTATAATAATAATACCAACAAGCAAATAAATAAATACAAATAATAAATAATACATAATGTTAAATAAAATTAAATATGATAATAATAATCATCATAAAAACATATTTTTTATTAAATAATAAAATATAATAATGGTAAGAATAAAGAAAAAATATTAAAGTATTAAAACATGATGGTAATAATAATAGTAATGCCAAAAACAAATAAGTCGAAAATATTACATAAGATATAATAATTATAATATTTCATGTTAAAATAAATTGGATAATAATCATTATCCTCATTAAAAATAAGCAACATTTTTATTAAATATTAACATAAAATGTGATAATGATAAGAATAAAAATAATTAATATTAAATAAAATAATATAATACTACCATCAGCAAATAAAGAAATAAAAATATAATAGTAACAACAATACTTAGTTAAATAAAATAAAATAAAATATGATAATAACCATAAGCATCATAAAAAACACATTTATTTTTAGTAAATAATAAAATAAAAAATGATAATATAATAATAAAAAAATAATATTACATAAAATATTAAAATGTAATGGTAATAATAATATTAATAATAGTAGTACCAAAAACAAATAAAAAATATTACATAAGATATAATAATTATAATACTTCATGTTAAATAAAATTGGATAATAATCATTATCCTCATAAAAAATAAGCAACATTTTTATTAAATATTAACATAAAATATGATAACGATAAGAATAAAAATAATTAATATTAAATAAAATATGACAATAACCATATGCATCATAAAAAAAACACATTTTTTAAATCAAATAATAAAATTTAAAAAAAGATAATGTAATAATAAAAAATAATATTACATAAAATACTAAAATGTGATGGTAATAATAATATTAATAATAGTTGTACCGAAAACAAATACAAAATATTACATAAGATATAATAATCATAATACTTCATGTTAAATAAAATTGGATAATAATCATTATCCTCATAAAAAATAAGCAACATTTTTATCAAATATTAACATAAAATATGATAATGATAAGAATAAAAATAATGAATATTAAATAAAATAATATAATACTACCATCAGCAAATAAATAAATACAAATATAATAGTAATAATAATAATAACCATATGCATCATAAATTTTTTTTTTTAATTAAATAATAAAATAAAAAATGATAATGTAATAAAAAAAAAAATTACATAAAATATTAAAATGCAATAATAGTAGTACCAAAAAAATATATATATATATATATATATTACATAAGATATAATAATTAGAATATTACTATTAAAATCATTAATATTATCAAATAATCAAAATAATCAAATAAAGTTATTAATAATAATAACAATTATAATAATATTGTGTATAAAGACTTCATTAACCCCCCCCCCAAATCTCAGTCATCTCCACCTTCAGCACCCTGGACAGCTCCTCCAGCAGTAAAGATGGCCGCTGACGTCACCGCTCCTGACTCAGCCGCCGCCTCTGCGCCTGCGCTCTGGGGATCGTACCACCTGTCCCCCGTAGTAGAGGGGGGTAGGAAGATGGGGTGGAGCGGACCATTCGGGTCGCCGGGAGCCATGTTGGTGTTGAATGAAGGGAGGGTGAGGAGATGCTGCGCCCGGAGAGTCCGCCTGTGAGCGCCGAGTAGATGGTCGCAGCCGCGGCCGGGAGAACGTCAGGAGGAGCGGGGGAGGGCCGTGCCCAGTGAGGGGGGCAGCGCCGTTGCCAGCAGACAAGGAGGGGAAGACTATGGCTGCTCAGCTGCCGGGGACCAGCCTGCCTCGCCGCTGCCTCCTCCCGCTGCTCGTCCTCCTCAGCATCCCTTTGTTCACTTCCAGCCGGGGGAAGCATGCAGGCAGCCGGCAGCGCACTGATCACCGTCCCCCGGCCCTTGCTCCCTCCCTGTGCATTGTGTGTGAGGGGGCTTCCCTTCCATGGCTGCAGGGGGCTCAGGAAGACCACCATCCCCAGGCCAGGGGCCACCACAGCCAGTACGGGGCCCCCTGGCACCTCAGCCTGTGCCGGAGACCGATGACCCAACGCCGGCCCTCGGCGGACGACCCCGGACCGACCCGACGGGCACCCGGTGACTCCTCCAGAGCCGGGGGCCAGCCCGAAGAGCCACCAGGGGGCCACCACAGCCATTACGGGGCCCCCTGCCACCTCACCCTGTGCCGGAGACCAATGACCCAGCGATGGCCCTCAGCGGAGATCCCTGGACCAACCCAGCGGGCACCCTACAGAACCAAGGGCCACCCTGAAGGGTCACCGAGGGGCCACAACGAAGGAGGAGCCCCCTTCCGCTGTTGGATTACAAAACCTCACGGTCCCGCCACCATAGGACCCCATTGCCTTAAGATTCACAGCCAAGACCTTGTTATCCTGCAATACTGCCAGCCAACGCGGAACTCCAGCGGCCCGCCGAGCAATAGGGCCGTGTCCAAGGGGGGTCCTCCGCCAACCAACGGGACTGACGGCGCTTCCGGACTCAACAGCAGTGGCCTTCCCGTGGTGGACCACCAACTCGTCTTCCTCCGCCATGCCCACCGGATTGGGGGCGCCGGTCCTTCTATGGACGGCCAGGTGGCCCTCGGGGGGCCTCTAGTTGGCCAGAGGCGCCCATGTGTCTTGCTGGCTTTATGGCCCTTGAACGTAACCAGGGACTGTAACCGCACGGGAGGGATCTTACCGGACGCATGGCATCCTTCACACTTGAACCTGGGGATTTGCAAACTCACAAACGAGACCTGTTCCAAGGACACCGGCAGGTTCTGGTGCTGCAAGCTGGCCGGGGATCTGGGGAAAGGAGATGAGCCCACGGAGGGCACGGGGAGAGGAGAGGAGATTTCAGCACCAGACCAACGGACAGCTCCCACTGCTGCTGCTGCTTCTCCTCCTCGGCAGCCCGCCCAGACCCCCCCAGTCCCTCTGCTTTCCCTTAAAGGACCCTGCTCTCGAAATCTCTCCTTCAACTCAACCAAAGGTTGCCTGAAAATAAGTCTCTCAGCCTCCGCTCTGGAGGAGCTCAAAGCTATTGATCTTCATACCGAGCAAGCTTTAGCACGTAGCAAAGCCATGCAGCTGAACCCGCAGCCCCTCGCTAATAGATCACCCAGGCAGGGGGGCAGTGGGAGGGGTAGGGCATCCCTTCCATTAATAAGGACACGCAGGGCAGCCAACCGGCATCCCCACTTCCCCCAATATAATTATCAGGTTCAGGTGGCTGAAAATCAGCCCCCGGGGACCCCTGTGATAACCATGACAGCGCAAGACCCTGATACCGGGGAAGCGGGGAGGGTTGTGTACACCATGGACGCCCTGATGAATAGCAAGTCTTTAGAGCTGTTCAGTATAGACTCAGTGACAGGTTTGATCTCCACCACCGAGATTCTAGACAGGGAGAGCATGGACCTGCACTACTTCAGGGTCACGGGCTACGACCACGGGAGCCCGCGGCTCTCCGCCACCACCATGGTGGCCGTGACGGTGGCCGATAAAAACGACCACAGCCCCATGTTCGAGCAGGCCGAGTACAGGGAGAGCATCAGGGAGAACGTGGAGGAAGGGTACCCCATCTTGCAGCTGAGGGCCACAGACATCGACTCGCAGGCCAACGCCAACATCAAGTACCGCTTCGTCAACGAACAAGCGGCTCACTCGGTTTTTGAAATCGACGCCAGGTCCGGTTTGATCACCACCAGCGGGCTGGTAGACAGGGAAAAAAGGGAGAGGTACTCTTTGATAGTGGAGGCCAGTGACCAAGGGAAGGACCCGGGGCCCAGGTCATCCACGGTCAAAGTTGAGATAACCGTCCTCGACGAGAACGATAACGTGCCGCAGTTCAGCGAAAAGCGCTACATAGTGCAGGTGAGGGAAGACATCAGACCCCACACCGAGATCATAAGGGTGACCGCCACCGACTTTGATAAGGACAGCAATGCGGTGGTCCATTATAACATCATTAGTGGTAACAGTAGGGGACAGTTCTCCATCGATAGCTTAAATGGTGCCATACAAGTTGTAACCCCCTTGGACTTTGAAACGGAGAGGGAGTATACGCTCAGAATCCGCGCCCAAGACGCGGGCCGCCCTCCGCTTTCAAACAACACCGGTATGCTAAGTGTCCAGGTGGTAGACATTAATGACCATGCCCCCATGTTTGTCAGCACCCCCTTTCAAGTCAACGTGCTAGAAAATGTTCCTTTGGGTCACTCTGTTATCCACATTCAAGCCGTGGATGCAGATTACGGGGAAAATGCTCGCATGGAATATAAATTGACTGGCGTGCTACCTGCTACTCCGTTTGTAATTAACAGCGCCACCGGTTGGATCACCGTGAGTGGCCCCCTAGACAGAGAGACTGTAGAACATTATCAGTTTGGAGTAGAAGCTCGAGATCACGGGAACCCACCACTGTCTGCATCCGCAAGCGTCACTATTACCATCCTGGATGTGAACGATAACCGGCCAGAGTTCACCCAAAGGGAATATTTTATACGTTTAAACGAAGATGCCAGCGTGGGGACCAGCGTGCTTAGCGTAACCGCCATAGACAGGGACATAAACAGCCCTATCACCTACCAGATCACCGGAGGCAACACCCGCAACCGCTTCGCCATCAGCACCCAGAGCGGGTCAGGGTTAATCACTTTATCGCTGCCGCTTGATTACAAACAGGAAAGGCGATATGTCCTGACGGTGACCGCCTCCGACCGCATCCTTCATGACAACTGCTACGTCCATGTTAACATCACCGACGCCAACACCAACAGGCCGGTCTTTCAAAGTGCCCACTACCCCGTTGATATTAACGAGGACCGGCCTGTCGGGAGCACTGTAGTGATCATTAGCGCCACGGACGATGACGTCGGAGAGAACGCAAGGATCTCCTACTCCTTGGAAGACAATATCCCCCAGTTCCGAATTAACCCCGATAGCGGGGTTATTACGCTCAACGCCCAGCTGGACTATGAGGACCAAATGACTTACACGCTGGCTGTGATTGCAAAGGACAATGGGATCCCACAAAAATCCGACACGGCCTACGTGGAGATTATGGTGAACGACGTCAACGATAACGCCCCCCAGTTTTTGAACTCGCAGTATCATGGAATAGTCTCGGAGGATGCTCCTCCTTTTACAAGCGTCCTACAAATTTCCGCCACCGACCGCGATTCTCACGCCAATGGCAGGGTTCAATACACATTTCAAAACGGCGAAGACGGGGACGGGGACTTTACAATAGAACCGACCTCAGGTATCATCCGTACTGTACGTAAGTTGGACAGGGAAAGTGTCCCCTTCTATGAGCTGACGGCTTACGCTGTGGACAGGGGCATCCCCCCGCAGAGAAGCCCAGTTCGCATCCAAGTCGCCATTCAGGACGTCAACGACAACGCTCCGATTTTTCCAGCCGATGAATTTGAGGTCTATGTAAAGGAAAACAGCATTGTGGGCTCGGTGGTCGGCAGGATCAAAGCCACCGACCCAGACGAAGGCCCAAACGCACAGATAATGTATCAGATCGTTGAGGGCAACATTCCCGAAATCTTCCAAATGGATTTCTTCTCCGGAGAACTGACCGCCCTCATAGACTTGGACTACGAAACCAAGTCGGAGTACGTGATAATGGTACAGGCCGCCTCGGCCACTTTGGTTAGCAGGGCTACCGTTCACATCAAGCTGATCGATCAAAACGACAACACTCCCGTCCTGAAGAACTTTCAGATCCTCTTCAACAATTACATCTCCAACAGCTCCAACACTTTCCCCTCTGGTGTCATTGGAAAAATCCCGGCCTACGACCCTGACGTGTCAGACAGACTCTACTACACCTTCGAACGTGGGAACGAGCTAAATTTGTTGATAGTCAATCACTCAAGCGGGGAGTTACGGCTTAGCCGCAAGCTGGACAACAACCGTCCTCTGATGGCATCGATGCTGGTCACCGTATCAGGTAAAGTGTTGACTTTTCTCTTTATTTCTATGTCATGCAAATCCATCATCTGTAGATTTGAGGCAGTTCTTGATGGGGCTTTTTACAGAAGATCTCTTGAGGCAAATGTGTTTGAGTTTATAAACCAGTACAAATGTTTCTGATAATGTTCATAAGAATCAGATTTGGCAATTTTTGGGTGAGTGAAAATGATGAAAGGTGACTTCTGGTTGGTTGCTGTGGGTTACTGCACTTTACATGATAAATTGAAGCCCACCTTGGTTCAAAGGGTCAGGCCAGCTGAAGCTGTTTGACCATTTCCGTTATTTTTCAGGATATTTATTGGTGAGATCTCTGTATTCGGTTCTAGGCAATTATGAGGGTCTCCCACCATTCCTGCTGGAAACACATAGAAAGGTTTGTGGGAACACCTAAAACTCCCAGGTAGACGGGAAGAGAGATGGGAATTACAGCAGGAAGATCTTGCTGTTGCAGTATCCAAGATGTTAACGCTGGTCATAGAGGGGTTGAATCTCAGCCAGCTCAGCAGGGACCAGTCGAGATTTGAACCATGTATGGGCAGGCTGATTGTACCCAAGTTGATTGATCAATCAACTTGGGTGCAACCAGCTTGTCGGATTTTTCATGCGATTTTTGCAAGTTGCGATAGTCACTGTTTTTTTGGTTGATTTACTGAAATTGGAGAGTGCAAAATCTGGTGCCGCTGTGCATGGTAACCAATCAGCTTCTAACTTCAGCTTGTTCAATTAAGCTTTGAAAAAAAACAAAAAACTGGAAGCTGATTGGTTTCTATGCAGAGCTGCACCAGATTTAGCACTCTGGTTTAGTAAATCAACTCCTGTGTGTTCTCCCAGCTGGGATGGCTCCCCCCGCGCCAGGAGAACACAATGGCTCAGTGGGAGGAATTCCCCCATCAACACTGACTGCGATGCTGGGGGAGTTAGGCGATTTTTTTTCCCTGCAGGTTGCAGGAAAGTAAATTGCAACATCTATGGCCGACTTTAAGAAGTCATCCAACCAGGCTCCACTTGTAACTAAGTTATCACTTTTGGGTGGAATGCTCTTTAGTCATGGAATGCCATTTCCCAGGGAATGAGTATATATGTTGAATAAAAATGATAAACGTGTCCTTACAGGGGGGTCCATATAATCTGTTATTTAGACCAGGTGTCTCCAACCTTCTAAACAAGGGGTCAGTTTCCCGTCCTTCAGACTTTAGAGGGGCCAGACTGTGGCCATCGGGAGTAGAAAAGGTCCAGACGTTAGTGGGGAAAAAAAACAATGCTCAGTCATTGGAAGAAATTGTTCCCCCCATCAATGGTCTCATTGGGCCCAATTATTGGGGGTTATTGGGAGGAATCATGCCCCTTCACTGTTGTCAGTGGGGGGGGGGGGGTGCCCCATTGTTGGTATCAGTGGATAAAATAGTGCCCCAAGGGCCATATAAAGACAAGCAAAGGGCTAGATCTGATGAACATTGTACTCACAGGGGGGTCCAAATAATCTGTTATTTAGACCAGGGGGTCTCCCAACTTTCTAAACAAGGGGTCAGTTTCCTGTCCTTCAGACTTTAGGGGGCCCAGACTGTGGCCATCGGGAGTAGAAAAGGTCCAGACGTTAGTGGGGAAAAAAACAATGCTCAGTCATTGGTGTCATTGGAAGGAATTGTGCCCCATCAATGGTTTCATTGGGCCCAATTATTTTGGTCATTGGGAGGAATCATTCCCCTTCACTGCTGTCATTGGGGAAGGGGGGGGGGGGTGCCCCATTGTTGTTGTTAGTGGATAAAATAGTGCCCCAAGGGCCATATAAAGACAACCAAAGGGCCACGTCTGATGAACGTTGTACTTACAGGGGGTCCATATAATCTGTTATTTAGACCAGGGGGTTTCCAAACTTTCTAAACAAGGGGCCAGTTTCCCGTCCTTCAGACTTTAGGGGGGCCAAACAGTGGCCATCGGGTGTAGAGAAGGGCCAGACATTAGTGGGGAAAAAAACAATGCTCAGTCATTGGAAGGAATTGTTCCCCCCATCAATGGTCTCATTGGGCCCAATTATTTGGGGTCATTGGGAGGAATCATGCCCCTTCACTGTTGTCAGTGGGGGGGGGGTGTGCCCCATTCTTGGTATCAGTGGATAAACTAGTGCCCCAAGGGCCATATAAAGACAACCAAAGGGCTAGATCTGATGAACATTGTACTCACAGGGAGTCCATATAATCTGTTATTTAGACCAGGGGGTCTCCAAACTTTCTAAACAAGGGGCCAGTTTCCTGCCCTTCAGACTTTAGGGGGGCCAGACTGTGGCCATCGGGAGTAGAAAAGGTCCAGACGTTAGTGGGGGAAAAAAACAATGCTCAGTCATTGGTGTCATTGGAAGGAATTGTGCCCCATCAATGGTTTCATTGGGCCCAATTTTTTGGGTCATTGGGAGGAATTGTGCCCCTTCACTGTTGTCATTGGGGAGGGTGGGTGCCCCATTGTTGTTGTTAGTGGATAAAATAGTGCCCCAAGGGCCATATAAAGACAACCAAAGGGCCACATCTGATGAACGTTGTACTTACAGAGGGTCCATATAATCTGTTATTTAGACCAGGGGGTCTCCAAACTTTCTAAACAATGGGCCAGTTTCCTGTCCTTTTGACTTTAGAGGGGCCAGGCTGTGGCCATCAGGAGTAGAAAAGGTCCGAACATTAATGGGGAAAAAAAACAATGCTCAGTCATTGGAAGGAATTGTGCCCCCCATCAATGGTCTCATTGGGCCCAATTATTGGGGGTCATTGTCATTGCCAGTTTCCTGTCCTTTAGACTTTAGGGGGGGGCAAACAGTGGCCATTGGGAGTAGAGAAGGGCCCGATGTCAGTGGGGAAAAAACAATTCCCCATTGTTGGTGTCATTGGGAAGAATTGTGCCCCATCGTCTGTGTGGGGGGGAGGGGGGGGGGATTATTCCCCATTGTTGGGGATAAAATAGAGCCCCAAGGTCCATATAAAACAAAGCTAAAAGGCTGCATCTGGCCCCTGGGCCGCGGTTTGGAGAGCACTGGTTTAGATGGTTAAGGCCGCATACACACTGCATCCAATCCCTACATTTTTGTGCGCCCGTGGGTATCCAGCCCTGCTGCCTGTCAAAGTCTGAATGGAGCTTGACTTGCATTTTGGGATCTGTGCGTTCAGGAGTGTATAGCCGGAACACAGATACCCCTCAGGACCGTATCCAGCCTCATCCAGCTGCAGCGTGTGTCAGCCCGCCATGGACGTTGACAGGCGATTGATTGGGCTGGACGCTACACCTGTACCTCCCGGGCACACAAAAATGCCAGGATTGGACACATGCGGGCTAGAGTTGCGCCGATACTAAGCATTTGCAGGAGTGCTTGTACTCGTGCTACCTAAAAAACGATACCTTCTGCGGTGAAGTTTGAGATCGTACAAATTTTGAATGGGCTCAAACCGCACTGCAAAGAAACGCATGCGATTTTTTTGAACAGGAATGCGGTGCGATTCCTGTCCAAATCACATGTGGTTTCCCACAACGCTCCAGTGTGAATCCAGGCTTGTCATTGCGATTTCAGCCTGCGTTCACACAGGAGTGGTGGGGGAATGCAATGTAACAGATGGTGGCCATAAACCTTTTCGATAGACGATTGATTTTCTTTTCTGACCAATCTCTTCCGATAGGAATAATCGATCTATAGACAACAACCCATTTCGATCTATGTGCCACCTATGGAAAAGTGTACTTTGGTATTTATCGATCGTATCTCTGTTTCTGCCATGTAAATTCATAACCTGAGCAATCGAAATTAGGGTTGCACCGATACCGTTTTTTTGCCGGCGAGTACGAGTACTGATACCTTTCGGTCAAGTGCTCGCCGATACCGAGTACGGATACCTTTGCGGTAGAGTTGCACAATTAATCGTTAAGAATCGAGATTGCGATTCTTTCCCCCGATACCGAGTACCGATACCTTTGCGGTAGAGTTGCACAATTAATCGCTAAGAATCGAGATCGCGATTCTTTCCCCCGATACCGAGTACGGATACCTTTGCGGTAGAGTTGCACGATTAAGCGTTAAGAATCGAGATCGCGATTCTTTCCCCCGATACCGAGTACTGATACCTTTTGTGGTAGAGTTGCACGATTAATCGTTATGAATCAAGGTCGCGATTCTTTCCCCCGATACCGAGTACCGATACCTTTGTGGTAGAGCTGCACGATTAATTGTTAAGAATCGAGATTGCGATTCTTTCCCCCTCGCAATTTTATAGGGTTACTAAACCCTCGTTTTTTTATTTTTAATAACAGACATGTTATACTTACCTCCTCTGTGCAGTTGGCTTTGCGCAGAGTGGCCCCGATCCTCCTCTTCGGGGGACCCTGGATGGCGCTCGTGGCTCCTCCTCTTCTCGAGTGCCCCGTCAAAGAAGTGCCCTCCTTCGGGACACCCGTGCTGGCGCGCTCCCGTGTCCTGCTGCTGCGTCCATTGACACAGACAGCAGGACTCGGCCCCGCCCCCCCCCCCAGGGCCCACATCATTGGATTTGATTGACAGCAGCGGGAGCCAATGGCTGCGCTGCTATCAATCTATCCAATCAGAACACGAGACACCGGCTAGAGCTGGTGTGCTCGTCCCCGGGGCAGGAAAAACCGGGTTCAGATAAGTAAGGATGCATTAAGATGAAAAAACACGAGGGTTTACAACCCCTTTAAGAAAGAATTTTCCCGATTCTATGCAGAAGTCTCTGCTCAAGCCAACAGCTGTCAAAAAAAAACAAAAAAACAGGCAGTCTGCCAAGTTTCAAAACATTCCTCAGCTGCTGAGCTAACTATAAACATTGTAACGTTTTGTCCTTTAGATCAAAGGAATGAACCTCTGTCTGTAAAGGAGGGAAGTTTAACCACTTTAAAGACTAAACCTTTTTCTGACACTTGTTGGTTTCAAGTTAAAATCATTATTTTTTTTTGCTAGAAAATTAATTAGAACCCCCAAACATTACATATATTTATTTTAGCAGAGACCCTAGAGAACAAAACAGCGATTGTTGCAATATTTTCTGTCAGTGGTCTTCCAAATGCAATTTTTTTGGGGGGGGGGGATACACTTTAATGAATTAAAAAAAAAAAAAACTAAACAGTAAAATTAGCCCTTTTTTTTTTTTTGTATAATGTGAAAGATGATGTTACGCCGTGAGAATCGTGATCTTTATTCCAAGGAAAAAAAAATTGTGATTCTCAATTTTCCCGCAATCGTGCAGCTCTGCTGTGTTATGTGAGCCCATACAAAATGAATCACACTTCAAAGAACCGCAACGTGGTGCGATTCCTGTTCCGAATCGCATGCGGCTTTTCCCGCACCGCTCCTGTGTGAACGCAGGCTGAAATTGCTACGACAAGCCTGGGTTCACACAGGGACGTTACCGCATGCGATTTGGACAGGAAATGCACCGCATTTCTGTTCAGATTGCATGCGATGCTTTGCAGTTGCGATTTGAGCCCTGTTCGTTTTTTTTTTGTATGGGCTCAATTTGCACCACAAAGGTATCGGCACTCCATATCGGCGAGTACTTGTACACAGGTATCGGTTCTCGTGCTCGCCAGTAAAAAAAAAAATGGTATCGGTCCAACTCTAATGTGGGCTGATAAGTCCATTGTGGGTGTGGCCTAAATCACCAGGGAATTCCCACTTGTCCTTACTCCTTACTTCAAAGCGGAACTTCAGTCATTTTTTCATCTTTCTATCTATTAAATCTTCTGCCCTTGTTGTTGTTTTAATTTTGGATAGTAAATTTTTTTTTTTCTGCCAGTAAATACCTTATACAGCCCACTTCCTGTTTCCTGTCTGATCATTCTTGGCACCCCAGATGGTTTGGAACTACAGTTCCCATGATGCTCCACCACACTGCAGAGTGCATGAGCATCATGGGAAATGTAGTTCCAAAACATCTGGGGTGCCAAGATTCACCATCACTGGCCTATGTTTACGACTTCATGCACTCTGGTGAGAGCTTGCCAGGAAGGGGGTGGGGGTGGGTATGGCGAGTCATAAGAGGGCCAATGAGAGCTGCAGAGCTGGAGGTATGCCTCCATGTGTGTCTGTGTAAATCCAGGAAGTGAACAGGCAGCCGCTTCAGCTGCCCACAGTTAAAATGGCTGCAGCCAGACTTAGTAGAGGGAGATTTCTGCAGCCTATTCGGCAAGTACAGAATCGCAGTATATATGAAATAGTCTGCAAAGTGATCGGAGGGAAGCTTCAGAATGGCAAAGATGTTTTTTTATTTACAAATGACGTGAGCAGCCTGCGGTTCCTCTTTAACTTATGAAGCAGGAAAAGTGAGACTGTGCAGCAAGGAGAGCTGAAGAAGAGAGCGAGCGATCGCACCCGCTGGCCTTCCTCAACAATGCGCGAAGCGCTAGCAAGCCGTCCGCAATCCACCGAGAGCAAAAAAAAATTAAAAAAAAACCAATCACTGGTGCAATCCTTGTAGTTCAACAGATATGACGTTTTTTTTTTTTTTTTTTCATTTGCGTCTCAGACGTTAAATAATTAATAAGCTTGGAAGCAGACGGAGATCGTTTTTCCGCGGCGCGAAGCGTTCTCCGAGCCGAGAAGTCAAATAGGGACAGCGGAGAGGTTTTTTTTTTTTTTTTTTTGGGCTTGAACCAATTATGTCTTTATGTTGTCACCGCCGATCCGGCTGACTTTGCTCCGGCACCTTCCTTTGTTGGGGAAGGTCTTCAGAAACCCGCAAAATTTGCAATTCATAGATGAGAAAAGCCGGTTTTCGAGGAGATGAAAGGGGGGGCGCAAAACGGTTTGGCAGCCGACCTGACCCGGTGGCTTGTCGATGAGTTGTTTTTTTTTTGTTTGTTTGTTTTTTGTTTTGTTTTTGTTTTTTTAGCTGTGCATGTTTCCTTATCCCATTGTAGTCGGTGATGGAGAGGATAAATGGGTTTTTCATGTCAAGGCCAATAGGGCAATATAGAAGAATTGTAAGTAAAGAGCAGAATATTGTTTTATGTTGTGAAAACAGTGTACTGTAGTAGATCTATTCCATGTTCTCTTTGATCTCATGGGCTTGCCATGGAAGAGATGCTAATATGCAGCCAGGACCTGTGCTTACCCCCCCCCCTCCCCCCCCTGAACGTTATGACCATCGTTTACATACTATTGAATAGGGAAATCTTCTGTTGCAACCTGGGAATTCAGCATTCTGACCTCCTCAGCTGCTGAGGACAATGGCTGACCACATGCAGTAAAACAAAGAAATCAGCCTTGGCACCACATGGGCTGACAACTGGAGGCAGTCATTTTGCTACCATAATACGTGTTGTCACGTTCCTGGACTTGCACTGTATTTGTGTTTTTTTTTTTTGCGTCATTTTAAATACAACGCTTGGTAGAGCAATTTAAAGCGGAGTTCCACACAAGAATGGAACTTCCGCTTTTCGGAACCCCCCCCCCTCTTCCGGTGTCACAATTTGCACCTTTCAGGGGGGAGGGGGGTGCAGATACCTGTCTAAGACAGGTATTTGCACCCACTTCCTGGCATAGACTCCCACGGGAGTCTACGCCTCTTCCCGTCCCTCCGCGCTGTCTGCTGGGAAACACACAGGTCCCAGGGGATAGCGGGGACCAGTTTACGACGCGCAGCGCGACTCGCGCGTGCGCAGTAGGGAAGTGAAGCCGCAACGCTTCACTTCCTGATCCCCTCACCCAGGATGGCGACGGCAGCGAGTGATCGGCTTCGGCTGCCGACATCGCTGGACCCTGGGACAGGTAAGTGGCCATTTATTTAAAGTCAGCGGCTGCAGTATTTGTAGCTGCTGGCTTTTAATATTTTTTTTTTTTAGGTGGAACTCCGCTTTATAGTAGGGATACATTGATACCGGTATCGGTGCCGATGCCGAGTATTTTGTTTTACAAGTACCGAAACCGATACTTTAAAGCCCCATACACACTATCGGATTTTCTGATTTTCAGATTTTCTTAACGGTGCGATTCGTGTCAATACAAAACGAATGGGTGCAAATCGTACTGCAAAGAATTGCATGCGATTTGAACAGGAATGCAGTGCGATTCCTGTCCGAATCGCATTGCGATTTCCCCCCCCTGCTCCTGTGTTTGTATAGAATAGGAAGCGCCATCTAGTGGGCAGTTTATTAAAAATGTTTTAACTCGCATCCCTGATGGGATTTACTTCCTCTTTTGCTCCCTGCAAAGCCTGCAAATTAAAAGCATAATGAGCTAGTATGCATCGCATACTAGCCCATTATGTGACACTTACCTGCAAACTAATCCATCTTCGCCCCACTTTCTTCCGGGGGCCGCGGACTACGGATCTGTAACTGGTCGGAGCTGCGTGACGTCACTCCTACGCATGCGCATGGGAGCTGTCAGTAACGGCACACGCTGGGGGAAGAAACGGCACCGAGGTCCGTTTCTTCACAGCGCATGCGCCGATTACATCATCGGCGCACTACAAGTGAAATATCTCCTAAACGCCGCACGTTTAAGAGATATTTCCACTACCTATAGGTAAGCCTTATTCTAGGCTTACCTATAGGTAAAAGTCACTAGGGAGAGTTTACAACCACTTTAAAAGATATGTAAATGTCCGTGTTTAAAAAAACAAACAAAAAGAAACATGTTATACTTACCTTCTCTGTGCAGTTGGTTTTGCACAGAGTGGCCCCAATCCTCCTCTTCTGGGGTCCCTCAGTGGTGCTCCTGGCTCCTCCTTTTCTTGAGTGCCCCGTCGAAGAAGCGCCCTCCCTCAGGGGCACTCGTGCGGGCGCGCTCCGGTGTCCTGCTGCTGCCCCCATTGACACAGATAGCAGGACTCGGCTCCACCCCCGGCGTCATTGGATTTGATTGACAGCAGCAGGAGCCAATGGCTTCGCTGCTATCAATCTATCCAATCAGGACCCCAGACACCGGCTGGAGCGGGTGTGCTCGTCCCCGGCGCAGGAATGATCGGGCTCAGGTAATGAAAAGGGGAGCACTGGGGTGGGGGGCTGGTGCTCTACAAGAGGGTTTTCCCCCTCAATGCATAGAATGGGTAAAAAAACGCGAGGGGTTTACAACCCTTTTAAAGAGGAGCTCCGCCCCCCCCCACCAAAAAAATGTAAAGTCAGCAGCTAAAATATGGACACTTACCTGTCCAGGGAACCTGCAATGTCGGCACCCCAGCCAATTTTCCGATCAGCTCTTGGGTGCTGCTGCCTCCATTCGTAGTAAGGGAACCCGACAGTGAAGCCTTTTCGACTTCACAGCCGGTTCCCTACCGCGCATGCGTGAAGCACGATGTGCTTTCTAACTGATCCGGCGGTGAAGGAAGGGGGGAGGGGGCCGAGGTCGCTGCAGCGCAGTCTCCAGGAAGTGGGTGACGGGTACCTGTCAAAAACAGGTGCCAACCCCCCCCCCCCCCCCCCCCGAAAGGTGCCAGATGTGGCACCGGAGGAGGCAGATAAGCGGAGCTTCCACTTTTGGGTGGAACTCCGCTTTAAGTACATATCTGGTCAAATGCAAAATCTGCATGGGTGTCCCGGTCCCACCGATGATAACAAATGACGGCCACTGGAGGTGCTCACAGGGCTGGTGGAGATGTGGAGGCGGTCCGCCCCCAAGCTGACATCACTTTCGCCCTACACCCACAGGAGTCCCGGAACTTCTTCTCCAGCCCTGTGAGCACCTGCAGCGGCCGTGATTTGTTATCATCGGCGGGCCTGGGACACCTATGCAGATTTTGCATTTGACTAGATATGTAGTAAGGGGTTAATCCTCTGCATTGTGTAAAAATGCTGTTTGATCCCGTCTTCTCTGATCCTCCCCTTCTTCCACTGTCCCCTGATCATTTCCTGATAACACCATGTCTATGGAGTCAGACTGCACGTGCTCAGTTTGGTGTGTATTGCTAGAGAGTTTTTTTTTTTTTTTTTCTTGGGAGGGTGCATGTGATCAGCACAGGGCCAATCAGCACTGTCCAGACAGAGGGTCAGGGGTCTTCCAGTCTCATTTGACAGTCAGAGCAGAATGTAAATTCCTCCTGCAAGCTTTAACCAGACACTGATAGAAGTCACAAGACTGCTATATACTGCTGGTGAGAAAAGGTATTTAGCAGTTTATATTTACTAAAATAATTGCATTTCCATGTTCTGTGTACTGTGGGAGATCAGATATAGTGAATGCAGGGTCCTGGGTTTAGTAACACTTTAAGCCAATTGTGGATTTTTATTTTTTTTTTGTTTTTCTTAGTAGTTTGCAAAATGCCATGACGGTCAATTATTTTCTTTGAAAACACTATGGGGAATATTTATAAAGCAGTGAATCTGACATTCACCAATGCAGGTGAATTTTCCAGGTCCATGTGTTTTAAATGGTGGTGATTGATTAAAGGTGAATGACAGGTATGGATATTTTTGTACATGGTTACACTGGTGCTGCTTGGACCAATATAACTCAATATATACCATCCCAGGCCGATGCCCCTGGAAGCTGGAAATCTCTGTAATAGACATCGCTACCCCAGTGATCTCCACTGGTTTCCTGGTCCTGTGCTGAGCGGCTGCCATGCTGCATTGTGAACACAGGAGGTTCATCCACTCCACACAGGCGCCATTAGGGTTGCCACCTCATCCCTTTAGACCCAAATACCTATGAATTACACAGGTTCTGTGGCTGATTTAATGCAGATAAGGCACCAAGTGAATTTAATTACCACCTTAATCACCTCAATACCGGGCACTTTCACCCCCTTCCTGCCCAGGCCATTTTTCAGCTTTCAGCGCTGTCACACTTTGAATGACAATTGTGCGGTACACTGTACCCATGTGAATTTTTTATCATTTTCTTCACACAAATAGAGCTTTCTTTTGGTGGTATTTAATCGCTTCTGGAATTTTTAATTTTTTCCTTAAAAAAAAAGTCTGAAAATTAAAAAAAAAAAAAGTTTTTCTTAAGTTTCTGTCAGTAAATTTTGTAAATAAGTAATTTTTCTCTTTCACTAATGTGCGCTGATGAGGCAGCACTGATATGCTGCACTTATATACACTGATAGGTGGCACTGATGGGCATTGATGGGTGGCGCTGATGGGCATTGAAGGGCAGCACTGAAAGGCAACACTGATAGCCAGCACTGACTGGCATCCTTAATGGGCACTGATTGGTAGCACTTGTGGGCACTGATTGTTGACTGAGTGTCCTGATTACATGTCTGGATGTCCCCTGCGAGGAGATGCCGCTGATTGGCTCTCCTCACCACACACTCTGTCAGTGTGAGGCGATGAGAGACGATTACCGTCATTTCTGTGTTTACATGTGACCGTCTGTGATTGGACACAGCCGATCACATGGTTAAAGAGCCGCCGCCACGGCTCTTTACAGAGAGCCGTGGGTGCGTAGGAGCAGCCGTTTCGGTGCGCCGTCACATGACATCCAACCAGAACTGGGGCCGCACCGTCCCTCCGTCATTTGACGGTGGGCGGGTGGCAAGTGGTAATCGGCCACAGAACCATTTGTGAGGTCAGTGCCTGACCTCACAAATGCTCTTCTGGAAGAATGGTCAAACATTCCCATAGACACCCTCCTAAACCTTGTGGACGGCCTTCCCAGAAGAGTTGAAGCTGTTATAGCTGTAAAGGGTGGGCCAACTCAATATTGAACCCTACGGACTAAGACTGGGATGTCATTAAAGTTCATGTGTGTGTAAAGGCAGGTGTCCCAATACTTTTGGTAATATAGTGTATATAGGAGGATTTGCTTCATCTCTGTGTATCACCTGAGGCCAGTCACTTCACTGGGTTTATGGAAAATGTTCACCTCGCTCCTGGCTTCCAGGGGACACTGATGACGTCATCATGCCTCCTGAGATAGCTGGATACTCGAAAACCTATGAGAATGCATCGCAGCCCATCGCAGAAGTTCATTCTCGCAGGATTTAGAGTGGCCAAGGTTGCAGCAGTAAGGAGCAATGACGTCATCCGCATCCTCCAGAATCCGGGACCAAGATACGTAGTTTTTGTTTTACTGGGCTCCATTCACAAAGCGGTATCTTACCGAATCCAAGTGCGCACAGTGTTTTTCAAAATGTTTTTAATTCACGTTAAAAAACGCTACTAAAATACCGCATGTGCGATTTTATGAAGTCATGCAGTATTTTAGCAGTGAAAGCCTGGGGTGATTTAACGCCAGCGGCAGCTGGCATCTTTAACAAACAGTTTAAATAGCTAGTTGTTAAGGAGCGGGCATCCGCCTGTCCTTAACAACCGGTTTCCCAGCTGACCGCTGAATGAAAAGAAAAGAATTGCTGGCATTTCTCAAATGGTGAAAAAAATGGTGTGGGGTCCCATCCCTCCAATCCATACCAGGCCCTTCTGGTCTGGTATGGATTTTCAAAAAGCATAGGGTACCCCCCCCCCACAGCTGATGACTCATCGGTTGTTAAAGTAGGGTTCCACCAAAAAAAAAAAAAAAAATTCATGAAAAATCCTAAAAAAAAATACAAAAAAAATTTGGATATTTTTTTTTTTTTTTACTTACCTCTAAATGCCTGTTGCTAGGGGGTCCCTCGTAGTCTGCCTCTTCCAGTGCCTGGGCTGGTGACATCACTTCCCCCTCGGCACAGGAAGGGCTCAGCTCTGCTCTCTCCCTCCTGTCAATCATCTGGGACCCATTACAGGTCCCAGGTGACTGAGCGGCCAATCACGGCGCGCGGCGCCGCTCGCGCATGCGCAGTGGGTGCCAGGCTGTGAAGCCACAGCCAGGCGCCCACAGTTGCAATGCCGGCGCCGCTGAACGGAGGGGGAGACGAGCGGGGCTTCGATCCCCTGCATCGCTGGACCCTGGGACAGGTAAGTGTCCAATTAAAAGTCAGCAGCTGCAGTATTTGTAGCTGCTGACTTTTAATTTTTTTTTTTTTATGGACCTCGGGTGGAACTCCTCTTTAAGGACGCAGCGTCTGCCCGCTCCTTAACCACTTCAGCCCCGGAAGATTTTACCCCCTTCTTGACCAGAGCACTTTTTGCGATTCGGCACTGCGTCGCTTTAACTGACAATTGCGCGGTCGTGCAGCGTTGTACCCAAACAAAATTGATGTCCTTTTTTTCCCACAAATAGAGCTTTCTTTTGGTGGTATTTGATCACCTCTGCGGTTTTTATTTTTTGCGCTATAAACAAAAAAAGAGCGTTAATTTTAAAAAAAACGCAATATTTTTAACTTTTTTGCTATAATAAATATCCTCCAAAAAATAATAAAAAAACAATTTTTTTCCTCAGTTTAGGCCGATATGTATTTTTCTACATATTTTTGGTAAAAAGAAATCGCAATAACCGTATATTGATTGGTTTGCGCAAAAGTTATAGCGTCTACAAAATAGTGGATAGTTTTATGGCATTTTTATTATTCATTTTTTTTTTTTTATTAGTAATGGCGGCGATTTTTATCGGGACTGCGACATTATGGCGGACACATCGGACACTTTTGACACTATTTTGGGACCATTGTCATTTATACAGCGATCAGTGCTATAAAAATGCACTGATTCCTGTGTAAATGACACTGGCAGGGAAGGGGTTAACCACTAGGGGGCGATGAAGGGGTTAAGTGTGTCCTAGGGAGTGATTCTAACTGTGGGGGGGAGGGGTGTTACCTAGATGACAACGATCACCGCTCCCGATCACAAGGAGCAGTAGATCTCTGTCATGACACAAGGCAGAACGGGGAAATGCCTTGTTTACATAGACACTTCCCCGTTCTACCTCTCCACGCCGCAATCGCGGGGCCACCGGAGAACATCAAGTTCCCCCGGGACACGCTCCCACGGCGGGCGCGTGCCTGAAAGGCGGAAAATTTAAAGGGACGTACCCGTACGCCCATTTGCCTGCCTGTGCCATTGTGCCGAACGTACATCTGTGTGCTGCGGTCGGCAAGCGGTTAGCGACCATGTTGTTTACTGGTTGTTAAGGATGCCGATTCCTTACCTATCGCATGCCGGGACCACTGCTTATTTACCGCATGCATTTATTTATTTCCTTTTTGTGAATTGACTTTAACTCCTGATTAATGCGGTATTTACTGAGCTATAAATATAGCGAATTGACATTTTAAAGATCGCATGCGGTATTTGGGAAAACACCTAAATACCGCATGCGATCTGCTTTTGTGAATGGGGCCCACTATTTTGTATTAATAACGTTTTTACGTAAAGCTTATTTGTTTGGGTGGTGGGGGATGGGCAGGGACCTGGAGCTTTCCCTTTTTTTTGCAGGGATGGTCCTCTTTAAATCTGATTACGTGTCCTGGGCTCTACGACCATCATCTCTGCTTCTCTTCCTACTTTATTAAATTATCTCAGTGAGTGAATCATGGCAGAGGCCGTGTCAGCGCATCATCTCCGGCGCTCTTACGGTACAGATGACATCGCCGTTGTATCCGCTACATAATTGATGAGCTTTCCGGGGCTCTGCGTTGTCACCCTCCAATACGCTCTCACCTAACTCTCATTAAAGGGCGCGTAGCACATGAAGGATGCGCTATGGCGGTAGCGATAATGCTTTCCCAATTTGGCCAGGCAACCCGTCTGCACCACTTCTTTCAAGATTAGGGCTCTCCCGGGGTTAATTGTACCTGCAGGGGATGCAGGAAGCTGTGACATCCCGAGGACCGTCTAGGCAGAAAATCGTTTTCTCTTGCTTGCCAGAGCCGCTAAAAGCGCGCCCAAGCTTTGTCTGAAGACAGAAATTGTACAGGCTCTTACCGTCTAATGATAGGACACCCCCCCCCCCTCCCTCCCGGCATAAAATGTGCTTAGCATTCAGAACAACGCCGTCTATTAAAGGGAAAGTAGTGGTTTTCAGCCAGTGCACATTTTCAGTTATTATGGGCGCATCTACCTGAAAGTCATTTTTTGCGGTGACTTTCACATTTTTTGCTGTGATCGCCGTTCCGTGATTTGATGATTCTCGCTTGAGTGCGCATTAAGGAGCGTGGTCACGGCGGATGCCTGCCGAGATAAAATAACTGCCTGAAGAATCTGTTGTTTTTGAACCTGTCTGAGCAAATGGACTTGTTCTTGAGAGAGGGTGAAAGAGAGAGTAAAATACAGAAAACGTGCAGAACTACTAAGGAGGGAGCAGAGCCTACTTAAAGAGCAAGTAAAGGCATAATGTGCTAGTATGCATTGCATACTAGCACATTATGGGACACCTACAAACGAAGCCCTCGTCGTCCCTGCTGGAGGCCGCATCCATCTTCGCCCCGTCTTCCTTCCGGGTCCGCGGACTCCGGCTCTGTGACTGGCTGGAGCCACGTGACGTCACTCTTGTGCGTCTGTGCTGAGGGTGTTTGGATTAAGGGGGGGTCTGTATGGGAAGTGTCTGTACTGGGGGGTATATGTACTGGGGGATATCTGTACTGGGGGGGTGTCTGTATTGAGGGTGTCTGGATTAAGGGGGGTCTGTACTGGAAGTGTCTGTACTGAAGGGAGTCTGTACTGGGGGGTGTCTGTATTGAGGGTGTCTGTACTGGAAATGTCTGTACTGAAGGGGATCTGTACTGGGAGCGCCTGTACTGGGAGTTATCTATACTGGGGGGGGGGTGTCTGTACTGAGGGTGTCTGGATTAAGGGGGGTCTGTACTGGTAGTATCTGTACTAAAGGTAGTCTGTACTGAGGGGGTCTGTATTTGAAATGTCTGTACTGAGGGATGTCTGTACTGAATGGGGTCTGTACTGGGAGTGTCTGTACTGGGGGTTATCTGTTCTGGGGATGTCTATACTGAGGGTGGTCTGTACTGGGGGTGTCTGTACTGAGGGTGGTCTGTACTGAGGGTGGTCTGTACTGAGGGGGGTCTGTACTGGGAGTGTCTGTACTGAGGGTGGTCTGTACTGGGAGTGTCTGTACTTGGGGGTATCTGTCTTGAGGGTGGTCTGTACTGGGGGTGTCTGTACTGAGGGTGGTCTGTACTGAGGGTGGTCTGTACTGGGGGTGTCTGTACTGGGAGTGTCTGTACTGAGGGTGGTCTGTACTGGGGGTGTCTGTATTGAGGGGTGTCTGTACTGAGGGGGGCCTGTACTGAGGGTGGTCTGTACTTGGGGTGTCTGTACTTGGGGTGGTCTGTACTGGGGGTGTCTGTACTGAGGGTGGTCTGTACTGGAGGTGTCTGTACTGAGGGTGGTCTGTACTGGGGGGTCTGTACTGGGGGTGTCTGTACTGAGGGTGGTCTGTACTCGGGTGTCTGTACTGGGAGTGTCTGTACTGGGGGGGTATCTGTACTGGGGATGTCTGTGCTGAGTTGGTCTGTACTGGGGGTGTCTGTACTGAGGGGGGTCTGTACTGGGAGTGTCTGTACTGAGGGTGGTCTGTTCTGAGGGTGTCTGTACTGAGGGTTGTCTGTATGATAGGTTAGACTGTGGGAGTCTGTACTGAGGGATTCTCTACTGGGGGGAGTCTGTATTTAGGGGGTTCTGTAATGGGGGGAGTCTGTACTGGGAAAGGGGGGTGTCTGTAATGGTAGGTTAGACTGTGGGAGTCTGTACTGGGAAAGGGGGGGGGGTGTCTGTACTGATGGGTTAGATTGTGGGAGTCTGTACTGGGAAAGGGGGGTGTCTGTGGAAGTCTTACTGGGGGGAGTCTGTACTGAGAAGCCTCTGAAATGGGGAGGGGGGTTCTCTGTACTGATGGGTTAGATTGTTGGAGTCTGTTGTGGGAAGGGGGGGGGTGTGTCTATGGGGGTCTGTACTGAGGAGGTCTGTACTGGGGGGGGGGGAGTCTGTACTGAGAAGCGTCTGAAATGGGGAGGGGGGTTGTTTATACTGATGGGTTAGATTGTGGGATTCTGTACTGGGAAAGGGGGGATGTGTCTGTACTGATGGGTTAGATTGTGGGAGTCTGTACTGGGAAAAGGGGGGGGGGGGTGTCTGTGGGAGTCTGTATTGAGAAGCGTCTGAAATTGGGGGGGGTGGTCTGTACTGATGGGTTAGATTGTGGGAGTCTATGCTGGGAAAGGAGGGGGTGGTGTATGTACTGATGAGTTAGATTATGGTAGTCTGTACTGGGAAAGGGGGGGGGGTGGTCTGTACTGATGGGTTAGATTGTGGGAGTCTGTACTGGGAAGGGGGGGGGGGGGGGTGTCAGTACTGATGGGTTAGGTTGTGGGAGTCTGTACTCAGGAGGTCTGTACTGGGGGGAGTCTACTAAGAAGCATTGGAAATGGGGAGGGGGTTTGTCTGTACTGATGGGTTAGATTGTGGGAGTCTGTACTCAGGTGGTCTGTACTGGGGGGAGTCTGTACTGAGAAGCCTTGGAAATGGGGAGGGGGGTTGTCTGTACTGATGGGTTAGGTTGTGGGAGTCTGTACTGGGAAAGGGGGGGGGGGTGTCTGTACTGATGGGTTAGAGTGAGGTTGTCTATACTGGGGGGAGTCTCTACTGAGGAGATCTGTACTGGGGGAGTCTGTATTGGGGGAATCTCTACTGAGGAGTGTCTGATGGGTTAGGCTGTTTTGTTTTTTTTCTACTGAGGGGGTCTATACTGGGGGGAGTCTCTCCTGAGGCGCACTGGGTAGGGTCTGTTCTGAAAGGCTAGGCTGGGTGGGGCTGCTGTACTAGGGAGGGTCTGTACTTAAGGGGTCTGCACTTGGGAAAGGAGGGGGTCTGTACTACAGGGTTAGGCTGAGAGAGTGGTCTGTATTGAGGTGGTGTGCAGGGAGGGGGGATTTAGGGCTGTGGGGGAAGATCTGTACAGGAGATGGGGGCTGTTGGTTGAATTCTGTACCATGGTTAGTATGGTCTTGGGAAGGGGGGGTGACGGATTTGTACTGGCAGGAGGGGGTCATTTTTGCTTGTATTCTGTTATCAAGCACTCCTGAGCCCTGCACTCTGTGCGTTCTCCTGTAAGTGTAGCTACAAGGACTATGGCATATGTGTGCAGTGAGCAGGCTCAGGCTTTATATATCCATTCTCCTTTAAGCCCCTCCCACTGTTTTGGCCACACCCACAATTAAGCGTAGCACACTGCACGTCACTTTATTTCTTTCGTTTTTTCTTTTTTTTTTTCTTGTATGGGTGTATGGTGGGGGTGTCGAAAGCTGCACCAATATATTCATGTACCATTTCGTAAAACGTCAAAGCTCACCGGCAATTATTAAAGGTAAAGCTGAAAAAAAAAAACGGTTCCTCCCCGTCCCGGACAGAAATCCAGTTTGCAGTCACGTTAACAGGTTTAGAGTGCGCAATTCCCAACGAAACCACGTTATGTACACAAATCGATGGGTGAGTCAAGTAATCAGGTTCCGCCATGTAAAACAACTCAGCAGCCAAGCGGAAATTACATCGAATTATGGTGGCGACGGAGCTGTTTCAGCCAGTTTAGTTATTCTGTGTAATGTTTGTAATGTAGACATTGGCTTGCAATAAAGAAAACTACACAAAAACAAAATAAAAGGCAATTGTTACAAAGTGCGATGTGGACCCTTTCTTCTGCATGACAACTTTCCCTGCAAAGTGGGGTGTAGGGCCCCTTGTACCTGCAGCGTCTATCCCCTGTGCATGCAATCCTGGTGTTTTAGTGCATCTGCTGCTTGCAGCCTGTCAATGCCAATGGTGGGTTGCAATGTGCTGTGGCTGGACGGGGCTAAGAGCTGTACTGGGTGATACTTGCGTTTAGGGCCCTATGGACAAATGCCCGGAATGCATACCTCTATTCTGGGCATTCATCCCTGAATGCATAGGGCCCTAAATAGCATGCAGCCCTGTCCAGTCCCAGTGTATTTGAGGCTGCTATAGAGTTGGGATGCGGGGGGTGGATGGTGCACCTGTGCCTCCCTTGGCGCACTAACACACTGAAATTGCGTACACAAGGCCTGCGGGCAGAGGGCACAGGTGAGCTGGCCAGCCCCACTGCCGGCAGCCTATCAAACTTATGTTTAGGGTAGTTCCCGGGGGGGGGGGGGGAATGCTGAGAGGGAAGGGGTTAAACGCATTTCTGGAAAATCTGGCTTATTTGGTTTACAAATGTGGCTTCAACAAAAACAGGCATTCAGGGAGGGTGCAAGTATCGCTACCTGAATGCCTGGCAGGCCCTGCTCTACCGCGACCACGGATGGCTTTTCAGAAGGCCGGTGGAGACCGGTACCGGCAAGGGACCTTGCGGGTGTTTGACTGTGTGAGCTAAGGTAAGCAGGTAAAGTAAGCACTTGGGCAAAAGTCAAGACCCAATGTGCGGCCTGAGGATAAAGCCCATGTGGCTCAGCAGGGACATCTGAACCAATCCAAAGCCTAGCTCAGATTCTTGCAGGCACCGAGCCTTCACCTCAATACTGTCCCATCTGTAGACCAAGCAGTTTGCAAAATACACCAATAAACCTTCATCAGTTGAGTGACCAAGTACAGCATCTCACTGTGCTATCCTCTTCATTCACAGCATTATGGGTGTAGCTACACAACAGGTCTACTTTAAGTGAGTGTGAGCGCCATCTTTTCTTTGCGATTTTTTTTTTTTCCCTCATTTTTTATTCTCTAATGGATGCAGAAATAACCCCATTCCTGCGAGTCTGGGAGATTAGCGGTGACAGTGCTCGTGTTTACACACATCCGCTGTAATGAGCTTTGTGTGAGACGGTAATGTCTTGTCTTGTTGCGTCTAATTGTTATCTTACGGTTTTATTCCTGCTGATTCTAGACTCATTACCTCCGTCCTACATCTTCCGCAGCTTCTCCTTTCAGTGGCGGCACTTACTCCGCACCTTCCCTGTCTCACTAATTGTAGAAGCATTTAGATGTCTGTACATGTGTTCACTGCAAATGACCCTCTCTCTGGGGAACGCCGTGTGTATTTTTAGACACCTGTTTTCTTTTATAGGCCCCTCACGAAAAATACTAAGGCGGCTTTTTTTTTTTTTTAAATTTTATTTATTAAGCGTAAGTAATAATGGGCAGCAAACGTATTTGACGTGCAACACCCACCCCTGTACAGGTAGAAAGATGTCACAGCTCAGTTTGGAACCTCTGGAACCATCACCTCCAAATTCCTGCTTCATAATGGTTTGCTGGTGGCTGGGATGGCCTTCAGACAGGCCCTGATTCTCCTCTCTCCTCTCCTCCCCTCTCCTCTCCTCTCTTCCCCTCTCCTCATCTTCCACTTCTCTTCTCTCTTCTTTTTCTCTCTTCTTTTTCTCTTTCTCTTTCTTCTCTTCACTTCCCCTCCTGTCCTCTTAATCCTCTCCTCTTCCTCCTCTCCTCTTCCTCTTCCTCCTCTCCTCTTCCCCTTCCTCCTCTCCTCTTCCTCTTCCTGCTCTCCTATTTCCCTTCCTCCTCTCCTCTTTCCCTTCCTCCTCTCCTCTTTCCCTTCCTCCTCTCCTATTTCCCTTCCTCCTCTCCTCTTTCCCTTCCTCCTCTCCTCTTTCCCTTCCTTCTCTCCTATTTCCCTTTCTCCTCTCCTCTCCTCTTCCCCGTCTCCCTCTCCTCTTCCCCTTCCTCTTCCTTCTCTCCTCTTCCCCTTCCTCCTCTCCTCTTTCCCTTCCTCCTCCCCTCTCCTCTTTCTCTTCGTCCTCTCCTATTTCCCTTTCTCCTCTCCTATTTCTCCTCTCCTCTTTCCCTTCCTCCTCTCATCTTTCCCTTCCTCCTCTCATCTTTCCCTTCCTCCTCTCATCTCCTCTTCCTCCTCTCCTCTTTCCCTTCCTCCTCTCCTCTTTCCTTTTCTCCTCTCCTCTTTCCATTCCTCCTCTCATCTCCTGTTTCCCTTCCTCTTCTCCTATTTCCCTTTCTCCTCTCTTATTTCCCTTTCTCCTCTCCTCTTTTCATTCCTCCTCTCCTCTCCTGTTTCCCTTCCTCCTCTCCTATTTCCCTTTCTCCTCTCCTATTTCCCTTTCTCCTCTCCTCTTTCCCTTCCTCCCCTCATCTCCTCTTTCCCTTCCTCCTCTCCTCTCTTCTTTCCCTTCCTCCTCTCATCTCCTCTTTCCCTTCCTCCTCTCCTCTTTTCCTTTCCCCTCTCATCTCCTCATTCCCTTTCTCCTTTCCTCTTTCCCTTTCTCCTCTTCTCTTCCTCTTCCTCTTTCTTTTCTCTTCTCTTTATCTTCCTCTTTCTCTCCTCTTTTCCTTCTCTTTAGAATGGGGGGTGTACCATGACGTAACATTGATGTGTCCCACGCATGTTTTGGAGATCTGTGATACCCAGCACTTGTGTCTTGATATTATTATGTCGATCTCGACCATCTCCTCCTCCTGCGTTGTAGAACCACTACACAGACTCGTGGCTTTTAGAATGACCAATTTTTCTGTTATGGTTGTGAAACTTTAATAAATATATTGATAGATGTCACCGCTCAAATAATCCCTTGAGCTCCAAACTCTACCTCTTGTGGATAGATTGTCCGCCTTACCTTCCAAACAGTCTCTCATACCTAATTCAATCTGAAAGTGCAAAAGATGAGTTCAGTCTCTTTAAATCTGCAGCTTGTCTTACATTGAGAGCCCATTCACACAGGGACGACTTGTCAGGCGACCTAGTTGCCTGACAAGTCGCCTCCCGTTCTGTGCTATGGAACCGTTCTAAGGGGAGCGACGCAAGTCGCTCCGACTTAGAAAAAGGTACCTGTACGACTTCGGGGGCGACTTGGGGAGACTTGCATAGACTTCTATACAGAAGTCGTTTTGCAAGTCGCCCGGGCAGTCGTTTGCAGGTCGCCTCGCTGAGGCGACCTGCAAGTCGTGTTGCCCCTGTGTGAATGGGGTCTGAGAGTCCTTTTCAATCACTTCCTGTTATGAGGTAACAACGCTCAGTCCTCCCAGTTGTGCTCCTGGATGGTCATAGTGGCTTTCAACAGAGACTACGAGTGGCCATTTCAGTGCATTAGGCAGACATTGTCCATTGTTGCTGCCATCAGGAAAGCCAACCTGGGATGCTCCATGTAGTTATCATTGGAGTGCATGTAGACAGGAGGTGGCTGCAGCAGATCAACAACAATGGGATGCAACCAAGGATGAAAAAGAGGTGAAAAAATTATGTTAAAAAAAATGACAATTGTTTATAATTCATAAATACATACATTATATTACCAAAAGCATTGTGATGCCTGCCTTTACACACACATGAACTTGAGCCAATGATCATACTTTTCTACTTGTCTCCTGCACATATCTCCCCCATCACAACCAACACACTCCTCTTCTGCATGTACACTATATTGCCAAAAGTATTGTGACGCCTGCCTTTACACGCACTTGAATTTTAATGACATCCCAGTCTTAGTCCGTAGGGTTCAATATTGAGTTGGCCCAACCTTTGCAACTTTAACAGCTTCAACTCTTCTGGGAAGGCTGTCCACAAGGTTTAGGAGTGTGTCTATGGGAATGTTTGACCATTTTTCCAGAAGCGCATTTGTGAGGTCAGGCACTGATGTTTAACAAGAAGACCTGGCTCGCAGTCTCCGCTCTAATGTATCCCAAAAGTGTTCTATCAGGTTGAGGTCAGGACTCTGTACAGGCCAGTGAAGTCCCTCCACCCCAAACTCGCTCATCCATGTCTTTATGGACCTTGCTTTGTGCACTGGTGTGCAGTCATGTTGGAACAGGAAGGGGCCATCCCCAAACTGTTCCCACTAAGTTGGAAGCATGAAATTGTCCAAAATGTTTTGGTATGCTGACCCCTTAAGAGTTCCCTTCACTGGAACTAAAGAGCCGAGCCCAACCCCTGAAGAACAACCCCGCACCATAATCCCCCCTCCACCAAATTATTTGGACCAGTCAACAAAGCAAGATCCATAAAGACATGGATAAGCGAGTTTAGGGTGGAGGAACTTGACTGGCCTACACAGGGTCCTGACCTCAACCCGATAGAACATCTTTGGGATGAATTAGAGTAGAGACAGGGAGCCAGGCCTTCTCGTCTAACATCAGTGCCTGACCTCACAAATGCGCTTCTGGAAGAATGGTCAAACATTCCCATAGACACACTCCTAAACCTTGTGGACAGCCTTCCCAGAAGAGTTGAAGCTGTTATAGCTGCAAAGGGTGGGCCAACTCAATATTGAACCCTACGGACTAAGACTGGGATGGCATTAAAGTCCATGTGCGTGTAAAGGCAGGCGTCCCAATACTTTTGGCAATTTAGTGTATATCCCATAGTTTGTAGACGCTTTAACTTTTGCACAACCCAATGAATTTACACTTATTGGGATTTTTTTTTTACCAGAGACATGTAGCAGAATACATTTTGGCCTACATTTATGAAGGAATTAGATTTTTTTTTATTTTTTATTGGATATGTTTTTTTAACAGAAAGTAGAAAATATTGAACCCTACGGACTAAGACTGAGACGCCATTAAATTTCATGTGCGTGTAAAGGCAGGCGTCCCAATACTTTTGGTAATATAGTGTACTGCTTTGGAAAACTAATCGTCATTCAGTTAGGGTTTTCATCTACTAGTCCGAGAAGCCGAGAGTTTAATAAAGAATATCCAGTAAGTCACCTGTAAGTCAGTTCTGACAAGACAGCGTTGGGCAATATGTCACAATGATGGCTTAATATTTTTTTTTTGGCTTATTGAGGGAGGTGTTCAGGAGAGATGGATTTCCAGACCTTGATTTGACTCTGCAGGGAGGAGAGAGAAAAGAAATGTGCGTACAGCGCAGACGAGATTGTCTCGGAGAATTGGTTGTTTTTTCTGGTCTAGCCTCTCTCATGAAGATTCATGTGTCAGCTCCTCAGACCGATGTGTGTTTATTTCCAGAGCTGATAATAACAAGAGACAGAGTAGAAGAAGTGCGCCACAAGGCTGCAGGCCAAACAACGTCTTGACATAATTAACTTATATGAGAATTCTATTTTAACCCCTTTGCAATCTCTAAAGCGGGGGGTCCCCAAACTTTCTAAACAAAGGGCCAGTTTACTGGCCTTCAGACTTTGGGGGGGGGGGGGGGCGAACTGTGCTTATTGGGAGTAGAAATTCTTCTGGCATCAGTGGGAGCAAACAATGCCACTTTGGTATTAGGTGGTGGAATAGCGACCAATTCTTGGTGTCAGTGGAGGAAAAAATTGCTGCATTGTTGGTGTCAGTGGGAGGAATAGTGCCCCATTGTTGGTGTCAGTGGGAGGAATAGTGCCCCATTGGTGGTGTCAGTGGAGGAATAGTGCCCCATTGGTGGTGTCAGTGGGAAGAATAGTGCCCCATCGTTGATGTCAGTGGGAGGAATAGTGCCCTGTTGTTGGTATCAGTGGGAGGAATAGTGCCCCATGGTTGGTTTCAGCGGGAGGAACAGTGTCCCATCTTTGGTGTCAGTGTGAGGAATTGTGTCCCATCATTGGTGTCAGTGGGAGGAATAGTGTCCTATCGTTGGTGTAAATGGGGGGAATAGTGTCCCATCATTGGTATCAGTGGGAGGAATAGTGCCTCATCATTGGTGTCAGTGGGAGGAATAGTGTCCTATTGTTGGTGTAAATGGGAGTAATAGGGCTCATCATTAATGTCAGTGAGAGGAATAGTGTCCTAGCGTTGGTGTAAATGGGAGGAATAGTGTCCCATCATTGGTGTAAATGGGAGGAATAGTGTCCCATCATTGGTGTCAGTGGGAGGAATAGTGTCCCATCGTTGGTGTCAGTGGGAGGAATAGTGCCCCATCACTGGTGTCAGTGGGAGGAATAGTGTCCTATCGGGGTAAATTTGAGGAATGGGGCCCCATCATTGGTGTCAGTGAGAGGACTAGTGCCCAATTGTTGGTGTCAGAGGGAGGAATAGTGCCCCACCCTTCGGTGTGATTGGGAGGAATCGTGCTCCATCGTTGGAGACAGTGGGAGGAATAGTGACCGTTGATGTCAGTAACAGGAATTATGCGCCATTGTTGATGTCAGTGGGAGGAAGAATGTCTTGTATCAGTGGAAAAAAAAGTAGCCCAAGGGTCGGATAAGGTCAAGTAAGGGCCGCAGTTTGGAGACCATAGCTCTAAAATAAAAACCTGTCATGAAGGAAATATGTCATTGGTGGTCTTGTAAAAAACACTAGCTGTCTAGCCATCATGCCTGTCCTCTTGCGTCAGTATTTTCTTTGTCACTGACCCAGAACAAGCATGCACATCAGGAGTTCTAAATTTAGCTAGAAGTAGAAGTCACATTCAGCTGCACATGTTCTGTAATGACGAAGACCTTTCGAAGCTTATCCTAGCTACTTCTTGAGTTCTTTGGCTTGCATGAGCTACGAAACAACTTCAGCATTACAGAACAAGTCCAGTTGAATGGAACTACTACTGGCTATCCAATGACCAGGAATGCATGTTTTGGGTCAGTGCACTAAAGCCAAAGCCTGGCAGCTCAGAAAGTGGTCAACAATTGAGGGCAACCCCAATATTTCCATCACGATAGTTTTTGCTAAAGCACAACTAGATTTTAGTATTAATGATTTGTCAAAGTGGAGTTGTTAAAGAGTTTGAATGGGAGTGGGGCTGCTTCAGTCAGCAGAAGGTTTATTAATCATGCATTTGCTTAAGGGTGCAGACTCAGAAGAGCATGAGATGATTGCGGACCTTTGGGAGAATATGTAGAATGGGCGCTGATCATGGCTTGGGGAGGGAGGCAGAGTAGGTGGTGATTGGAGCTGGGTTGAGGGATGCAGAGCAAGCGTTGATAGTAGCTGAGGGTTGGAGAGGATAGATGATTGGCAGCTGATTGTCTGCCATTTGAAAGGGATGCAGGACTGGAGGGGGACCCAGGTTAAAGGGAGAGGAGACACCAAGCTGATCATGAATTGGACGGTGAGGCTTGAAGAGAAGGAAGACAGAGAAGGAGCTGAATGTGGATGGGTGGAGGGAGGGAGGAGGTTGAAGAGAGAGGAGGTAATTGGGGAAATGGAGAGGGAGAGAAGAACCCAATTGGGAGCTGCCCATGGGCAAGAAATAGAGAAGGTACAACTGTTTATGGATAGAAGGCAGAGAGCAACTGCAACTGATCATGAACCTTTTTGAGAGTACTCAGAGCAGAAGGTGACCATGGCAGAGGGATAGGGGAAGCAAGGTGATTGTGGCTTGTGGCTCAGAGGAGAAGGGAAGCAAATAGAGTTGATTGTAGTGGGGGGGGGGGGGGGGGGAGTTGATCTTGTGAGGAGTTAGGGGGAAAAAACAAGAGGTGATAAAGGTCAGTAGGAGGGACATAATGTTGACGCTTTTCATGGCAGAGCTTGAGAATGCAGGCAGAGCAGAAAATGTTTGTAGGAGTAGGCATAGAGCAGGGGCCTCCAAACATAACAAAAGGCCAGCCAACTGTCCTTCAGGCTTTAGGGGGGCCAGGTTGTGGCCATTGGGAGAATAAAACATGCCCCATCATTGGTTTTAGTGTGATGAATAGTGCCCCATCTTTATTCCATAGGGAGGAATGGTGCCCCATCGTTGATTGCATTGGGGGGAACGGTTCCCCCGTCCTTGGTTGTATTGGGATGAATGGTACCCCATTGTTAGTTGCATTGGGAGGAATAGTGCCCCATCGTTGGTTGCATTGGGAGGAATAGTGCCCCATCGTTGGTTGCATTGGGAGGAATAGTGCCCCATCCTTGGTTGCATTGGGATGAATGGTACCCCATCGTTAGTTGCATTGAGAGGAATGGTGCCCCGTCTTTGGTTGCATGGGGATGAATGGTACCCCATCGTTAGTTGCATTGGGAGGAATAGTGCCCCATCCTTGGTTGCATTGGGATGAATGGTACCCCATCGTTAGTTGCATTGGGAGAAATAGTGCCCCATCGTTGGTTGTATTGGGATGAATGGTACCCCATCGTTAGTTGCATTGGGAGGAATAGTGCCCCATCCTTGGTTGCATTGGGATGAATGGTACCCCATCGTTAGTTGCATTGGGAGGAATGGTGCCCCGTCCTTGGTTGTATTGGGATGAATGGTACCCCATCGTTAGTTGCATTGGGAGGAATAGTGCCCCATCGTTGGTTGCATTGGGAGGAATAGTGCCCCATCCTTGGTTGTATTGGGATGAATGGTACCCCATCGTTAGTTGCATTGGGAGAAATAGTGCCCCATCGTTGGTTGCATTGAGAGGAATGGTGCCCCGTCCTTGGTTGAATTGGGATGAATGGTACCCCATCGTTAGTTGCATTGGGAGGAATAGTGCCCCATCCTTGGTTGCATTGGGATGAATGGTACCCCATCATTAGTTGCATTGGGAGAAATAGTGCCCCATCGTTGGTTGTATTGGGATGAATGGTACCCCATCTTTAGTTGCATTGGGAGGAATAGTGCCCCATCCTTGGTTGCATTGGGATGAATGGTACCCCATCGTTAGTTGCATTGGGAGGAATGGTGCCCCGTCCTTGGTTGTATTGGGATGAATGGTACCCCATCGTTAGTTGCATTGGGAGAAATAGTGCCCCATCGTTGGTTGCATTGAGAGGAATAGTGCCCCATCCTTGGTTGCATTGGGATGAATGGTACCCCATCGTTAGTTGCATTGAGAGGAATGGTGCCCCGTCTTTGGTTGCATTGGGATGAATGGTACCCCATCGTTAGTTGCATTGGGAGGAATAGTGCCCCATCCTTGGTTGCATCGGGATAAATGGTACCCCATCGTTGGTTGCATTGGGAGGAATAGTGCCCCATTGTTGTTTGCATTGGCAGAAATAATGCCCCACTGTTGGTGTCAGTGGGATGAATGATGCCCTGAGGGCCAGATAAAGGCAAACAAAGGGCCACATCACAGTTTGGAGACCATTGGCATGGTGGGAGGGGGGCAGAACAAGAGGTGAACATGGTTATGAGGAATGGGAGGCAAAGCAGGAGCTGATCTTGTATAATTTATTATCAATTGGGCAATAAATAAACTGGAGGTCATAGCTGCACAACACCTCTAATGCATCATTTTCTGTTTGTAGATTCGATGCTGTGTAATAAATCAAATTGAATAAATTTGAAATCCAACACACTGCATCCAAAAGTAATAAAAGCTTTCTTCATTATAAACCTGCCATTTTCAGTCTCTCTTTATACTGTACAAAAGGAAAGCTTGAGCACCAAAAATCATGTAAGCAGCAGGTTAGGGCTGAGACTCCCATGTGCTGTGACTAGCTTGTCAGGACTTAAACTCACGTGTGCGGGGAGCAGCAGGTCAGGGCTTACACTCACGTGTGCGGGGAGCAGCAGGTCAGGGCTTACACCCGGACTTGTGACGTATTTCGCCGCGTGGAGGTCCGATGGAAGTGGGGACAGGGTACCTGTCAAAAACAGGTACCCCCCCCCCCCCCCAAAGGTGAGAGAAAGAACTGGGAACACACCGCTCAAAGCCGCCTGTGAGGATCTGATGAGCTGCTGAAGAGATCTGGGTGCCTGCCTGGTCCACAGCCAGGAAAATCCAATGGAAACAAAGAAGAATGGTGGCACATCCAGAAGTAAAATCAAAATAATTTATTGAACGTCCATAAAATCAAGCGAACATGACAAACATCTCCAAAAAAGGTGCTCAGTGGGACGCGTTTCACACAGACGTGCTTACTCATCACTGCTCATTTTTGCTACAAATGAACATGCACATTTGGGGGTACTCCAGTGATGAGTAAGCACGTCTGTGTGAAACGCGTCCACTGAGCACCTTTTTTTGGATTGATGTTTGTCATGTTCGCCTGATTTTATGGACTTTCAATAAATTCTTTTGATTTTACTTCTGGATGTGCCGCCATTCTTCTTTGTCCCCCGAAAGGTACCAAATGTGGCACCGGGGGGGGGGGGGGGGGATCAGATAAGCGAAAGTTCCACTTTTGGGTGGAACTTTGCTCTAAAGTCTGGATCTCTGGATCTCCACCCTAGAAGGAAAAAAATAAAAGTCGCAGCGACAAATACTGTAGCCGCTGACTTTTAATAAAAGGGCACTTACCTGTCCAGGGATCCAGCACCATCCTCACCAGGGGCTGGTTCTTTTATGGCACTCAGGTCTCCGTCATGTTTACTGTGGGAAGCTGTCTGTGGAGCATTGTGGCTTCACAGCAAGCATGTATGATCAGCGCAACACTTTGTGAATGGTTCTGCAGCCTCCTGGGACTTGCGACGTGTCCCAGGAGGCTGCGGGCAAAGTGAGGGGGGCCGGGCTTCCACTTGGATCACTTAGACCAGCGGAAGTGGGAGGGGGGCTACCTATCAAAACTAGTGGTAGAGGGTGGGTGAAGGAGAAAATAATGCAGAACTTCCCCTTTACGTTGAAGTTCTGCTTTAAAGTGGTTGTAAAACTCAGGCATGAATTGTGAACAAAGCATATCCCTCTATAGCAGTGGTCTCCAAACTGCGGCCCTGGGGCCGGATGTGGCCCTTTGCTTGCATTTATCTGGCCCTTGGAGCAATATTCCACCAACTCACACCATTGATGGGGCACCATTCCCGCTACTGCTACTGACACCATCAATGGAGTACTATTCACCTCATTGATATCAGAAATGGGTCACTCTTTCTCTCATTAAAACCAATGATGGGGCACTGATGCCGGGGCATTTTCTACTCTTACTGGGCACAGTCTGGCCCTACTAAAGCCTGAAGGATAGTAAACTGGCCCTTTGCTTAGAAAGTTTGGAGACCCCCTACTCTATAGTGTGTACTTGTCTCAATTAGGAGTGTTAAAGCGGAGTTCCGTCTAATTTTTTTTTTTTAAAGTCAGCAGCTACAAATACTGCAGCTGCCGACTTTTAAAATAAGGACACTTACCTGTCCAGGGCGCCTGCGATGTCGGCACCCGAAGCCGACCCGTCCCTCGGCTCTCAGGTGGAGGTGCCGCCATCTTTGGTAAGGGAATCAAGAAATGAAGCGGCTTAACTTCCTGGTTCCCTACTGCGCATGTGCGTCTCACGCTACGCAATCCCACTGGTCCCCGCTGTCTTCTGGGACCTGTGTGTCTCCCAGAAGACAGCGGGGGGGGGAGAAGGCGCCGGAAGTGGCGTAGATACCCGCGGGTGGCTCAGCTATTTATGCCCAGAAGTGGGAGCAAAATACCTGTATTAGACAGGTATCTGCTCCCCCCTGAAAGGTGCCAAATGTGACACCGGAGGGGGGGATTCCAAAAAGCGGAAGTTCCATTTTTGGCTGGAACTCCGCTTTAAGTGTCCTTTCTGCCTGCTGCTTCCTTCAACTGCTATCAGCATGAGTCACTTCTGACAAGTTTTCCTGACACCAAGAAAAAAATGGTGACAAGAGAAGGAGCTCCAGCTGATTGACAGCCTCAGCTCTGTTTCTGTGTGAAGGGGGACGTGTCCCTTCCCTCCAATCAGCTCTCAGAATTTTCCTCACCGAGCTCTACAGTGTGTAACTTCAGCTCTCTGCCCCCTTCTTTTTTTTATTCTGACAGCTCAGACAAATGTAATAAATTCTGGGCTTTGAAGGGCTGTAGAGAAGAGAATACTGCAGATAAACAGGTACAACTTATGTAGGGGGATTCGTTTCAGCTCTGTTTATCACCGGAGGCCAGTCACTTCACTGGAGATATGTGAGGGTTTGCAACCACTTTGTAAACTGCCAAGCTGGGCAGCGTTTCTCAATTTTAGTAAACCATTTACTTATAATAGCAACTGGCTTAACAAGCAACCCTCATGTGGACCATCATGTCTGAAGCACCCCCTTGACATGTGGATATTTATTACCCATTGCAACGGTTGCTCTCCTCCAAACTGATTGCTTCTATTGGAAAACAAACACCAGGAAATCATTTTGGCCACCATCTCCCAATTTCATCAGTCATCTCCTACGTTGTTGCGGCTTGTTGAATATTCATCAGATCTTTGTCGAATCTTCTGAAAAGTACCAAACAATCTTCTATTTCTTTAACCTTCCACTTTTTTTTTTTTTTGGTAAAACCTTTAGCAGACGTACCTTTTTTTAAATAATGTAATGATCTAGTCATTCTGCCGTGTGGCTCACTCATAATGATGGATCACAGAGAGATTGTAATGAAATTTCTGCCGTAATGAGTGGAGATAGCAGAAAGGCTTGAGACAAACCGCTATTAATATATCCTCTCTTCTGACCTTGCCGAGAAATTGTCACCGCGCCGGCTTTCTAATGAGTTCTCGGACCCTGATGATGAAAAGCTCAGGATTTTGTCATAATAGGAAAGAAGGTGTTCTGAATCATTTCCTTTTTTTTTTTTTTTTAATGCTATATACATATATTTTTTTTTTAGGCAAATGTATGATGATACACACAAGTGATGGTGTTTCTTTAGAAGGTGAAGACGTTTGATGAATGTTCTTTAAGTGTGCTTGAAGCAACAACTTAGCTGTGCGATCGGAGCCTCCGCGTATTACTCAACGCCGCTGAAAGACTCGTTTTTTTTTTTTTTCCATCTTCTTCCCAGCATTCCTTTCCTTACACAAGAACACTGCCCCAGTCATATGCAACCCTGTCCTTACACCACCTCCCATCATCATGATCAGAGCACTCTTCTCCTGAAACAGCCTGTGATGCTGGAGAACTATGCTTTTCCATCATCCGATGCCCTGTACACTCGACCGGTTTTGCCTTCGGAATAAACTCTGAAGGTTTTTCCGACGGAATTCCGCTCAAGCTGTCTTGTATACACACGGTCGCACCAAATTCCGACCGGCAAGAACGCGGTGACGTGCAACACGTACGACGGGACGACACGTACGACGTCTCGTACCTGCTTCAGAGTATGCGTCGTTTTTGGTACATCGGAACAGCATACAGAGGAGCGGTTTTCCCGATAGGTATTTGTTCCGTCGGAAAAAATATAGAACATGTTCTCTATCTAAGTCCGTCTGAATTTTCGACGTGAAAAGTCCAATGGGGCATACACACGGTCGGAATATACGATTAAAGGCTCCCATCGGACTTTTTCTGTGTGTACGGGGCATAAGACCCGTCTCCTGCAATGCTGTACCGTTAAATAGCTGGGTGACGTTTCTTTTTTTTTTTTTTTTACTGACTAATTTTTCTCTCCCAAAATATTCTCTGTTAAAGCGGAGTTCCACCCAAAAGTGGAACTCACTTTTACGCTTCCTCCCCCCCCCCCTCCGGTGCCACATTTGGCACCTTTCAGGGGGGAACCTGTTTTTGACAGGTCCCCTTCCCCGCTTCCAGAGGCCCGATCTCCCGAAAGTTTGCCCCCCCCTCCTCCCGTCCCCCCGCCGCTGGGCCAATTAAAAAGTGGCAGCACCCGGGAGTCGATCCAAAGATCGGCTGGGGTACCGACACCGCGGGCTCCCTGGACAGGCAAGTGCCCTAATATTAAAAGTCAGCAACTACAGTGTTTGTAGCTGCTGACTATTAATTTTTTTCACCCAGGCTGGACCTCCTCTTTAAGCAAAAGAGCAACGCATTTTTGGCTGTAGGTCTGAGAAGAACACTAGCCTTACATATTGCCGATGATTGCTGAGCTGTCCATGGTGCTGAAGTTCTTCTCTTCTTCATAAATACAATTATTATTTTTTTTTAATTAAGAAATGCTCTTTATTAACCACTTGCCGACCGCCTACTGCATATTTACTGAAAGGTGCCAATTGTGACACCGGAGGGGGAGAGGAGACAGATGAGCGGAAGTTCCACTTTTGGGCGGAACTCCACTTTAATGCATCCTTTGCATTAAGGTGAAAAAACTTCTGTCACTGAGCAGACCCCCCCCCCCCGTTTTTCTCACCTGAGCCCATTCGTTCCCACGCCGGAGACAAGCAAACACTCTCTGGCTGAGGTCTCGGCTCTTGATTTGATAGATTGATAGCAGCATAGCCACTGGCTCCCGCTGCTGTCAATCATATAAAATGACGCGGGCACCAGGGGGCAGGGCCGAGTGCGGCATTCTGTGTCCATGGACACAAATGCTGGACTCAGGAGCGCGCCCGCACGGTGACCCTCAGGGAGAGCGCTTCTCTTAGGGGGTTTTGTGATGCGGGGAGGAGCCGCAAATGCCATCGGGGGACCCCAGGAGACGACAATCGGGGACACTCTGTGCAAGACGAACCACACAGTGGAGGAAAGTTTGATATTTGTTTTTTTTTTTAAAAACGAGGGTTTACAACCCCTTTAAAGCAGGGTTAGGTTATAAAAAAATATCCCAAGCTTTGAACATCTCACGGAGCTCTGTTCAATCCATCATCCGAAAATGGAAAGAGTATGGTACAACTGCAAACCTACCAAGACATGGCCGTCCACCTAAACTGACAGGCCGGGCAAGGAGAGCATTAAATCAGAGAAGCAGCCAAGAGGCCCATGGTAACTCTGGAGGAGCTGCAGAGATCCACAGCTCAGGTGGGAGAATCTGTCCACAGGACAACTATTAGTCGTGCTCTCCACAAATCTGGCCTTTATGGAAGAGTGGCAAGAAGAAAGCCATTGAACTTTTTGGCCTAAAAGCAACACTATGTGTGGCGGAAAACTAACACTGCACATCACCCTGAACACACCATCCCCACCGTGAAACATGGTGGTGGCAGCATCATGTTGTGGGGATGCTTTTCTTCAGCAGGGTCAGGGAAGCTGGTCAGATTTGATGGGAAGATGAATGGAGACAAATACAGGGCAATCTTAGAAGAAAACCTGTTAGAGTCTGCAAAAGACTTGAGACTGGGGTGGAGGTTCACCTTCCAGCAGGACAACGACCCTAAACATACAGCCAGAGCTACAATGGATTGGTTTAGATCAAAGCCTATTCATGTCTTAGAATGGCCCAGTCAAAGCCCAGACCTAAATCCAATTGAGAATCTGTGGCAAGACTTGAAAATTGCCGTTCACAGACGCTCTCCATCCAATCTGACAGAGCTTGAGCTATTTTGCAAAGAAGAATGGGCAAAAATGTCCCTCTCTAGATGTGCAAAGCTGGTAGAGACATCCCCAAAAAGACTTGTAGCTGTAATTGCAGCAAAAGTTGGTTCTACAAAGTATTGACAAATACAAATGTACCCCACACTTTTCACAGATTTATTTGTAAAAAATGTTGAAAACCATTTATCCTTTTCCTTCCACTTCACAGTTAGGTGCCACTTTGTGTTGGTCTATCACATAAAATCCCAATAAAATACATTTATGTCTTTGATTGTAACATGACAAAATGTGGAAAATTTCAAGGGGTATGAATACTTTTTCAAGGCACTGTAACAAAGGCAAAAAAAAAAAGTATTGTTTTATTTTTATTTTATATCTATACACAAATGTTTTGTCTTTCGTTTCTATTTTAAACTGAATGGACTGTTTTATAAGGTGATTGTTTACAATCACATTATTATTATAATATTATATTATTATACACGATTTATATAGCGTCAACAGTTTACGCAGCGCTTTACAATGTAGAGGGGAGGACAGCACAATTACAGTACAGTTCAATACAGAAGGGACAGGATGGCCCGGCTCGTAGAGCTTACATTTTAAGGGGAGGGGATGGTGGTACAAAAGGTAATAGATGGGGGGAATGATTTAGATTCAGATACCTTAAAAATATTTTATTCCTATTTGGGGTAATGATTCTGTATAAGTCTGGATTCTCATTGGTGTCATTCATGGTGACATGCTTGTTCCAGATCAGTGACTACAAATGTATTGAAGCCGGAGCAAAACTAGGGACTGGGAGTCTCACGGGGGCTCAGCATTGGCAGCCTCCATTTCTAATGCCGCGTACACACGACCGGTTTTGCCGTCGGACTAAACTCCGAAGGTTTCTCCGACGGAATTCCATTCAAGTGGTCTTGCCTACACACGGTCACACTAAAGTCCGACCAAAGTCCGACCGTCCAGAACGTGGTGACATATAGCACATACGACAGGGATAGAAAAAGGACGTTCAATATCCAGTAGCCAATAGCTTACATCTCTTACTTGCTTCAGAGCATGCGTCGTTTTTGGTCCGTCGGAACAGCATACAGACGAGCGGTTTTCCCGATAGGAACTGGTCCCGACGGCGTTCCAGCGGAAAGATTTAGAACATGTTCTTTTTATAGGTCCATCTGAATTTTCGGAAAAAATGGTCCCATGAGGCCTACACACAAGTGAATTATACGATGAAAACACTCCGTCTGACTTTTTCTATCGGACATTCCGCTCGTGTGTACGCCACATCAGTTTCCTTTTAAACGGTAAGCAATTGAGCGAAAGTGATTTTCTCTCCTGCCTTCGGAAACTCACATGGGGTTTTTATATGAAATCCCACCATGCCGGAATGATGAAGAGAAATATGAAGAGCAGGGACCTTTGTGGATTCCGCCTTGGTGAATTTTTTTTTTTTTTTTTTTTACGAGAACTGGCCTCATAGATTACCCAGCATGGGCCGAGGGCAAATGGGCCAAAACATAATGCCATCCTGATTACTTCCATCGTAATCACACATGTGGCCCTCCCTCTGCTGAGCCATCGCTGTGGCTTGCACGGACGACGAGCACAGGCCGCCTATGAGAGGTGGCTTTGTGAACTATGATTGATTCTTCAAGCGGGAACCTGGAGGGGAAAGCGTATTCCTGCCGTGCAATGTTTTCTGAGCTTTTATGGCCGAGGTACCAGGAGGAAACGCCTATTAATATGTCTTCAGATTGGAGTCCATGAAATGGACAGGCCATGTTTTTTTCCCCTTCAAGGTTTCCATGTAATGTAACATGGTCTGTATCCATGGCTCTACCTATCTCTTATAAGAAACTTTGGACCCCGGGAACATTGCCCCTTCCCAGCCTTTTTTTTCCCTGGGCTTCGTGTTCTCATTGGTGGACCCATGGGCGGGTGCTGCTGGGAAAATGACAGCCGGACCCGGACATGATGTTTTACGTGATGCTTCTGGGTCCTTACTAAGAAGGGATGGACATTTGCTGGGCTCTAGTCTCCTCTCTACCCAGCATGACGGGTGCTGCTGGGTAGAGGGGAGGGAGCCCAGCTAATGCCCATCCCTACTTGGTAAGGACCCAGAAAAACATCATGTAAAAACATCATGTCCGGGTCCAGCCGTCACTTTCCCTGGCAGCTGTGGCTGGGGAATTAGCTAGTGGAGCGTGACCTGTGCTCCATTAGCTTCAATGGAGGGCAGTTGAGACATCAGGGGTCTTTTATCAAGCAGAACCTGTCAGAAAAAGTATCACATAAGAGACTTTTTGTCCCTTATGTGATAAACAATAAAGCTTATTGACGAATAAACAAAGTTACACCCAGGCACTTAAAACAAATCTCCACCCAAAGGGGAAGCTCCACTTGTTTGTTTCCTCCCACCAGTCCAGTGCCACATTTGGCTCCTTTTCGGGGGACGGGGGGGAGGGGACGGGTACCTGTTTTTGACAGGTACCCATCCCCACTTCTGGGAGACCTGGCTATGGCGAGATGCGGCGCGGTCCCCCGGAAGTTCGGCCCCCCTCCTCCCTTTGCCGACGGGCCAGTTAGAAAGCGCAGCACGCTTCGCGCATGCACAATACGAAATCTGGCTGTGAACCTGAAAGGCTTCAATGCTGGTTACCTATAACACAAATGGCGGCGGCAGCCCCCGAGAGCTGATCGGAAAATCGGCTGGGGTGTCCCGACTTCGCGGGATCCCTGGACAGGTAAAGGTCCTAAGATTACAAGTCAGCAGCTACAGTATTTGTAGCTGCTGACTTTACATTTTTTCGGTGGGGGGAGGGGAACTCCTCCTTTTAAAGCAGTTGTAAATGCTATATTTATTTTTTTAAAAATAAACATGTTATACTTACCTGCTCTGTGCAATTGCACAGAGCAACCCCGTATTTCCTCTTCTGGGGTCCCCTTTCGGCACTTTCAGCTTCTCTGTGCAGCCCATAGGAAGCCGTCTCCTATGGTGGTGCACCACGAGGGCTCGCTCCCAAGCCAGGCTGTGTGCGTCTATAGACACACACAGTGCGGCTCAACCCCGCTCCCTCCTCGTTTTACCGTTTTATATTTTAATAAATTTTGCAAACAGGTATTTTTTCTCCTTCGTTGATGTACGCTGATGAGACTACACTGATGGGCACCGATAGGTTTCACTAATGGGCACCGATACACTGCATTGATGGGCACTGATAAGGTGGCACTGATGGGCACTGGTAAGGCAGCACTGATGGGCACTAATAGGCGGAACTGGTGGGCACTGATGAGGTGGCACTGGTGGGTACTGATGGACCAAATTAAAAAAAAAAAAAAATACAAAACCGTTTTATATTTTGTTAATAAATTTTGCAAACAGGTAATTTTTCTCCTTCATTGATGTACGCTGATGAGACTACACTGATGGGCACCGATAGGTTGCACTGATGGGCACCGATAGGCTGCACTGATGGGCACCGATAGACTGCATTGATGGGCACTGATAAGGTGGCATTGATAAGGCAGCACTGATAGGTGGCATTGGTGGGCACTGAGAGGTGGCACTGATGGGTGGCACTAATGGGCGGCACTGAAGGACATCAATAGGTGGCACTGAAGGCCACTGATAGCTGGAACTGATGGGTGGCAGTGATGGGCACTGATCGGCACTGGTAGGTGACACTGATAGGCAGCACTGCTAGGTGGCACTGATGAGGCACTGATTGGCACCACTGGTGGGCATTGATAGGTGGCACTGATTGCTGGCACTTACTGTGGGCACTGATTGCTGGCACTGGCAGGCGGTACTGCTGGGCACATAACAGGCTCTTCCTCTTCGGGACTGATGTCTCTTCAAACAGAAGCCGGTGATTGGCTTTTTTTCTCCTCACACTGTCAGCGTGAGAAGAAAAAAAATTGATTACGATCTTCTTTTTACATCACATGATCAGCTGTCATTGGCTGACAGCTGATCACGTGGTATGGGGCCGGGATCGGCCCCTTACTCAGGTCTGTGATCACCCGAGTCTCATTGACTCGGGTGATCGCAGCGCGCGCCGGGCATGCCCATCAGGGGGGTGTGGCGAGACTGTAAAGGGGAGGACATGACTAGACATCTCCTGGCAAAGCAGATCTGAAGCAGTTAAACCCTCACCGCCCCCTACATCTCCACATTCACGCACATACGAATGTAAACGCATGTATCAGGGGTGCCTACGCATGTGAAAACATTTATTGAGCGCTAGACACGTTACTTACCGCTGTGCGGGCTGGAGTGAGAGCAGTGATCCTACTAGTCTCATCATTCACGGTTATCTCTAAACTGATCACCTGTAGAAGCTTTTAAAGCAAACCAAAGTTTGTCACTGTTTTACGGCCACACACAGTTTTAAAGCTTGACATGTTGGGTATCTCATTACTTGATGTATTGTAATCTTTTATAGTTTACAAAAAATGGGGTAATGTTTTATTTGCCCTAAAATTATCTTTAGTGTATTTTTTACTGAAATTTTAAGCTTGGGAAAACATTGCACTTATATTGTGTTACATAAAAAAACTGGAACTATCGTTTTTTTTTTCCTCTAGCCATTTGCCGACCGCCTAACTGGGAATGTACGTCATTTTGATGTTAAATACCGTTGTGATGGCAACAGCTAGCTGCCATAACCCCCGGTATCGTTTTTTTTCCCTTAGGCAGCCAGTTTTCAGATAAAAGTGGTCCCAGTGATTGCTTTTCTAGGTAGCTGGAGAGGTGTCACCCCCCCCCCTCCCCCCGGTGCTTCCCGGTTGTTTCTGAGCTTACCGGATGCGATCCGATGTGGCCGATGGCTAGGCATGAAGCTGAGTGAGGGCAAGATGGCCCCCACTCGGCTCTATGCCTTTGGAGGACCGAAACGACCTCCGACATCACTTCCGGTCCTCGGGCAGATAGACAGGATTTTTTTTCTTTAACCACCTCAGTACCGGGCACTTTCACCCCCTTCCTGCCCAGGCCATTTTTCAGCTTTCAGCCCGGTCACACTTTGAATGATTTCACAATCATTGGAAACAGCACAACAAGGGTATGTCTATAATGGAAAAGACAATCATGAGCCAGAGGTGAAACGGCAAATAATTATTGTGACATTAAATGGCATGCCTGGTCCGGACCAGGAGCAAGTACAGAATTAGTGGCCTACTGTCCCCTACAGCCCTTCCTCCAAGTTGCTTTTAATTGGATGCAGTAATTCATGATACCCCCAGCAATACTATATGGTCAGTACTTACTTTTACATGCTTTTACTATAACGATAATATTCTACTTTGTTTATATTTAATGTCACAATAATCATTTGCAGTTTCACCTCTGGCTCATGATTGTCTTTTCAATCATAGACATACCCTTGTTGTGCTGTTTCCAATCAGATACCCCTGAAGAAGAGTATAACTCGAAACGCGTCGGGTACTCCCCGTATGTGTGTTCCATATGTTACAGAATCCAATGATTGTGAAATCCATACACTGTATTGCTTGTCTGTTGTATTACGCTTTCCTGTATTTCCATGTATACTTACTTGTGTGCATTGTAGATTTGTCATATCTACACCCCTTTTCATAATAAAATTACACTCGCAAATACTTCAGAGTAGCATTCAAAATAACGTCAAAGCAAATAACTCCAAGGCCAATAATAAATAACACGTTATCTCCTCCGATTCCGCAACATGGCAGGTTGACGAACGGCCGTTCAGAAACGAACTGAAAAGAGCGAAATGAAAAACGCGAAAAGAAAAGCGCGAATCAACACTCACCAAACTTCTACTAACACGAAATTAGCAGAAGGAGCCCAAAGGGTGGCGCTAAAGAGCTGAAAAACCACGTAGTACGTCACTACGTTCGTAATTGTTGGCCAACAATTGTGTGGCCGTGTGTATGCAAGACAAGTTTGAGCCAACGCCCTTCGGACAAAAGTCCATGGTTTTATTGGCCAACAATCCGATCGTGTGTACGGGGCTTTAGGCCTCGTAGATGGGTGAATTGTGCTTGCTGGTCGGTTGGCATCACTTGCACTCCTCCGTGAGCTTCTAGAAAAACGGATGTTTCGGGTGACCCAGTTAGAATGCGATAAAAAAAACTTTCAGGTCTGCTTTTTGGCCCCTGAAGCAGTGCAGCGTTTTAATTAATCCTGAAATACAGCTCATAGAGAGTGTTCATTTATAATGTATGAGCTTGATACATCCTGTTCAATATGTTATAAATAGCATTTTCCCATGTTCTGCTGGCCCAGCCATCCTTCTCTAATCCGTGAGAAAGTGGACCCCCCCCCCCCCCCCCCCCGCAATGCATGCGACTTTCTGCATGAACTACTCTAGACATCGTCTTTCCTCCACACCAAAGAAACAACATCCAGAGCACTGTGAGGGAGAGTCTCATTTAAAATCCCTCCGAGATGGATTTTTGCTGCCGGAGAAGGCGGTTTATCCAAGCACTACGTTGTGGCGTGCCAGGCTGCTGCTGGTAAAGGGAGAGAATTGCCCTGCTGGAAGGAAGCTGATGAAATCTCTTTGAAGTCAGGAGTTTGGAGATGATGGCAGGAGCTAGAAGTAGGAGACGTAAGAGGGAATCAGCGCCGCTGCATTGTGGGGGGGGGGGGGGGGAGACATTCTTTTGCTGCACTGCTAAATTCGTAAGGATTACAGAAGCGGCTGAGCAGCAACAAGGCTTATGTGGATCGAGACCTGAATGGGGCTTCTAACAATATATTCCTGTACTGCGTAATGCCGCAAAGCGCGCTTGTTTCTAAAATGGACAACTAAAAACCTCTGGAGAATCGTAACTTGTTTAAAGGCTCACCCCATACAAATCTGCCATGTATAGGGCTCTGGTAAATGCCGGAGAGTTCGAAAGGAACGGCAGGCAAATATGTATTTGAAATAAATATGATGAGTGTCAAAGGGTTTGTTATACTGTTCAGCCTGTCTTGTGATTTACAAAACTCTTGCCGCACTGTGCGGAGAGTCCACTGGGCTGTTTCCTGGGTCACCACTGAGTGGACGGAGGTCATGATGATGATTGGTGGTCCAATGAACAAGCGGGATGTGGTGAGGGGATGCAGGAACCAAGAAAATATGTATGTCACCTGTCTGGTTGTGACTAGATCACAAAAGTTGATGTGCCGAATTACAAATGATCAGATAAAACTTAAAATATTTGTCAATAAAAACAGCGTGTTTTATTCATTTATGTTAAACCACATAACACATCTCTTTATGTCTCAAGGGCTCTTACAACATATTAGATTTATTTTTTTGGACCAAGGCCTTACTGTCAGTTGGCATGACCTAGCAGGATATTGGGCACTGGTACGTCATCTGTCAGTTGTTGTGACCTAGCAGGATTGGGTGCTGGTATGTTTTCTATGAGTTGGTGTGGTCTAGCAGAGGGATTGGGCACTGGTACATCATCTGTGAGTTGGTGTGACCTAGAAGGATATTGGGCACTGGTACGTCATCTGTCGATGTGACCTAGCAGTGGGATTGGGGACTGGCACATCATCTGTGAGTTGGTGTGACTTAGCAGTGATATTGGGCACTGGTACATCATGTCAGTTGGTATGACATAGCAGATGTATTGGGCACTGGTACATCATCTGTCAGTTGGTGTGACCTAGCAGTGATATTGGGCACTGGTATGTCATCTGTCAATTGTTGTGACCTAGCAGGATTGGGCACTGGTGTGTTTTCTATGAGTTGGTGTGACCTAGCAGGATATTGCGCACTGGCACATCATCTGTGAGTTGGTGTGACTTAGCAGTGATATTGGGCACTGGTACGTCATGTCAGTTGGTATGACATAGCAGATGTATTGGGCACTAGTACATCATCTGTCAGTTGGTGTGACCTAGCAGGATTGGGCACTGGTATGTTTTCTATGAGTTGGTGTGACCTAGCAGAGGTATTGTGCACTGGTACATCATCTGTGAGTTGGTGTGGCCTAGCAGTGATATTAGGCACTGGTACATCATATTTGAGTTGGTGTGGCCTAGCAGAGGGATTGGGCACTGGTACATCATCTGTCATGTGTTGTTGTCCTAGCAGTATTGGGCACTGGTATGTTTTCTATGAGTTGGTGTGGTCTAGCAGAGGGATTGGGCACTGGTACATCATCTGTGAGTTCGTGTGACCTAGCAGGATATTGGGCACTGGTATGTCATCTGTCGATGTGACCTAGCAGTGGGATTGGGGACTGGCACATCATCTGTGAGTTGGTGTGACTTAGCAGTGATATTGGGCACTGGTACATCATGTCAGTTGGTATGAGCTAGCAGAGGGATTGGGCACTGGTACATCATCTGTGAGTTGGTGTGGCCTAGCAGTGGGATTGGGCACTGGTACATCATGTCAGTTGGTATGACCTAGCAGAGGGATTGGGCACTGGTATATCATCTGTGAGTTGGTGTGACTTAGCAGTGATATTGGGCACTGGTACATCATGTCAGTTGGTATGACATAGCAGATGTATTGGGCACTGGTACGTCATCTGTCAATTGTTGTGACCTAGCAGGATTGGGCACTGGTATATTTTCTATGAGTTGGTGTGACCTAGCAGGATATTGGGCACTGGTACATCATCTATGAGTTGGTGTGACCTAGCAGAGGGATTGGGCACTGGTATGTCATCTGTCAGTTGGTGTGACCTAGCAGTGATATTGGGCACTGGTACGTCATCTGTCAATTGTTGTGACCTAGCAGGATTGGGCACTGTTATGTTTTCTATGAGTTGGCATGACCTAGCAGGATATTGGGCACTGGTACATCATCTATGAGTTGGTGTGACCTAGCAGTGGGATTGGGGACTGGCACATCATATGTGAGTTGGTGTGGCCTAGCAGGATATTGAGCACTGGTACGTCATCTGTCAGTTGGTGTGACCTAGCAGGATTGGGCACTGGTGTGTTTTCTATGAGTTGGCACAGGATATTGAGCACTGGTACATCATATATGAGTTGGTGTGGCCTAGCAGAGGGATTGGGCACTGGTGCATCGTCTTTGACATAGCAGGATTGGGCACTGGCACATCATTTTTGAGTTTTGAAGTAGCAGGATTGGGCACTGGTACATTATCTGTTAGTTTTCATGACATAGCTGAGGCATTAGGCACTGGTACATCATCTGTGAGTTATTATGACATAACAGCGGGCTTGGGGACTGGTACATTATCTATGAGGGTTTTGAAAGCAATCTGGCTTGTACCTACAGTACGGGAGAGCTCAGGGACTCATACAGCACATCAAAGCCCTCTTGTCTTCAGCCTTTCCTGCTTCTGTACTACTGTAGACACCTTGATGTCATATTATTGTACTAGTATTTTTTAACCGTGTCGTGTTCTGCAAACCTGGAGCTCAGTTTGCCTTAGAGCCAGTTCACACCTATGTGTCTTAAAGCGGAGTTCCACACAAAAATGGAACTTCCGCTTTTCGGAACCCTCCCCCCCTCCGGTGTCACATTTGGCACCTTTCAGGGGGGAGGGGGGTGCAGATACCTGTCTAAGACAGGTATTTGCACCCACTTCCGGCATAGACTCCCATGGGAGTCTATGCCTCTTCCCGTCCCGACCGCGCTGTCTCCTGGGAAACACACAGCTCCCAGGAGAGAGCGGGGACCACATGGGACGCGCAGTGCGACTCGCGCATGCGCAGTAGGGAACCGGGAAGTGAAGCCGCAACGCTTCACTTCCTGATTCCCTCACCTAGGATGGCAGCGGCAGCTGCCGAGAACCGAGCGGGTTCTCGGCGTCCCCTGCCGACATCGCTGGACCCTGGGACAGGTAAGTGGCCATGTATTAAAAGTCAGCAGCTGCAGTATTTGTAGCTGCTGGCTTTTAATATTTTTTTTTTTTTGGCGGTGTGGGTGAACCCCCGCTTTAAGAAGACAACAAATATACACAGGTCAGCCACTGCTTTTGGTGGGGGGGGGGGGGGGGTAGTTTTCATATCCACATCACCTCAATGTGTATTGTAGATAAAGCCTTTTTTTAGCAAGGGGCAAATATAATTGTCTATGCATTACAGCGCTTGTTATGAACGCAAACCCCAAATTTGCATCATACCTACTGGGTATTGTTGTGGAGCAAGCCTAAGACTGGCTTCACACTGCCATGCGGAGCAGTTAACGGCAGGTGTCCGGTGTGTCCCCGATCACCGTTTCAGGTCCGATTCCAGTCCAAATTTTTGGGTGAAACGGACCAGAAGACACACAGGACTCCTGTGCAATTCACTCCGCAGCCACCCCGGAGCTGTGTGAAGCGGCTCCATTGAGAGCCGGTCAGAGTCTCCTGACATGCAAATTCCCACTTACAATTCGCAATAAGTGTAAACCCAGCCGTAAAGTGGTTGTAAACCCTTACATATACCCAGTGAGGTGACCATCCTTAGGTGATGCACAGAGATAAAACAAATCCTCCTACATAAAATTGTATTTGTCTCTCTGCAGTCTTCTCTTCTCCATCTGTTCAAAGTGCAGAAATTATAAGCTTGTCTGAGAATTCAGAAAAAAGGGGGCGGAGAGCTGAAATTGCACACTACAGAGCTCAGTAAGGAGAGGTCTGAGAGCTGATTAGAGGGAAGGGACACTCCCCCTCCCCCTTTCACACAGCACACAGGAACAGAGCTTAGGCAGTCAATGACACTTAGTGCTCTAGATCAGGGGTCCTCAAACTACGGCCCACAGGCTGAATACGGCCCGCCAAGGTTTTTTACCCGGCCCTCCCGGCCTTTCGGGCACTGGAGCCCCCACAACGGTCCGCCCGGAGAGATGCTTTCCCTGCGGACCCCGCTTCATAGGGGGAAACGGTACCAATTTCGGGCACTGTCCAGAGTGGGGGCGGAGACACAGAGCCCGCTCCAGCGCGGGAAAGCTTCACAAGGATTCTCCTCGCGGCTGCCTGTTCATAGCGGTAAGTCCCGCGGCGCTCCTCTCACTAATCCCCGTGCACTGGACAGGCTGGCTGCATTACTGGGCACATATCACGCTGCATTGCTGGGCACAGATCATGCTGCATTGCTGGGCACAGATCACGCTGCATAGCTCGGCACAGGTCAGGCTGCATAACTGGGCACAGGTCAGGCTGCATAACTGGGCACAGGTCAGGCTGCATAACTGGGCACAGGTCAGACTGCATAACTGGACAATGGAGAGGCTGGCTGCATTACTGGGCACTGGTCAGGCTGCATTACTGGGCACAAGTCAGGCTGCATTACTGGGCACAAGTCAGGCTGCAATACTGGGCACAAGTCAGGCTGCAATACTGGGCACAAGTCAGGCTGCAATACTGGGCACAAGTCAGGCTGCAATACTGGGCACAAGTCAGGCTGCAATACTGGGCACAAGTCAGGCTGCATTGCTGGGCACAGGTCAGGCTGCATTGCTGGGCACAAGCCAGGCTGCATTGCTGGGCACAAGCCAGGCTGCCTTGCTGGGCACAGGTCAGGCTGGCTGCCTTGCTGGGCACAGGTCAGGCTGGCTGCCTTGCTGGGCACTAGTCAGGCTGGCTGCGCTGCTGGGCACTGGTCAGGCTGCATTGTTGGGCACTGGTGAGGCTGCATTGATTCGGCCCCCCAACAATCTGAGAGACAGTGGACTGGCCCCCTATTTAAAAAGTTTGAGGACCCCTGCTCTAGATTGAGACAAATACACGCTGTAGAAGGATATGCTATGTTCATATTTCATGTCTGTGGTTTACAATGACTTTAACTGCTTGCCGACCCGCCACCGTCATTATACTGCGGCAGGTTGGCGCGATCCCGCAAGCCGTTGTAGCTGTACATCAGCTCCTTTAATTGGGATAGCAGGCGCGCACGTGCCCCGCTGCACTGCGGGGGTGCCGATCGATCGCGGGCACGAGAGGCAGAACAGGGACGTGTGTGTGTGTAAACACACAAATCCCTGTTCTGTGAGGAGAGACAGATCGTGAGTTCCTCATAGCTAGGAACCCACGATCTGTCATCCGCTCTAGTCAGTCCCCTCCCCCTACAGTTAGAAACACACCCAGGGAACACAGTTAACCCCTTGACCGTCCCCTAGTGTTAACCCCTTCCCTGCCAGTGACATTTTTACAGTAATCAGTGCATTTTTATAGCACTGATCGCTGTATAAATGCCAATGGTCCCAAAAATGTGTCAAAAGTGTCCGCCATAATGTCGCAGTCCCGATAAAAATCGCAGATCGCCGCCATTACTAGTAAAAAAAAAAAAAAAAAAAATGAAAATGCTATAAATCTATCCCCTATTTTGTAGACGCTATAACTTTTGCACAAACCAATCAATATACAATTTTTTTTTAACAAAAATATGTAGAAGAATACATATCGGCCTAAAATGAGAAACAATTTGCTTTTTTAAAAAAAAAAAAAAAAAATGGGGATATTTATTATAGCAAAAAGTACAAAATATTGTGTTTTTTTTTTTTTTTCAAAATTGTCGCTCTTTTTTTTGTTTATAGCGCAAAAAATAAAAAGCGCAGAGGTGATCAAATACCACCAAAAGAAAGCTCTATTTGTGGGGAAAAAAGGACATCAATTTTATTTGGGTACAGCGTCGCGCGACCGCGCAATTGTCAATTAAAGCGACGCAGTGCCGTATTGCAAAAAATGGCCTGGTCGGGAAGTGGCTAAAACCTTCCGGAGCCGAAGGGGTTAATGTCCTCTCCAGCCTCTTTTAGCCACTTCCCGTCTACATGCACTCACTCCAGCACTCCAGCTTTCTCATAGTGACAACGGTGGGCTGTGCCGGAGCAATGTGTATCGGGAGAGACGCTTGTAGTCACCGTCAGTGGTGACTACAATGCAGGAAGCACAATTGGGAGCTAGTTGTCACTCCATAATGCCGCGTACACACGACCGGTTTTGCCGTCGGAATAAACTCCGAAGGTTTCTCCAACGGAACTCCATTCCAGCGGTCTTGCATACACACGGCCAACCCAAAGTCCGACCGTCCAGAACGCGGTGACGTACAACATGTACGACGGGACTAGAAAAAGGAAGTTCAATAGCCAGTAGCCAATAGCTTCCGTCTCGTACTTGCTTCAGAGCATGCGTCGTTTTTGGTCCATCGGAACAGCATACAGACGATCGGTTTTCCCGATAGGAATTGGTTCCGTCTGAAATATATTAAAGCGGGGGGTCCACCTAAACCGCCAAAAAAAAAAATATTAAAAGCCAGCAGCTACAAATACTGCAGCTGCTGACTTTTAATACATGGCCACTTACCTGTCCCAGGGTCCAGCGATGTCGAGAACCCGCTCGGTTCTCAGCAGCTTCTGCCGCCATCCTAGATGAGGGAATCAGGAAGTGAAGCGTTGCGGCTTCACTTCCTGGTTCACTACTGCGCATGCGCGAGTTGCGCAGCGCATCGTAACTGGTCCCCGCTATCTCCTGGGAGCTGTGTGTTTCCCAGGAGACAGCGCGGAGGGACGGGAAGAGGCGTAGACTCCCATGGGAGTCTATGCTGGAAGTGGGTGAAAATACCTGTCTTAGACAGGTATCTGCACCCCCCTCCCCCCCTGAAAGGTGCCAAATGTGACACCGGAGGGGGGGAGGGTTCCGAAAAGCGGAAGTTCCATTTTTGTGTGGAACTCCGCTTTAAGAACATGTTCCATTTCTAGGTCCGTCAGAATTTTCGAAAAAAAAAAAGTCCGATGAGGCCTACACACGATCGGAATATACAATGAAAAGCTTCCGTCTGACTTTTTCTGACATTCCGCTCGTGTGTACGCAGCTTAACAGGAAGTACCTGAAACAACCACTTTTATGGCAGGATCACTCGGGATTAGTTTAATGAAAGCTGCAGATTTAAAACAAAGTAACTTTTGAAATGACACGATTACAATGACGTGTTAAGCTCATATGCGATTTTTAGCGATTGGATTTACACCCAAACAGCGTCAAAGGGTTAAACAAATGATTCCCATTCGCCCCCCCCCCCCCCCCCCTCGATTTTCTTACGTAAATCCAGAAAAGATTTTAGGGCTTCCTCCCGAAAAACTGATTAACATCAGCCCTGGAACCTTTTTTTTTTTTTCCCGATTTGCTTCTTAATTTCACAGCCTGATTATAGCCTTGCCTTTTGACTTTGACACATGTCATTGCCAGGGAAACATAAAGAACTGGGGAGGGCTCTTCAAACAATATAATTATTCCTCGTTTTCCTTTGTCGAGCCGTTTCAAATGCTCTCTGCTCGTCTCTCGTGAGCCCTATCAAACGGGGCCGGGGCCGCGTGCTCCGCTGGAGATAGGCACGCAGACGGGGCGCTCATTTTCATGCCGCTCTTTCAAGGCGCCCGCCTGCTCCCGCCGCTTCTGTGTAATAAATTGGTGCGGCTTTATCTGTCTTTGGACAGGGATAGAGGCGGGCGAGGCGCCCACTGCCTGCCCTGAATATGAAAGCCCCCCCCAAAAAACCTGTTAGGCCTTCGCGTATTCTGGGTGCACAGCCGTGTTCATTGGCTCAGATATCAACACAAATTATCTTGTTTCATCTACCTGGCGTGCGCGGCCTTGACGCTTGAGTGAGCGCCCGTGCCTGCCTGTGACTGCTAGACTAAATACGTCTGTGACATTAAAGGTGCAGCAACCTCAAATATATTTGATAGAATTATACAGCGCCTTGAAAAAGTATTCATACCCCTTGACATTTTCCCACATTTTGTCATTTTACAACCAAAAACGTAAATGTATTTTTATTGGGATTTTATGTGATGGACCAACACAAAGTGGCACATAATTGTGAAGTGGAAGGAAAATGATAAATGGTTTTCAATTTTTTTTGCAAATAAATATGTGAAAAGTGTGACGTGCATTTGTATGGCGCCCCCCGGAGTCAATACTTTGTAGAACCGCTTTTCTCTGCAATTACGGCTGCAAGTCTTTTTGGGGATGTCTCTACCAGCTTTGCACATCCAGAGAGGGACATTTTTGCCCATTCTTCTTTGCAAAATATCTCAAGCTCTGTCAGATTGGATGGAAAGCGTCTGTGAACGGCAATTTTCATGTCTTGCCACAGATTCTCGATCAGATTTAGGTCTGGACTTTGACTGGGCCATTCTAACACATGAATATGCTTTGATCTAAACCATTCCATTGTAGCTCTGGCTGTATGTTTCGGGTCGTTGTCCTGCTGGAAGGTGAACCTCCTCCCCAGTCTCAAGTCTTTTGCAGACTCTAATGCCGCATACACATGAGCGGAATTTCCATCGGAAAAATCTTGGATGGTTTTTCCGAAGGAATTCCGCTCAAGCTTGGCTTGCATACACATGGTCACACAAAAGTTCTCTGAACTTTCGACCGTCAAGAATGCGGTGACGTACAACAATACGATGAGCCAAGAAAATGGAGTTCAATGCTTCCGAGCACGCGTCGAATTGTTTCCGAGCATGTGTAGGAATTTTGCACGTTGGAATTGCCACAGACGATCGCATTTTCGGATAGGAACTTTTTCCGACCGAAAAATTGAGAACATGCTCTCAATCTTTTACTGGCTGGAATTCGGCCAGCTAAAGTCCGATGGAGCATACACATGGTTGCATCTTCCGGCCAAAAGCTCTCATCAGTCTTTTGCTGGCCGAATTTCCCATCGTGTGTACACGGCATGACAGGTTTTCTTCTAAGATTGTCCTGTATTTGGCTCCATCCATCTTCCCATCAACTCTGACCAGCTTCCCTGTCCCTGCTGAAGAAAAGCATCCCCACAACATGATGCTCCCACCACCGTGTTTCACAGTGGGGATGGTGTGTTCAGGGTGATGTACAGTGTTAGTTTTCCGACACACATAGCATTTTGTTTTTAGGCCAAAAACTTCAATTTTGGTCTCATCTGACCAGAGCACCTTCTTCCACATGTTTGCTGTGTCCTCCACATGGCTTCTTGCAAACTGCAAACAGGACTTCTTATGGCTTTTTTTTCAACAATGTCTTTCTTCTTGCCACTCTTCCATAAAGGTCAGATTTGTGGAGAACACGACTAATAGTTGTCCTGTGGACAGATTCTCCCACCTGAGCTCTGGATCTCTGCAGCTCCTCCAGAGTTACCATGGACCTCTTGGCTTCTTCTCCGATTAATGTTCTCCTTGCCCGGCCTGTCAGTTTAGGTGGACGGCCATGTCTTGGTAGGTTTGTAGTTGTGCCATACTCTTTCCATTTTCGGATGATGGATTGAACAGTGCTCTGTGAGATGTTCAAAGCTTGGGATATTTTTTTTTATAACCTAACCCTGCTTTATACTTCTCCACAACTTTATCCCTGACCTGTCTGGTGTGTTCCTTGGCCTTTATGATGCTGTTTGTTCACTAAGGTTCTCTAACAAACCTCTGAAGGCTTCACAGAACAGCTGTATTTATACTGAGATTAAATTACACACAGGTGGACTCAATTTTTAATTAGGTGACTTCTGAAGGCAATTGGTTCCACTAGATTTTAGTTAGGGGGTATCAGAGTAAAGGTGGCTGAATACAAATGTACCCCACACTTTTCACATATTTATTTGTAAATTCTCGGAAAACCATTTATCGTTTTTCCTTCCACTTCACAATTATGTGCCACTTTGTGTTGGTCCATCACATAAAATCCCAATAAAATACATTTACGTTTTTGGTTGTAACATGACAAAATGTGAAAAATGTCAAGGGGTATGAATACTTTTTCAAGACACTATATGTGGTGAAGAGGAATGTAGACACTCCACGCAGTTTTTGTAACAGACGTTAAACGCATACCCTGTTACTAAACTCTTATATAAGATTTAACGCAGTATGAAACCCAAAGGAAAAAAATGTAATATATTGCAGTTTACCAATTATTAGATGTGGAGGTTTTTTCCCTCTCTGTTTTCACCTGGTGATCAGACCAGTAACACACCTCCTGTATTAGAGCGCCCCCCCCCCCCCCGCTCTGGATGAAGGAGCACAGGGGGCACTTCTGGACAGCTGCATTTTCAGTCTGGGGAGGGGAGTGTTAGATGTACTGGCAGATTTAAATACACTAACAAATTAAAGCCAAACTCCAGCTCACACCTTATAATCAGTTACAGCAAACAGGTTGTTTCCTTCTGGGATAAAGGCTTTGCATAAATAAATAAAAGTCAATCATTTTAAAGTGGTTGTAAAGGCATTCTATGCATGAAGGTAAAAAAAAACAAAATGTGTGCAGCACCCCCCCTAATACTTACCTGAGCCCCCGCTCAATCCAGCAAAGTCCACGAGAGCCTTGTCTCCCCGGGGACTCGCACCCTTTTGGCAGCAGCGGGAGCCATTGGTGATGGCGTTGGTGATCTGGGAACCCTAGTTTTGCCAAGAAATGACCAAATTGTGCCAAGAAAATATCCCCCACACCATTACACCATCACTACCAACCTGAACCGGTGATACAAGGCAGGATGGATCCATACTTTCATGTTTACACCAAATTCTGACCCGACCATCTGAATGTTGCAGCTGAAATGGAGACTCATCAGACCAGGCAACGTTTTTCCAATCTTCTATTGTCCAATTTTGGTGATCCTGTGCCAATTGTAGCCTCAGTGTCCTGTTCTTAGCTGACAGGAGTGGCACATGGTGAGGTCTTCTGCTGCAGTAACCCATCTGCTTCAAGGTTGGATGTGTTGTGCGTTCAGAGATGGTCTTCTGCATACCTTGGGTGTAACGAGAGGTTATTTGAGTTACTTTTGCTTTTCTATCATCTGGAACCAGTCTGCCCATTCTCCTCTGACCTCTGACATCAACAAGGCGTTTTCCTCCACACAACTGCCGCTCACTGGATATTTTCTCTTTTTCTGACTATTCTCTGGAAACCCGAGAGATGGTTGTGTGTGAAAATCCCAGTAGATTCGTCGTTTTTGAAATACTCAGACCAGCCCGTCTGTCACCAACAACCACGCCACGTTCAAAGTCACTTAAATCTAGAGTTTCCACTTCATCGCTTTAAACCCGAACACACATATGAATTCCCCGGGTTCTGAGGCTAATTTAATGCAGATAAGGCCCCGAGTGAGTTTAATTACCACCTTAAAGGGGAGTTCCACGCTCTTTCACAAATCAAGCTGATTCACAAGCAGTCATAAAATACAGTGATAAACGAAAAGAATTTTTTTTTTCTTCCCAAAGGGTTACCTTGTTATTGACTGTTGATGTGGCGTTTCCGGTCCTAGCCACCCGCTGGCTATTGCCGTCAGATCCGGCGGCGCAATGTCTGCTGGGGCGGCGCACTGACTCCTGGGAGCTACGAATCAATCTTCCCAGCAGTCAGTGTGGCTAAGCCGCCGCTAATCATCGGGAGATCCCGAAAGCGGAAGTGACGCGATGACGTGCTTGTGTTGGATCTTCGTTGCCATCACAACGGGGCGGGGCACAACGCCGCCTATTGTGATAGCAACGTCAAAAGCTTACGGCGCTCTGACTGCATGCGTGAGAACGGGCGGGGCATGCTGGTAGCTCAGCATCACCGCATCCAGGAAGTGTCTGCTTGTGGGCTTCACATGCCCACAAGCAAGATGACAACCACCGCGAACAAATTTTTGTAAGTTCCTTTTTTAAATTAAACCGGACATCGGGGGGGGGGGTCATTTGCAAATAACAAGTGAGTGGTATATGTAGATTATAGTAATTTAGGAATTTAGGGAAAAAAAAATGTATTTGACGGTGGAACTCCGCTTTAATCAGCCACAGAACCTGTGTAATTTATGTGTGTTCGGGTTTAACCACTTGACCACTGGGCACTTAAACTCCCTTCCTAACCAGACCAATTTTCAGCTTTCGGTGCTCTCACACTTTGAATGACAATTACTCAGTCATGCAAAACTGTACCCATATGAAATGTTTGTCCTTTTTTCACACAAATGGAGCTTTCCTTTAGTGGTATTTAATCACCGCTGGGTTTTTTATTTTTTGCGCTATAAATCAAAAAAGACTGAAAATTCGGTAAAAAAAAAAAAAAAAATTCTTTGTTATTGTTAAAATTTATTGCAGAGTATTGGCAGAGTATTGGCAGAGTATTGGCAGAGTATTGCATAGTATGGGCGAGTATTGGCGAGTATTAGCAGAGTATTAGCAGAGCATTGGCAGAGTATTGCATAGTATTGCAGAGTATTGGCGAGTATTGGCAGAGTATTGCATAGTATTGCAGAGTTTTGGCAGAGTATTGAAGAGTATTGGCAGAGTATTGGCAGAGTATTGGCGAGTATTGGCAGAGTATTGCATAGTATTGGCGAGTATTGGCAGAGTATTGGCAGAGTATTGGCAGAGTATTGCATAGTATTGCAGAGTATTGGCAGAGTATTGGCAGAGTATTGCATAGTATTGCAGAGTATTGGCAGAGTATTGGCAGAGTATTGCATATTATGGCAGAGTATTGGCAGAGTATTGCATATTATGGCAGAGTATTGCATAGTATTGGCAGAGTATTGCATAGTATGGCAGACTATGGCCACTGAGCAGCGCTGTGGGCTGGATCTGTAGTGCCCACAGCGCTGCAAAGGATCTCTCCCTCTCTCCTCTCACACTGTACCGATCAGTACAGAGAGGGGAGGAAGGAACCGTCATTGCTCCGTCATTTGACGGAGCGATCACATGGTAAACGGCTGCTACCAGCGGCCATTTACCGTGATCCGTGATGCGCCGGGTCCGGGGGTCACGAATGTTCCCAGGCGCGCGATTCTGTGAGGACGTCCATGGATGCCCACCCAGAATAAGCCGACCACGCTGTTGCGGTCTTTCGGCTATGGCCCGGTCGGCATGTGGTTAAAGCGATGAGGCGGCAACCCTACCTAAATCCCCTTTCTTCCCCATTCTGATGCTCGGTTTGAACTTCAGCAAGTCGCCTTCACCGGGTCTAGATGCCTAAATGCATTGAGTTGCCGCCATGTGATTGGCTGATTAGCAATTTGTGTTACCGAGCAATTGAACAGGTGTGCCCAATAAAGTGGCCGGTGAGTGTAAGTATTAATAAAAAGTGGCCGGTGAGTGTAAGTATTAATAAAAAGTGGCTGGTGAGTGTAAGTATTAATAAAAAGTGGCTGGTGAGTGTAAGTATTAATAACAGGTCATGCTGATTGAGGCCTGGTTCACACCTATGCAGGTTGCAGTTTGCATACTCCAGGTGCATTTTGCATTTTTCTCAATACACGTTTTTGATCCATTGAAGTCTATTGAACCAAAAAAAAAAAAAACAGATAAAAAAAGTCCCTGGCCCTTTTCCATAAAATGCACAGGATGGGAACATGATCCATAGGAAACCATGTTACATGGACTGTAGTGTGTTTCTGCAAAACTGAAAACGCACTAAAAAATGCATAGTTCCGCCTAAAAAAAAAAAAAAAATTGCACATAATATACAATACCTTGGTAAACAAAATGTCATTTAGGTATGAAGTCACGTCTACTTTAAAATGAGATTGCGACATGTTCAGACATCTCGGGGGGTAACCCGCTGTGAACAGGAAATAATTGCCCCCTCTGTCTGGCAAGTTGAAAAAAAAAACACGGAGATCAGAAATTTGCGCGTCGATCGCGTCTAAAGAGTTGCAGTAGGAAAAAAAAAAAAAAAAAAAATCTGAAGCAGGATTTGCTGCTTTCATGTTTGATGTGTAAGCGGTAGCCGAGGGGTTAATGGAAGCCGCGTGACGTGTCTTATAATAAGCTTGCTCAGTTGAGTATTACACAGATCTGCTCTCTTGTATCGGCTCCTATTGAGGCCTCATTGTGTCTTTGTTACCGCTAGCTATTGTTCCACCGGAGGCCTCTCACTCTCCCGTATTGTGTCTGCTGGCAGCTGTCCCCCCTTGCCCAATCCCCCTCCGCCAGGGGCCTCCTCCCTGGGCTGTAATGGCACCGATCTGATTGTGCAGAGGCCGAGGTTAGCTGGACTCAAAATTAAGTAATTAGGAGGGGGAGGGGAGGGTCACGCGGCACAAATGTCAATCACACGGAGGGCCCGTTGAATAGACGTGCATTATGCAAAGTGCCTGGAGGAAAAGTATGTTTTTTTTTTTTCTTTTTCTTTAATTTCGGTTTGACGTTATGTCTGAAACCCCCTTCTGCCATTATACTCAGCAGATGAATACAGACACAGTCAGGTTTTATTTTACTATATAATCAGAGCAGGCAGTTGCCTAGGGGCAGCGCTCTTCAGGGGCGACATAAAGATTACTTTGTGATAATTGCATTCATTGGGAAAAATTTATGAAAGCTCACCGTCAGGATATGTATTCTTGTTGCACAAAAGCAAAAAAAAAAAAAAAAAATGCAAGCAAGCCTGGATCTGCTTTTTTTTTTCTAACCTAAGGCGTGACAACAGCTGCAACGGGATTGAGTGATGTGGGAAGCTTTAGAAAAGAGAAAACGATAAACGTGACGATTTAAACCTGATTTCTGGGCAGTGGCGGCCGCGTCATTAGGGACATAGGGGCACCGCCCCCCCCCTAATTCCATGCGCCCAGCCCCTAATCTACATGCAGGGCGCCGGATGCATGGATTTTAATGTTTTGTTTTTTTTAAGCACATGATTAGAGCCTGAGGCTCTAATTGGCTTCAGAAAATGGTGGGCCCGGGGAGCAGAGCACTGCGTCCTGAGCCCAACCAGTTGTGTGACGAAAGCGTATTAATATTCGCTATTGTCTTCCTGATTCTCCTCCCAGCCAATCAGGAAGTGGGTCCTGAGACCCGATTGGCTCGCGAGTCTTAGCACTCCCGGGTCAATCGGGTCTCAGGACCCACTTCCTGATTGGCCGGGAGGAGAAGCAACGCCTGTAATGGGAGGGCAGCCCAGGGAGGGAAGAGACGGAGCGAGGAGCCGGTGTGGAGAGCGAGGAGCAGTGTGAGTACCTCCCGAGGCCGGCCTGTGTACGGGCGGGGGGGGGGGGCTGGTGTCAGTATATGCGAGTGAGGGGGGCAGGTTTGTTTGCCCCCCCCCCCCCCCAAAATATTGAGCACCAGCCGCCACTGATTCCGGGTATGGATATTTTTGCATGGAGTGGTATTGGGGTGATTATGCTCCTGTGGTAGGTGCTTTTCCAATGAGTTGCAGCCGATCAGACTGTATTTCAGGGAGTAGCAGACCAATTTTATTGAGCAAACAAGAAAGTTCACAGTTGCCAACGCAGAGGTTCTTCCACATCTACATGAATAGTCAACTGAAAATGCTGAGCCACCTGGCTCCCTTGTCAGCAGCACCACTGCTCTTCTTAAAGCGGAGTTCCACCCAAAAATGGAACTTCCGCTTTTCGGAATCCCACCCCCCTCCGGTGTCACATTTGGCACCTTTCAGGGGGGAGCAGATACCTGTCTAATACAGGTATTTTGCTCCCACTTCCGGGCATAGATAGCCGAGCCACCTGCAGGTATCTACGCCACTTCCAGCGCCTTCTCTCTCCCCCCCCCACTGTCTTCTGGGAGGTACACAGGTCCCAGAAGACAGCAGGGACCAGTGGGAACGTGCAGCACGAGTCGCTCATGCACAGTAGGGAACCAGGTAGTGAAGCCGCAAGGCTTTACTTCCTGATTCCCTTACCGAAGATGGCGGTGGCAGCACCCGAGAGCCAAGGGACAGATATCAGCATCAGGTGCCGACATCGCGAGTGCCCTGGACAGGTGAGTGTCCTTATTTTAAAAGTCAGCAGCTGAAGTATTTGTAGCTGCTGACTTTAAAAAAATAAATAAAAAAATCGGCAGAGCTCCGCTTTAACCACTTAGCGACCACACTATAGCCAAATGATGGCAACAGCATGGTCATCCAGTTTTGGGAAGACATTCTATTGACGTCCTCCCAGAGCCATGCCCACCGCGTGGCCGTTGCGGTGCGCATCCAGCGCTCTCTGTGATCATTGTGTCCTTCGGACACAGCTGATCACAGATCGGGGTGAAGGGCAAAGCACAATGTCGCTTTACCATGTGATCAGCTGTGTCCAATCACAACATAAACACACTTGTCGGTTATTGTCATTCCTTTCCTTACGCACGTGAGGAGAGGAGAGCTGGTAACCAAGTGTAACAGGGGACATCTACACTGATAATCAGAGCACTGATCATCCTTATCCCGATTATCAGTGCCGCCCTATCAGTGCCCAATAGTGCTGCCTATTAGTGCCCATCAGTGCTGCATATCAGTGCAGCTTCATCAGTGCCCCCTCATCAGTTACACCTCATCAGTGCAGCCTATCAGTGCCCATCAGTTTCGCCTCATCAGTGCCCATCAGTGCAGCCTCATCAGTACAGCCTATCAGAGCCCATCAGTGCAGCCTCATCAGCGCACATCAGTGAAGGCAAAAAATTACTTATTTGCAAAATTTTATAACAGAAAAACCTTTTTTCTTTCCCCCTACATTGGTGGTCAGTAGGAAGAATGGCCACCTTCCAGTGGTGGTCAAAATGCCCCCTTTACAGACAGCTAATAAGATCATTGGTGTCATTCTGGTGGCTTTCCCAAGTAGTGTTGTTCCTGGAACCATAAAGGCACCATCACATTGAAGGTCAGTCAACCACAGCTCAAGGAACCCCCAGCATCCTTTGAAGTAACCCTAGTTGAGAATGACTGTAATAGTCATTGGTGCATCCATACACCAAACAATCACCAATGCTCCTTAACATACCGCAACACATATACCGGTAAACACCTGCACTGCATTGTGGTGTATTTGTTTTTGTTTTTTTGGTGCATGAACATGCATATACTACAACATGCATTAATAAATTGAGCAGTGTTGTACAACCCAGCACAGAAGTATAACCAGCCCCCTAATCTTGTACTCTGAGCAACCTCAAACAAATAAAACATCTCTTGCATGCCAGTGTGTGCCTACATTCAGGACTTTAAAGTGGAAGTCCATGCTAAAACTAAAATCCCTGCATCTATAGCCACCAGCATCCTAATGCCGCGTACACACGATAGGATTTTCCGACAACAAAATCCATGATTTTTTTTTTCCGACGGATGTTGGCTCAGACTTGTCTTGCATACACACGGTCACACAAATCTTGTCAGAAATTCCAAACGTCAAGAACGCGGTGACGTACAACACGTACGACGAGCCGAGAAAAATTAAGTTCAATAGCCAGTGCGGCTCTTCTGCTTGATTCCGAGCATGCGTGGAACTTTGTGCGTCGGAATTGTGTACACACGATTGGATTTTACGAGAACTGATTTTGTTGTCGGAAAATTTGAGATCCAGATCTCAAATTTTGTGTTTTGGAAATTCCGATGGAAAATGTCCGATGGAGCCTACACACTGTCGGAATTTACGACAACAAGCACCCATCGAACATTTTCTGTTGGAAAATCCTATCGTGTGTACGGGGAATAACACTAACCTCTCTAGCCCTGTAAATAAAAAATTTGTACACATACCTTTTCTGCAGGCGATCCGACCCGATCCCACGCTGAGCTGTCAGCCGCGGCTTCTCTGTGTAGGCGGATGCAGAGGACACTTCTGACAATGGAAGCACCATAGTAAGTCTATGGGTGACGTCACATCCCATTAATTTCACAGCCCTGGTTGGCCGTGTCCTCTGCAAAGCTTCCGCCGCTGGAGATCAGATCGCCAGCAGAAAAGGTATGTATACTAATTTTTTTTCTGTACAGGGCTAGAGAGGTTAGTGTAATGCTGGGTACACACAGTCGGATTTTCCGACAGGAAATGTTCGATGTGAGCTCGTTGTCGGAAAATCCGACCGTGTGTATGGGGCATAAGTCTATGGGTGACGTCACATCCCATTAATTTCACAGCCCTTGTCGGCCATGTCATCTGCAAAGCTTCCGCCGCTGGAGATCGGATCACCTGCAGAAAAGGTATGTATACTCATTTTTTTCTGTACAGGGCTAGAGAAGTTAGTGTAATGCCGTGTACACACAGTCGGATTTTCCGACAGGAAATGTTCGATGTGAGCTCATTGTCGGAAAGTCCGACCGCGTGTACGCTCCATCGGACATCTGCTGTCGGAATTTCCGCCCACAAATGTTTGAGAGCAGGTTCTCAAATTTTCCACCAACAAAACTTGTTGTCGGAAAGTCCGATCATGTGTACACAAGTCTGTCGCACAAAAGCTCACGCATGCTCGGAATCAAGCAGTAGGAGCCGCACTGGCTATTGAACTTCCCTTTTCTCGGCTCATCGTACGTGTTGTACGTCACCGCGTTCCTAAGTTTGGAATTTTTGACCAACATTTGTGTGACCGTGTGTATGCAAGACAAGTTTGAGCCAACACCCTTCGAACAAAAATCCACGGTTTTATTGTAGGGAAAATCCGATCGTGTGTACGCGGCATTAGAATGCTGGTGGCTAAAGATACAGGGATTTTAGTTCTAGCATTGACTTCCACTTTAAGTAATTATTTTCATATTAAGTGCTCTGAGAGCTGTTGAGATACCTGCTGGGTCCCTACGGTTTTATTTTTTTTTATTTTTATTACTTGGTGACAAGTCTGCTTTATATAGTTTTTATTGTTGTTGGCCAATAATGATTAATGCAGTTCTGACCTGAGAGGTCCGCCTTGATCGTCAATATGCCTAAGAGAGACAGTCTTTAATCAATAGCTGCTGGGCCACTGAAGGGTGGCGGTAAATATCGACAAAAAAAAAGCTTGGCGTATCTTAAAAGGCCGGAACGTTTGGTATCAAGACGGCGATATTAAACTGGGTTTTATTGAGATTCCACATCAGACATATAAACTCAAACACTCCGGACTGGAGCTTCTTGAAGATTGCTGTCCTTTTTTTAATCAGTTCAAAGGAGGAGGCATCACCTTCAGCTTTGCTCCTTCTTTTCAAATTCATAACTTCTCAAGCCTTTGATAAGACAGAAATAGATTACCTTTACAGAAGTGGCATTGAAGGAGTTGGCGGCTTCTGTTGGAACTTCATCAGTCGGATTATATAGGCAGAATCCGCGCCCTGTTATCCTCGGCTAGCGTTGTCAATTACAGAAATGGAAAAGTATACCCGGAGGGGCGTCATTCGCTGTGTCTAGTGCAGCATTTCCAAAGGTGGTGAGATCCAGGAGCATGCAAATAAATGCTCCAGCTAGATATACATTTTTTGAAACGGCCTTTACCAATGTTCTTACCACCGAGAAACTCTTGAAATAACTTTTCTGGGCTCAGAATGACTATATCTCTATAGCTCACCGCACATTAGTGTGATGGTCAGTGGGACGAATGCTCCTTACATTTGTGGTCAGTGGGAAAAATTCCCTCTTAAGCCGCGCACACACGAGCGGAATGTCCGACAGAAAAAAAGTCAGACGGAAGCTTTTCATCGTCTATTCCGATCGTGTGTAGGCCTCATCGGACTTTTTTTTTTTTCGAAAATTCTGACGGACCTAGAAATGGAACATGTTCTAAATATTTCCGACGGAACCAATTCCTATCGGGAAAACCGATTGTCTGTATGCTGTTCCGACGGACCAAAAACGACGCATGCTTTGAAGCAAGTACGAGACGGAAGCTATTGGCTACTGGCTATTGAACTTCCTTTTTCTAGTCCCGTCGTAAGTGTTGTACGTCACCGCGTTCTTGACGGTCGGACTTTAGTCGGACTTTGGGTTGACCGTGTGTAGGCAAGACCGCTTGGATGGAATTCTGTCGGAGTTCCGTTGGAGAAACCTTCGGAGTTTATTCCGACGGCAAAACCGGACGTGTGTACGCGGCGTTACAGATAGGTAAAAATGATCATTGGTATCGGTGGAAACTTATCTGAGGCATAAGCTGATCTTTGTTAACCGCTTCCGGACTGCCGCACGCCGATATACGCCCTAACCTTTAAGAGGGATATGTTTGTTATGGCAGCAGCTAGCTGCCATAACCCTGGTATCCTCTTCGGCGAGCGGTCCGATTTCCGATAATAGTGGTCTCTGCTGTGGATTCGCCGCAAGATCACTTTTATCGGCGGCAGGAAAGGGGCTCCCCCCCCCCCTCTCCGACGCTTACCGGAGCCATCAGCAGCGGCGGATCCTTTTTCCTGCTAGGCATGGAGACGAGCGAGGGGAAGATGTCCCCCACCTGTTTCCATACCATTGCAGGGCGTATGCGACGTCAAAACGTCACTTCCGCCCATAGCTCTTATAGCTCTCTCTTTTATTTATTTTTTTATTGCATTTTAATGTAAATATGTGATGTGAGGTCTTTTTGACCCCAGATCTCATATTTAAGAGGTCCTGTCATGCTTTTTTTCAATTACAAGGGATGTTTACATTCCTTGTAATAGGAATACAAGTGACACAATTGTTTTTTAAAAGAACAGTGTAAAAATAATAGGTAAAATAATGAAGAAAAAAAAAAATTTAAACGCGCCCCGTCGCACCAAGCTCGCGTGCAGAAGCGAACGCATACGTGAGCAGCGCCCGCATATGAAAACGGTGTTCAAACCACACATGTGAGGTATCGTCGCGATCGGTAGAGCGAGAGCAATAATTCTAGCCCCAGACCTCCTCTGTAACTCAAAACCTGTAAAAATTTTTTAAACGTCGCCTATGGAGATTTTTAAGGGTAAAAGTTTGTTGCTATTCCGCAAGCGGGCGCAATTTTTAAGCGTGACATGTTGGGTATCAATTTACTCTGCGTAACATCGTCTTTCACAATATAAAAAAAAAAAATAGGCTAACTTTACTGTTGTTTTATTTTTTAATTAAAAAAACTGTATTTTTTCCCAAAAAAAGGACGCTTGTAAGACCGCTGCGCAAATGTGGTGTGACAGAAAGTATTGCAACGACCGCCATTTTATTCTCTAGGGTGTTAGAAAAAAATGGATAATGTTTGGGGGTTCTAAGTAATTTTCTTGCAAAAAAAAACTGTTTTTAACTTGTAAACAACAAATCTTAGAAAGAGGCTCGGTCCTTAAGTGGTTAAAGGAACCCCTAGCAACCTCTGGAGGAGAACCCTAGGGTTCCACAGAAACTTGGTTGATTTGGAGTATTGATAGCATAGCTTGCTTTTTAGATGCGAAGGTCTACTTATAAAGACCAAGGGTGCAGTTTACTTTTTTTATACAATGAAAATGATTTAGCATTTAAACATATTTTAACTATCACAAAAAAATACCTCAGAGAGACCACTTAGAAAAATTTGGCAATTTTTTTTTCTACCCTTTGCCAGGTATGATGCATTATTCCTATCAAAGGAAGTCATCTTTGCCAAGCTGATGCTTGGCAAAGATGACTTCCTTTGATAGGAAGTCAAAGGAACAGCATGGTTGTTCCTTTCGAGGACCAGTAGGTGGGATTGGGAATACTTACCCTATATTAAAATATGAGGTATGACAGTTTAATTCCCGAAAATGGACTGTAAATAAAAAAAAAAAAAAAAACATTTTGCTTACCTATACACTAGTGGCTATTGTCACCTTCAAAGTCGTCCCCTTGTAAAGCGATGCACTCTTCTAGATGACTGTGCCACTGCTGGAAACATTTCTGGAATTTGTTTTCCGGAAACGCTGCACAGTATCTTTGTTACGGTGCGCTGGATATCTGGAATGTCATCAAATGTCATCAAATCTGTCTCCTTTTAAGGCATTTTTTTTTAAATTATGGAAACAGCCAAAAGTCTCAGGGTGCTAAGTCAGGGGAATAAGGTGGTTGGACAAGTTTCGGAATGGATTTTTAGGCCAGGAACTCGCGAACACTTAACTCGTGCAGGAGCATTGTCGCAGTGGCGTATCCACTTGTCAGGCCAGAATTCCGGTCTTTTCCTGCAAACTTATTCCCGTAACCTTTTTCATTTTCCACAATTGCATCTGTTCTTTGCATGTTTGGCTTCCCGCTTCTTCCATCAATGTGGACATCTTCCCGCCCCTCCTTAAACCACCTATGCCATTCAAAAACGCTTGATTTCTTCATGGGTTGTTCACCATAAGCCTGTTGTAACAGAGCTAAAGTTTCACTCGCACTTTTGCGCAAAATTTGATGTTTGCTGCTCCAGATTCCTGTGTCAGAAACCATGAAATCAGGCCGAGACAGAAGTACAGTTAAATCACACTTGTTTAATAATAAAAGTAAAAAGAACAAACGTAGTCAAAACCTAGCCAAAGTTCAGTAACCAGGAACGGATAGTCAGCCAAGCCAGAAGTCAGGGATCAATGTAGTGGAACAGCAAGCAGGATCTGGAGCCAGAAGGGGTGTCAGCAAAGCAAGTCTTGAACAGGATTGCAGGAGATCGTTTCTGTGATGTTGACCAAGGCGAAGGCAGAGCTCCTCTGGACTGGATGGCTTAAGTAGGGAGGACTGATGAGCAGGATATCATCAACAGCTGAGTAACTGTGGAGAGATAGGAGCTGGCAATTAGCCGACAGCTGAGCGGCCAGATCAGAGAAGGAAGGATTGAGCCCAGCCCTGACATCCTGTCAATTATTTTCCACCAATAGAGCAACACGGACAGGTGTTATTTCCTCTACTACACAAGGAAGTCAACTGGTCTGAAACTTAGGCGAGCTCGAGTACAAACTGTGACCCAAATTGAATTTACAGGTGCCGCTCAAGGCTCCACCGGGTCCTCTTATGTAGCACCCACTTTGAGTGTAGACAAGGACAGAGCTCGTCTCAGCTGTAGACATCTTATGGAAAAGTCCTGGAAGTCGCACATCTCTGCAAAACCCTGTTATGCCGCGTACACACGAGCGGATTTCTCGCCGGAAAAAGATATGACGGCTTTTCCGACGGGATTCTGCTCAAGTTAGCCTTGCATACACACTGGCACGCAAAAGTTCGCTGAAATTACGACCGTCAAGAACGCGGTGACGTACAACACTACGACGAGCCGAGAAAATTAAGTTCAGTGCTTCCGAGCATGCGTCGAATTGTTTCCGAGCATGCGTAGGAATTTTGCACGTCGGAATTGCCACAGACGATCGCATTTTCGGATAGGAACGCTTCGAGACCGAAAAATTGAGAGCATGCGCTCAATCTTTTGCTGGCTGGAATTCCGCCAGCAAAAGACTGATGGAGCATACACACGGTCGCATTTTCGGACGAAAAAATCTCAAAGGTCTTTTGCGGGCCGAAATTACGATCGTGTTTACGCGGCTTAAGAAGGTGTATGACAGCCTCAGCCCCGTCTCCAACTAGGCCACGCCCCCAATGCATTTCACTCAGCCCATGGAGCTTAGTCATGGGGATTGCCCATGACTAAGCTCTGTAGGTGGAGTGAAACACGTTGGGGGCGTGGCCAGGTGGAGCCCGGACCACACCTTCTTATGGGGTTTTGCAGAGATGTGCGACTTCCACGATGTTACCCTTTTCAACCAGGCGAGTACAAGTTAGAACATGACAGAACACGCTCGAGTGCGAATGGCTGTGTGACTCGCCACCATCGGTCTACGCCGCGTGCATTCAGGGAATTAAACTTTCACACCTCCTGCTGGTCAGAATGGTGTTCCCATATCACCAGTAGCACAAGGTACTTTCAGTAGTGGGTTGGCATGGTGCCCTCACCACCTGAACGAAAGTTAGAATGCGTGGAGGATTTGCAACGTGCATTTATCTCATGGCTTTTTTTATTTAATTTTTTGTTTTTTTATTTATGGGGTATACCTCCAAACATGTTGCGTCTGATGGTGAACCGTAAGAAATGACATTTGAAGTGCATGAATAGAAACTTGAAAAGTTGTGCAAATTAAGAAAAATGTTGACAAGTAAAAATTATTGCGTCGTTCTTTTGTAGCACAGTATGAAAATTTAGAACAAACACCGCACAGCTGGAGCTGCTGGTTCCACAATAAAATGTATAGATTATAGCGCCGGGCTCGTGCGGACCTCCGAGGCTCGAGTGTCAGGCTTCTGTGAATATCGCTTTGTGCTGTATTCATTGAGGCCGTTTCTCATTTTTCTTCCCGACGCCTGAAAGAAAATCGATGCCTCTGAGTCCGGGAGGAGCGGGCGGACTCTTGTACTTAGCAGAAGAATAGTTTTATGTTTTCTTCCTTATGATGAATAACTGAGCAAAAATGACATCTGAATTCTCTTTTCTCCACTAGGATTTTTTTTCCCTTCTTATCTCTCTTGGTGTTTAATTATTATTTGCTTTAGAATTTTCTGCAGTATTGGCCGAGCCAACCTGAATAAATATACTTTGTGTTTCTGTTTTTCGTCTGTTTTAAAGGTTTACATGTATAGGTCTGTATAAATGAATGTACAGCTTTCAAAATGATGTTGAAATACAGTTTAAGGCTCGGTTCGCATACGAGCCGCATGCGGTTACAGCAGGGGGTCCGGTGCGTGCTGGTTCACCGTTTCAGGTCCATTTTCAGCCCGAATTTCGAGCTGAATTCAGACCTGAAATGGACCAAAAGACGCACTGGACCTGCTGCGGTGATATCTGAACCGGCTCCATAGAGAGCCGGTCAAAATCTCCTGCTATTGCAAATTGGATGCGGAGATCCCGCATTCCAATTCGCAATGGTGTAAACCCAGCCTAAAGTATGGGCTGTGATGTTAGGCCCCATTCACAGCCTGAGGCTACAAAACTCTGGAGGGGGAAAAAAATCAATTATTCTCTATGGAGATGGTTCACATCTCCACTCCAAAACTCCTGAAGCCAGAAGATCCAAAATGCCTGAAGCCAGAAGCTCCAAAACGCCTGAAGCCAGAAGATCCAAAATGCCTGAAGCCAGAAGCTCCAAAACTCCTGAAGCCAGAAGCTCCAAAACGCCTGAAGCCAGAAGCTCCAAAATGCCTGAAGCTCAAACAAGCTCTGGAACTTTTTGTTAGGCAGATTTGGGTGTTTTTCTGCTTTTTACATTGGGGACCTTTTCACCTGTACAAAATCGTGGCAAAATTGCGGCAAAAACGTCGTAAGGCCCCATTCACACCTGAGTGTGGCGTTTTTGAGCTTTTTCCGGTGTTTTGTTGCACGTATTTGCGCGTTTCCATGCAGCGTTTTCTGGCGTTCTTGAGCTTTGGTGTTTTTTTTTATTAGCCAATAGGAAAAATGATCATCTGTTTCATCATTTGTTGCTATGTTGTCATCTGCTTCCTGCTCCAAAAACGCCCAAATCTGCCCGATTTGAGCGACAAAAAAGGGTCCAGAACTTGTTTGAGCTTCAGGCGTAGGGCTTCAGGCGACTTGGAGTGGAGATGTGAACCATCTCTATAGAGAACAATGGATTTTTTTCCCCTCCAGCGTTTTGTAGCTTGAGGCTTCAAGCTACAAAATGCTCAGGTGTGAATGGGGCCTAAAAAAACGCGGTAAAATTGTGCGGCTTTCAGCCTGAAACTGCTACGCTTAGGTGTGAATGGGACCTTACCCGTAGCAATAAAGGTCCTACCTAAGAACATGCACGGCAATGGGTTTGATTTACTAAAACTGGAGAGTGCAGAATCTGGTGCAGGTGTGCATGGCAGCCAATCAGCTTTAATCTCAGCTAGTTCAATTATGCTTTGACAAAAAACCTGGAAGCTGAATGGTTTTTATGCAGAGCTGTACCAGATTTTGTACTCTCTGGTTTTAATAAATCAACCTCAATGTGTCTATTACTACCAGTAGCTGTTAGCAGAAAACATACACACCCACTGCCCACATCCCATAATACAGTGACCAGGACCTATCAGGTTCAATTACTCGTTCATTTTAGAGTGTATCCGTTTCTATAGGCACAATCCAACCACCCTTGGGGCAAGCTCTTGGAGGAGCGCTTTGTTGTCTTGTAAGCTTGGCTTTTCAACCTGCTTAATCAATTGTCCACTAGGGCTGGTCAGATTCTGGGACAACCCAGAGATATGAGTAGGGTTGCCACCTCATCCCGTTAAACCCGAACACATATGAATTACACAGGTTCTGAGGCTAATGAAATGCAGATAAGGCACCAAGTGCGTTTAATTACCACCTTAATCAGCCACAGAACCTGTGTAATTAATATGTGTTCGGGTTTTAAAGGGATGAGGTGGCAACCCTAGATATGAGATTATCACCCAATCCAGTAAAAAAGGGACAGCCTGGGTGACGCATCATCTTGTGTTTGTGGGTACCCTAAAGCTGGGTAAAGAACTTTGTTAGAAAATAGTTTTTTGTAAAATGTTCGATTGATATCTAATGCCGCGTACACACGAGCGGACTTTACGGCAGACTTTGCCCGGCGGACGGGATTTCGTCAGACAATTTGATCGTGTGTGGGCTCCAGCGGACTTTGTTTTCTCAAAAGTTGGACGGACTTAGATTTGAAACATGTTTTAAATCAATCCGTCGAAATCGAGTCCGGTCGAAAAGTCCGCTCGTCTGTATGCTAGTTCGACGGACAAAAAGCCACGCTAGGGCAGCTATTGGCTACTGGCTATGAACTTCCTTGTTTTAGTCCGGTCATACGTCATCACGTACGAATTCAATGGACTTTGGTGGATTGTGTGTAGGCAAGTCCGTTCATTCAGAAAGTCCGTCGTAAAGTCTGTCGAAAAGTCCGCCGAGCAAAGTCTGCCGAAAAGTCCGCTCGTGTGTACACGGCATAAGAGTTAAATGGGATGATTAAACTATCAGTTTGGATCAGAATGAGTGAATAAATTCAGGGGCAAGGATGGAAAAGGTTTCTTGAATGTTAACAAATGCTGAATTCTCTCCCGGCTGAGAAAAATCATAACTAGCCTTATGCACATACACTTAGGCCCCTTTCACACTGGGGCGGTGGGGGCGTCGGCAGTACAACAGCGCTATTTTTAGCGCTGCTGTACCGTCGTTCTTGTAGCGGTATTCGGCCGCTAGCGGTTCGGTTTTAACCCCCGCTGGCGGCCGAAAAAGGGTTAAATGCGCTCGTACAGCGCGGCTATAGCCGCGGTATTACCGCGGTATAGCCGCGCTGTCCCATTGATTTCAATGGGCAGGAGCGGTTTAGGAGCGGTGAATACACCGCTCCTTCCCCGCTCCAAAGAAGCGGCTCGCAGGACTTTTTTTACCGTCCTGCGAGCGCACCGCTTCAGTGTGAAAGCCCTCGAGCTTTCACACTGAACAAACAGCGGAGGCTGTTTAGGGGCGTTTTTCAGGCGGTATTTTTAGCGCAATACCGCCTGAAAACCGCTCCAGTGTGAAAGGGGCCTTATCAAAGTTAAAGCGGAAGTAGAACATTCCTTCTATGGAAATTGAGACATTGACATTGTACTCGAAGGGAAAGTCATTCGAAATGAGTCAAGTCCGTGAAGGCACTATCAAATCACTGGACGAGCAATTTTTATGCTTTCGTTCACACTAAATTCTACAGGTGTTGGCTTTAATCTAGATACTTGATGGAATTTGGTTCTTGTCAACATACAGTGCCTTGAAAAAATATTCATACCCCTCGAAAATTTTCCACATTTTGTCATGTTACAACCAAAAACGTAAATGTATTTTTTTTTTTCCTTCCACTTCGCAATTATGTGCCACTTTGTCACGTAAAATCCCAATAAAATACGTTTACATTTTTGGTTGTAACATGACAAAATTCCAGGGGTATGAATACTTTTTCAAGGCACTGTAACTATTGAAGCAAACAACCCTGTGTTAAATAATTTTGTAGAAAAAGTAAAGCATTGTCCTCCCTTTTTTCGGTCTGAAATCATAGAAGTGTGTTACCCAAAAAAAAAGGACATGCTTTTTCTTAAACATTACAACGCCATAAGATGTTCCTCTTTCCTAGTGTCTGCTTTGTAAATGAATCTTATGCCGCGTACACACGAGCGGACTTTACGGCAGACTTTGCCCGCCGGACTTTTCGACGGGCTTTATGACGGACTTTCCGAATGAACAAACTTGCCTACACACAATCCACCAAAGTCCGTTGAATTCGTACATGATGACGTACGACCGGACTAAAACAAGGAAGTTCATAGCCAGTAGCCAATAGCTGCCCTAGCGTGGCTTTTTGTCCGTCAAACTAGCATACAGACGAGCGGACTTTTCGACCGGAGTCGAGTTCGACGGATAGATTTAAAACATGTTTCAAATCAAAGTCCATCCAACTTTTGAGAAAACAAAGTCCGCTTTAGCCCACACACGATCGAAATGTCCAACGAAATCCCGTCCACCGGGTAAAGTCTGCCGTAAAGTCCGCTCGTGTGTACGCGGCATAAGTTCGATCTCTTCCATGGAAAGGCTAAAAACTAGCTGGTTGGGCTCCACTGCACATTATTTAAAATCTAAATTTAGTTGGTTATTACTGCCAAAACAGTTTTTTTTTTTAAGCTTTGTTTGATTGCCGGAAAGCTTATTCAAATGTCAGTTCCTTCTTTTTCTGAAAAATTCTAGTAGCTACATCCACTAAAATTCTTTATTCCTTCTATCTTCTGCTGCCATTATAATGCCGAATAATAGTGTCATAGATTAATTGTCCATAATATAGTGGTCTCCAAACTATGGCCCGGGGGCTGATGGGGCTCTTTGCTTGTCTTTATCAGGCTGTTGAGGCACTATTCCTCCCATTGACACCAACAACGGGGCACTATTCCTTCCCCTGGTACCAATTATGGGACACTATTCCTCCCCACTGACACCAATTATGGGGCACTATAACTTTCTCTGGTACCTATTATGGGGCACTATTCCTCCCACTGACACCAATTATGGGGCACTATTACTTCCCCTGGTACCAATTATGGGGCACTATTCCTCCCACTGACACTAGTTATGGGGCACTATTACTTCACCTGGTACCAATTATGGGGCACTATTCCTCCCACTGACACCAGTTATGGGGCACTATTACTTCCCCTGGTACCAATTATGGGGCACTATTCCTCCCACTGACACCAATGATGGGGCACTATTACTTCCCCTGGCACCAATTATGGGGCACTAATTCCTCCCACTGACACCAATTATGGGGCACTTTTACTTCCCCTGGTACCAATGAACGGGCACAATTTCTCCGTTTCTCCCACCGATGCCAACAATGGGGGCACTATTCCTCTCACTGATACCAATGATGGGTCACTATTTCTATTGTTTACTCTGGACATTTTCTACTCTCACTGGCCACAGTTCGGCCCCTAGAGTCTGAAGGACAGTAGACTGGCCCTTTGTTTAGAAAGTTTGGAGACCCCTGATATAGACACAAACAGTTTAGAAGTTCACCATCCGAAGATTCACTCCTTCACTGTATTCTTGTTGTTAAGGGCTGAGACACAAACTAGTGAGGGCAAGCTACCTGCTGAATCCTCAAGGAGATAAGAAAAATAGCCAGAGGGTGTTTAAACCAACCAGTGCCAATCCAGAAAGGATATTTCAATTGGCCTTTAAATGTTGATGATACTTTTTAGGTTCTCACTTTTTATGTCAAAGATGTCGATATGTCCAAAAACATTTTTCATTTTTTTTCTTTTGCAGATGGGATCCATAGTGTGACAGCTCAATGTGTCCTACGTGTTCTCATAATCACTGAGGACATGTTATCCAACAGTATCACCGTCCGCCTAGAGAACATGTCTCAAGAACGCTTTCTGTCCCCCCTCTTGACCAGCTTTTTGGAAGGGGTCTCCACTGTGTTGTCCACCCCAAAGGAAGACATCTTCATCTTCAACATCCAGAACGACACTGATGTAGAAGGATCCATCCTCAATGTCAGCTTTTCCGCTCTTGTACCCCAGGGGGATCGCTCCCAGTTCTTCAGCTCCGAGGACCTTCAGGAACAGCTCTACATGAAAAGGATGACGCTGACCTCTGCCTCCATGCTGGAGGTTCTACCCTTCGATGACAACGTCTGTCTTCGGGAACCTTGTGAAAATTACATGAAGTGTATATCTGTTCTAAAATTTGACAGCTCGGCCCCTTTCATCGCCTCCGAGTCCATCCTTTTTCGCCCTATTCATCCCATCACCGGTCTGCGCTGCCGCTGCCCTCAGGGCTTTACTGGGGATTATTGTGAAACCGAGATAAATCTCTGTTACTCCAGCCCGTGTCAGAATGGAGGAATGTGCGTCAGAACAGAAGGCGGGTACACCTGTATCTGCAAAGAACGCTTTACAGGTTAGTGCTTTTTATCACTTTTATTGCTTTTATTATTGCTATGGGCACCAGGCTTGGGTCATGCCATCCTTGTGTCCTGTATTTTTACCAGAATAACAATTTTTTATGTGTTTGTGCAATTTTCCATAAAGTTCAGCACTACTTACCTTTTAATTACGGTTCCATGACAGGAAGTAAAGTGGTTTGCATGGCAGGGATCACCGATATGTGACCATCTCCCCCCTTTTGGCCTTACTCCTGGTGTTGGGTTCTGCTTGGTTCTGCTTCATTTCATAAACTCAAGGTTTTAAGTATGTACTGTTGCTGTTAATCGAAGTGTGAACTTTTACTTCCTAAAACTTCCTGATGACTTCTAGAGTTTGAAAGATTGGCTTCTGAGTTTTACATTTATTTTTTCACCCCTGATTAATATGATTGTAGTTATTATGCCAAAACAAGTGATATATTGCAGCTTAAAGTGGTTCTAAAGCCTCAGGTTTTTTTTTTACCTTAATGGATTGTATGCATTAGGGTAGGGGTAGGCAACCTTAAAGAGGTGGAAATCTACCTGAACAACATGGGAGAAGTCATAGGTCACCGGGCACAGTGTTGCCTTCTCACACCAGTTAAATCTCTAATTGCCCTACTACCATGTTGCAATCCTGGCAATCATAGATTTAAATCAGGTGGTGAGGAGGCAACATATCGCCTCCTCACCACCTGTCAAACACACTTGCTATTCAGAGGGGCAGAAGTGCCTGCTGCACTTGTGAGCGAGCCCTTGGTTGCATTTGGCAGCAGCACCCTTCGGGCTCGTTCACACGTAAAGTGGGAGTTGGTAAAACCCTGCGGTTGAGTCTTGGTTTTACTGCCTCCAATCCCTACCCCCTTTAGCTGCTGAGACAGCAGCCAAAGGTCTACATATGCCGCAGCAGTTATTAAGCCCCCTGTTGCTTTTGGTGGGTGCTACTGCATGCCAATCGTGACCCATTTAAGTAAATGTGGCCACTCTGCAAGTGCCCCGCAACTGCATGCTTCTGCGGGGTCCAGGTGGTGAGAAAGCAACACAATGCTGCCTGCTTTAACCCCTTGTTTGCGGTACTGCACAAGGTTGCAGGGCACTTACAGAGTGGCCTCATTCACTTGAATGGGTCATGTTTGGCAGGTTCTAAATGCCCACTAACCATGACAGGGTGTATAACTCCTGCTGCAGCTGTGACATGTGTACACCTGTGGCCACTGCAGTTAAAGGGGGTGCGGTTGGGGCGGGGGTGATGGGAACCAGACGGCCGCACTGTCGGATCCTTTCTCAGGCAAACCGGTGCTAACGGTAAGCCCCAGAAGCACCAGCGAGAGGGGGCGGCTTTGGAAACCAGCCTGAGCAACTCATGAGCCGCTTGGACAGGTTTCCTGAGAAATTCGGCCGCCTGCCGAAACCACTTGCAGACTGCAAGGTATATATATATATATATATATATATATATATATATATATATATATAGTGAATAAAATAAAGAAATGGTCGAACTCCGAATATCCAACAAACTTGCTTGATGTACCTTTATTGTCAAAAGCGTATCAGACAAACACAGGACAAGCAGTTGACATGTTTCGCAAGCAATAGCTTGCTTGTCCACAATAGCAATAGCTTGCTTGTTGGTTGTGAACAAGCAAAAGCTATTGCTTGCGAAACATGTCGGCCGAGAAATTTCAACGCGACTTCAACGTGATTTCAGGGAATGCCGGTCCAAACTTGAAGTCTATGGACCTCGACTCGCATGAAAGTCGGACCAAAGTAGTACAGGGACTACTCTGAAGTCGGCACGACTTGAAGTCGCACATATATGAACGGTACTCATTGGAAATCATGAGGAACGACTTGTCATGTGACTTTGCAGTCCTAAGTCGCATGACAAGTCACACAAGTGTAAAAGGGGCCTTTAGGATCTGCTAAAAAGCTATATATCCTTATGGCCATAATAACAGGTAACTGTAAAAGGTAACGTAATAAAAAAGTAAAAAATACCCTAAAACAGAACTGTATAGATAAAAAAAGGCATAAGGCACCAAATCTTGGTATTGTTAGTGCCAATGTGTTTGTAATATTATAATCCTACATATCCATAGCTAGACCAAGAATCCCATTTTCTATAAAAGACAGGCATGGTATCCATAATAGTATAATGCACACGCTCCAAAGATGAATGGTCTCAGTACTTGGTCCCATGGGACCTCAGAGGAGCGCAAGTGTAGAGCAATTGCCCAGTGAACTACACTAAATAAAATATGAGCCAGGTTTTGGAATGGGGGTTGGGGACACCTCTGGTAGCTTAGCAGAAAATAGGCACATCTGAAAGGTCAGAGTCACTTGCGTTCCTTTGATTTGAGCAACCTTGGTGGAGACTTTCTGCAGCTCCAGAAAATATGGAGATAAGTGCCTCTAAAACAGTTTTCTGGAACCGAGGGGTAAAAAAACCTATGTAATTTGGTCCGTGTATAATACCACCCAGTGTAGAGTTTCACCACCGTTTCCTTCACTGCCATAGACTTTGCACATCTATGCATATTGGAAACCCAACCAATCTTCAGGAGAAATATCCTGACCCGTCTTCTCCTCCCAGGCGAGCATCGCTGAAGATTTAGTGGGGAGATCTTTTTCATTAAGGTATTGGTACATAATGGAAATTGTGCCCTTGTCCCTGGAGGAAGATCTGCACAGGTGCTCAAAAGTGCTAGCTGTGTTTGTCACTTCCAGCGTGTAATGGGTGGAAAGGAAAATGCCTGATTTGTGCTTAGCTGGAAGGAGGAAAAAGAGCAAATTGGGGGTTCTCACCGCTTGTTTGAACCCCTTGATCGCCGCACTAGCGCTCCACAACCACGTGCATTGCACACAGTTGCTGGGCACTTGCAGTTCACTTGAATGGGTCACATTTAGCGGGCGCTATGCCTACCGAAAGTGATAGGGGTGTATAATTCCTCCTAGAGCAGTGGCATGTGCACATGCCTCTTCAAGCTAAAGGGGGGTATCGGTTGGGGACCATTAAAAGCCCGGCTGGACTGCAGGGTTTTACCACACCCAACCGCTAGTGTGAACAAGCCCTTAGAGTCTTGGAATATCTTTTTAGTGCCACTGCTATGACTTATGATGACCCCCTTGGCACACACTGACACACAGAGTGTCACTGGGATGGGAAATGAAAGAAAAAAAAAATCCCCATCAGCGATATAGGGAGCTATTAAAACTTGATGGAGGTTCACACACTAGAATGGGCAGAGGTTGGATTTAAAGATCTGTAGATCCAGAAGTTATATTTTACCTTTCGGTAGATAGCAAGGTAAAGGGCAACTCCAGGATTTTTCTTTAACCACCTGAATATCAGCATAATAAATCCCCCTTGCTTTCCAGGTCTCCTATTCTTCTGGGGGCTAATGTGGCAATACTCACCTTCACTTCTCAGCTTCCCCCTACAGTACTTCTTTGCACCACAAGAGGTCCTCAGTCTTCCAGGTTGAATGACACCCAGTGCCATTTATCCTGATGGATTGAAGGTATATTGTAAGTACAGGGTGTCATGTATCCGCTTTCTGAAGGGGTATCGTTGCGGTGCCCAGAACTCACAGTGTAATAATGCAAAGAATGGTTAAGACGTCAGTGGTGCTGCCTGCATTATTGAGCACCTTCCGCTTGCGGGAGAAGATCTGAAGTGGAAAAAAACCCTGTGTGTATGTGAATGACCTGAAAAACACATAAAATACACACAGGGGTCCTCAGGGGGGTCCTGGGGGGAAGAGCCTGAAGTTGAGCTTTAAACTGTATGGTAACTTCTTATTTGTCCTTTGGAGCAGAAGACAACCCTGAGCGGATGTGATTGACCTGAAAAACACATAAAATACCCTCAGGGTCCCTCAAGGTGCCCACAGGGGTCTTCAAGGGGGTCATGTGGGGGGAAGAGCCTGAAGTTGAGCTTTAAACTGTATGGTAGCTTCTTCTTTGTCCTTTGGAGCAGAAGACAACCCCGAGCGTATGTGAATGACCTGAAAAACACAGGGATACCCACACCCACAGGGGTCTTCAAGAAGGGTTTTGAGGGGAGGATCCTGAAATTGTGCTTTAAACTTTATAATAGTTTCTGCCCCCACAGGGGTCTTCAAGGGGGTCTTGGGGGAGGAGCCTTAAGCTGGGCTTTAAACTGTATGATAGTTTCTCCCCCACAGGGGTCCTTGGGGGATGGAGTCTGAAGTTGGGCTTTAAACTGTATGTTAGCTTCTCCTCCACAGAGGCCCTCAAGGTTTTTTGTAGGGGGAAGAGCCTTAAGTTGGGCTTTAAACTGTATAATAGCTTCTCCCCCACAGGGTTCCTCAAGGGGGTCTTGCTAGGCAAAAGCCGAAGTTGGGCTTTAACCTGTATAATAGTTTCTCCACCACATGGATCCTCAGTGGAGTCCTTTGGGGAGGAGTCTGAAGTTGGGCTTTAAACTGTATGATAGTTTCAACCCCACAGGGGTCCTTGGGGGGGAATGGAGCCTAAAGTTGAGCTTTAAACTGTATGTTAGCTTCTCCCCCACAGGGGTCCTCAAGATTTTTTTGGGTGGGGGGCGCTTAAGTTGGGCTTTAAACTGTATAATAGTTTCTCCCCCACAGGGTTCCTCAGGGGGGTCTTACTAGGGAGAAGTCTGAAGTTGGGCTTTAACCTGTATAATAGTTTCTCCACCACATGGGTCCTCAGTGGAGTCCTTTGGGGAGGAGTCTGAAGTTGGGCTTTAAACTGTATGATAGTTTCTCTCCCACAGGGGTCCTTGTGGGGATGGAGCCTAAAGGTGGGCTTTAAACTGTATGTTAGCTTCTCTCCAACAGGGGTCCTCAAGGTTTTTTTGGGGAGAGGAGCCTGAAATTGGGCTTTAAACTGTATAATAGTTTCTCCCCCACAGGGGTCCTCAAGGGGGTCTTGCGGGAGAAGTCTGAAGTTGGGCTTTAAACTGTATAATAGTTTCTCCCCCACAGGGTTCCTCAAGGGGGGCTTGCTAGGGAAAAGTCTGAAGTTGGGCTTTAACCTGTATAATAGTTTCTCCACCACATGGGTCCTCAGTGGAGTCCTTTGGGGAGGAGTCTGAAGTTGGGCTTTAAACTGTATGATAGTTTCTCCCCCAAAGCGGTCCTTGGGGGGGATGGAGCCTAAAGTTGGGCTTTAAACTGTATTTTAGCCTCTCCCCCACAGGGGTCCTCAAGGTTTTTTCGCGGGAGGGGGGGGGAGCCTGAAATTGGGCTTTAAACTGTATAATAGTTTCTCCCCCACAGGGGTCCTCAAGGGGGTCTTGCGGGAGAAGTCTGAAGTTGGGCTTTAAACTGTATAATAGTTTCTTCACCACAGGGGTCCTCAGTGGCATCCCTGGGGAGAGGAGTCTGAAGTTGGGCTTTAAACTATGATAACTCTAAGGAATTGTAGACTTCACCCACCAGCACAGCACTATAATTATAGGTTTCATTCGTTGTGTTGGATTTTCCATTTCTATATTTCAGACTCCATGGCAGGAAGCAGAGTTGGGCTTTAAACTGTATAATAGCTTCTCCCCCACAGGGTTCCTCAAGGGGGTCTTGCTAGGCAAAAGCCGAAGTTGGGCTTTAACCTGTATAATAGTTTCTCCACCACATGGATCCTCAGTGGAGTCCTTTGGGGAGGAGTCTGAAGTTGGGCTTTAAACTGTATGATAGTTTCAACCCCACAGGGGTCCTTGGGGGGGAATGGAGCCTAAAGTTGAGCTTTAAACTGTATGTTAGCTTCTCCCCCACAGGGGTCCTCAAGATTTTTTTGGGTGGGGGGCGCTTAAGTTGGGCTTTAAACTGTATAATAGTTTCTCCCCCACAGGGTTCCTCAGGGGGGTCTTACTAGGGAGAAGTCTGAAGTTGGGCTTTAACCTGTATAATAGTTTCTCCACCACATGGGTCCTCAGTGGAGTCCTTTGGGGAGGAGTCTGAAGTTGGGCTTTAAACTGTATGATAGTTTCTCTCCCACAGGGGTCCTTGTGGGGATGGAGCCTAAAGGTGGGCTTTAAACTGTATGTTAGCTTCTCTCCAACAGGGGTCCTCAAGGTTTTTTTGGGGAGAGGAGCCTGAAATTGGGCTTTAAACTGTATAATAGTTTCTCCCCCACAGGGGTCCTCAAGGGGGTCTTGCGGGAGAAGTCTGAAGTTGGGCTTTAAACTGTATAATAGTTTCTCCCCCACAGGGTTCCTCAAGGGGGGCTTGCTAGGGAAAAGTCTGAAGTTGGGCTTTAACCTGTATAATAGTTTCTCCACCACATGGGTCCTCAGTGGAGTCCTTTGGGGAGGAGTCTGAAGTTGGGCTTTAAACTGTATGATAGTTTCTCCCCCAAAGCGGTCCTTGGGGGGGATGGAGCCTAAAGTTGGGCTTTAAACTGTATTTTAGCCTCTCCCCCACAGGGGTCCTCAAGGTTTTTTCGCGGGAGGGGGGGGGGAGCCTGAAATTGGGCTTTAAACTGTATAATAGTTTCTCCCCCACAGGGGTCCTCAAGGGGGTCTTGCGGGAGAAGTCTGAAGTTGGGCTTTAAACTGTATAATAGTTTCTTCACCACAGGGGTCCTCAGTGGCATCCCTGGGGAGAGGAGTCTGAAGTTGGGCTTTAAACTATGATAACTCTAAGGAATTGTAGACTTCACCCACCAGCACAGCACTATAATTATAGGTTTCATTCGTTGTGTTGGATTTTCCATTTCTATATTTCAGACTCCATGGCAGGAAGCAGAGTTGTGTGTCCCTCTAAACCAAGCCACATGGCAACGCATGTTTGAGCCCACCAAGCCGCAGCTAAAATACGTCTAATTAAAATGCCAAATTCCATCCGTCACTCAATTAATCCTGCACATTTAGCCGTTCGCTTGGCTGCGTGAAAGGATGATTCTTTGTTTTTTTTGTTTTCTGTAAATACACATTAGAAAACAGCAGAATGTTTAACCAGGATGTGTATCTAGATTGCGTTCTCTTAAGCCGAGCTCTCCAAACAACGAAGATCCTATAGCGGCAGCGGCGGAGCCCGTCTCCCCCGGGATAGGCTCGAATCGCCGACAGTGAAGCCAACAGGTGCTGTAGCACAATTCTCTCCTGTTTACCCACTGTTAGCCTGTTTACCTTCCTGATGCCGGCGAGCGCACAGAATTCTAAGCAGCTCTCTGGGAATCGGTCTGCCGGAGAATAGAGAAGCAAAACCAAGTCATGAAATGAATGCGCAGAGACGTCCCGGCTGGATTTGTGCTTGGAGAACAATTGACTGGAGTTGGAGAGAAGGTAATAAAACACCTGTTTTTTTTTTTTGCCTTGGACCTTTAAAGCGGATCTAAACCCATGCTTTAATGGTTTCCCAAAACTGCTCCAAAAGCGGAACTAAAGCCATCAATTTAACAGTTTCATAAAACATTTACATTCCCGGCATTGCTGTCATACTTGCTTGTGCTCCCAATTAAACTGTCAAACCAGCAAATGACTGGAGTCATAACTGATCACATGTGCAGCACCATGGCATTTGCAGGTGAAACAGAGGCCAAGATGGCAGCTTCCTTGGCTGAAAAGGATAGGGGGGGTGGTTTAGTTCCGCTTTAAGGCATGCCATGAATGATAACTGTCACTGCTGCATGTGCTCTCAACCGAACTGGCAAACCATCAAATGGCTGGTGTCATACCTGATTACATGTGCAGCACCATGGCAACTGTAGATCAAACAGAGGCCAAATGGCAGCTTTCTTGGATGTAAAGGATAGGGGGGTTTAGTTCCTCTTCAAAGAGAAACTTTACCTCTTTTCATCGACCGCCACCCGGCCCTTTAAGAGTTCTAAAATCCGGGAGGTGGAGGTGGGCATTCAGGTATTCAGGTCATGTGACCACTTGTGATTGGCTGTCACAGCGGCCACATGTTTAGAAAGCTCCCGATCGCAAGTATGCATCGGGACCTCTCTGGTACCCTCCGGCTACCGAGCGCACTCTCAGCGTTGGTAAGGAAAGGATAACAGTGATTGGTTCACGGTGCCAACATCCAAATATGTAGATATAGAGAAAAAGGGGTTCCCCTTGGGGTAGGACTTTAACGGCACTTGGATAAATGTAACAAATCAATTAGATCGAAAAAATATTCATATATTTTATTGAAAATACATAGATAAAACATGGATAATGGAGTGTACATGGCAGCCATTACTGATGATGCATTAGTTACAGACAGGTGGTAAATGAGATTTATCCTTTACCCAACGCGTTTCGGGGTCTACTAGAGATACTCCTTTCTCAGGGGTAGAAAGGTCCTTTGGGGTGATGGCGGTTTCCTGTGGCCATGTTGTGCTTCTTGATGTTGTTTTTAATCCTATGGAGTGTGCTATAAGCGTTTGTAAATGCAATAGATATATGTTTTGGAATTCTATTGGTAATGACATGTATAGGCATTGACTGTTTGTACTTATTTTATAGAGTTTCTATATCCTATCTACCCCTGAGGAAGGAGTATCTCTAGTAGACTCTGAAATGCGTTGGTTGAAAGATAAATCATTTATCACCTGTCTGTAACTATTGCATCATCAGTAATGCCTGCCATGTACACTCCATTATCTATGTTATCCATGTTTTTATCTATGTATTTTCAATAAAATATATGATTATTCATTCTATCTAATTGATTTTTTACATTTATCCAAGTGCCGTTAAAGTTCTACCCCAAGGGGAACGCCCTTTTCTCTATCTCAACATGGTAAGGTGCTTTAACAGGGCCGCATATATGCGTGCGGCCGACGTCAAGGGGTTAAACTAAACTCCGTCTAATAATTGTCCCTGTATGGTAATAAAGAAAAGATTCTTCCCAGACCATGGGGCCCATCGTCGTCTTCCTTGCAGCCAAAGCTCTACTTGCTCCGTTCCACTCTCATGCCTTCATCTTGAAATAATCCTGCGCATGAACAGACATGTCACAAGTCTCTGCCAGGTCCTGAATACTTGGAAGAAACCATCAGCATGTCTGCGCATTGGGATCCCCTTGCCCGTGCGCAGACATGCCAGGCATGGGCTCTTGTGGTGCCCATGTGCCCCTTACCAAAAACTGCACTAACTAAAAATATCCTCATCAGGCCTCTCCCCTTGATGATGCCTGTGTAGGAGAACCGCGTTGGGGGGGGGCCAGATACGTGACGTCATCACGCACGCTGATGTCGGGCAGTGCCGGTTATTGCATAACGCTGTCGTATCTTCTGTTCCTGTAAGTGCAATTTTAATAAATTTGATTTCTGGTTTTTAAATACTACACTATGGGATTCGTCCTTTTATTTACATCTCTGTTGAGAGTGGCATTTTAGGAGTACTGTGTTATTCGCGGTGGTGTTATGGCTGCAAAGCAGCCAGGTGCATGGTGATTTCTTTGAGGGATCCAACTATTTGGTAAGGAGTGAGTAACACCAGTGGGAGGTGTTTTGGAGCACTTTTGTTTGCCGTGCCAACACCATTTTAACACGGGATGCTTTACGCTGATTAACCACTTCAGTCCCTTAATATTTTACCCCCTTAATGACCAGGCCATTTTTTGCGATACTGCACTGCGTTATTTTAACTGAAAATTGTGCGGTCGTGCGACGCTGTACCTGAATCCCGCAAACAGAGCTTTCTTTTGGTGGTACTTGATCATCTCTGCGTTTTTAAAGCGGAGTTCCACCCAAAAATGGAACTTCCGCTTTTCTGGTTCCTCCCCCCCTCTGGTGTCACATTTGGCAACTTTCAGGGGGGAGGGGGGAGCAGATACCTGTCTAATACAGGTATTTTGCTCCCACTTCCGGGCATAGATACCCGAGCCAACCGCGGGTGTCTACGCCACTTCCAGCGCCTTCTTCTCCCCCCCGCTGTCTTCTGGGAGACACACAGGTCCCAGAAGACAGCAGGGACCAGTGAGATAGCGTAGTGCGAGTCGCACATGCACAGTAGGGAACCGCTTCACTTCCTGATTCCCTTACCGAAAATGGCGGCGGCAGCACCTGAGAGCCGAGGGACAGATCGGCTTTGGGTGCCGACATCGCGGGCACCCTGGACAGGTAAGCGTCCATATTTTAAAAGTCAGCAGCTGCAGTATTTGTAGCTGCTGGCTTTTATAAAAAATAAAAATTGGCGGACCTCCGCTTTCACACAGGATCCATCTATTCTGTACTGACAGTGCGCCGTTCTGTCTGTGTACCGATCAGTGGGTGCCGGTGAAGATTGAGCCAGCGGGACCTGCTGATCGGCTCCCATTGTGTAGAATCACAGCGGGAACGAGCCTCCGGCATTGTGCAATTCGGGCACGCTACCCGGAAGTGCAGGATCACGTATATATATATATATATATATATATATATATATATATATATATATATATGTGATCCTGCACAGTGCGATCGCCCTAGAGGAGTACTTCCATTAACACGCTTCCTGTCCTAGAGTGACGCTCATTTTACTGTATCTATGAATAAATAGTGTTGTTGTCACCATAGGACAGGACTATAGAACACCCATCCCTCTCTTCTGTATGTGCGTTGTGGTGTTCTGCATTGCTAAAATTAAAGTGTTACTAAACCCACAAAGGTAAAATCAGTCTGTATATGCAGTAAAGCATGCTTGTTATACTCACTGTGGAAACTAAGGGGTTAATCCTCTGCATTGTGTAAAAAGACTGTTTGATTCTGTCTTCTTAGATCCTCCCCTTCCTCCACTGTCCCCAGTCGATCTCCTTATAGTACAGAGCCTTGGGGTCACTCTGCACATGCTCAGTTTGGTGTGTATTGCTAGAGAGTTTTTTCTTGGGAGTGTGCATGTGATCAGCATTTTCCAGACAGAGAATCAGGAGTCCGGCAGTCTCATAGGACAATCAGAGGAGAATGAAAATTCCTCCTAAAAGCTTTAGCCAGACACTGATAGAAATCACAAGACGGTTATATACTGCTGAGGAGAAAAGGTATTTAGCAGTTTATATTTACTAAAATGATTGCATTTCCATGTTCTGTGTACTGTGGGACACCAGATATAGTGATTGCAGGGCCCTTGGTTTAGTAACACTTTAACCTCTTGCTGACCAGCCTCCGTCATTATACTGCAGCAGGTTGGCCGAGCTGCGCAAACCACCGCAGGTGTATGTCGGCCGCTTTAAGAGCTATAGGGGGTGCACGCCCACGGCTGGACTCTGGAGCCGATGCATGTGGCCGGCAGCCGCGATGTCAGCCAGTGACCCGCGATCGCTCCTCAGAGAGCCAGAACGGGGATCTGTCAATGTAAACAGACAGATCCCCAATCTGTCAGGGGAGTAGAGAGAGATCTGCTGTTCCTAGTGATCAGGAACAGCGATCTCTCACTACTCCCAGTCAGTCCCCTCCCCCCACAGTTAGAAACACCTCCCTAGGGAACACTTAACCCCTTGATCGACTCCTACTGTTAACCCCTTTCCCTGGCAGTGGCTATTTTTAGCTCTGATCGCTGTATACATGTCAATGTCAGTGTGTGTAAACAGACAAATCCGGTTCTGTCAGGGGAGAGGCGACAGATCATGTGTTCCTAAGTAGGAACAACATCTCTCTTCTCCTCTAGTCAGCCCCCCCCCCACCCCCCACAGTTAGGAGCACACATAGGGAACACAGTAAACCCCTTGATCGCCCCCTAGTGTTAATCCCTTCCCTGCCAGTGACATTTATACAATAATCGGTGGCTATTTTTAGCTCTGATCGTTGTATAAATGTCACTGGTCCCAAAAAAGTGTCAAAATGTCCGATCCCGCTAAAAATCACTGATCGCCGCCATTACTAGTTAAAAAAAAATTATAATAAAAATGCCATAAATCTATCCCCTATTTTGTTGACGCTATAACTTTTGTACAAACCAAATAATATACACTTATTGCGATTTTTTTTTTTTTTACCAAAAATATGTAGAAGAATACATATTGGCCTAAACTGATGAAGAAATTTGTTTTTTTTACATTTTTTTTTTTCAATATTTATTATAGAAAAAAGTAAAAAATGTTTTTTTTCAAAATTGTTGCTCTTTTTTTGTTTATAGCGAGGTGATCAAATACCACCAAAAGAAAGCTCTATTTGTGGGGGAAAAAAGGACGTAAATTTTGTTTGTGTACAACATCGCACGACCGCGCAATTGTCAGTTAAAGCGACGCAGGGCCGTATCGCAAAAAATGGCCTGGTCATTAAGGGGGAAAATCTTCCAGGGCTGGAGTGGTTAATGCTGATTGAAAGTGTTTAGTCCCACATTGGGCCCTGATGAAGGGGGTAAGACTTGGCCCCCTGGAACGCGGCTCTTTTGCTTGGTCTTCTGTTCAATCTGACATTGGAATAAATTTAGAGGAAATCATCCAATGGAGACATCTGCAATCTAAGGGAAATTCCCTTCACGTTTTAGGAATTTCCTTTAACTTCCTGTTGCATCTCTGGGACAGGAAGCAAAGGGAAGATGCCCCAATGGTACACAGACAGCAAAAAAGAAACTGACAGAAACCACTTCAATACCGGGCACTTTCCCCCCTTCCTGCCCAGGCCAATTTTCAGCTTTCAGTGCTGTCACTTTTTAAATGACAAGTGCGCGGTCATGCTACATTGCACCCAAACTAAATTTTATAATTTTGTTCCCACAAATAGACAAATAGAGCTTTCTTTTGGTGGTATTTAATCACCTCTGGGGTTTTTATTTTTTACTAAACAAATAAAAAAAGACCGATTTTTTTTTTTTTTTTAATTATTATTCATTTATTTTTGTTTTTGTTATAAAATTGTGTAAATAAGTAAGTTTTCTCCTTCAGTGCCGGTTCACACTGCTGCGCTGCGAATTTGTTCTGTTTTTTTGTCCTGTGTGAGGTGCGATTTTACAGCGAATTTACCACGATTTTAACGCGATTTTACCGCGAATTTCAGGAGTTGGTCATAGCTGCGATTGATGTTCTAGCCAATGGAATCATAATGGAAAAAGAAAAAAGGTGTTAACTTACTGTGTATTTCCTGGTTTTTGTGGAGAGTAGTGTGGTGGAATTCGCACATATCTGAACCAACAATGCGATTCCAGAACGATTTACATTGATGTCTATCGAGGCTAAATTCGCAACGCAACGCAGTAAACTCGCACAAGACCCTTTTTTTTATCGCATCGCATTCGTAGGGGAATCGCAACGCATGTATGTGAACGACGGTCATTGAAAACAATGACTTTATGGATGACATGCGAATTTAGAATGTTTTTGACGCATCAAATTCGTTATGAACTCGCATCAGTGTGAACCGGCACTCACTGATGAGCACTGATAAGCTGCACTGATAAGGCGGCACCAATAAGGTGGCACCAATGAGATGGCACTGATGGGCAATGACGATGGGCACTGATAGGCGGCACTGATGGGCACTGATAGGCAGCACTGATAGGTGGCACTGATATGCGGCACTGATGGGCATTGATAGGCGACACTGATGGGCATTGAAAGGCTGCACTGATGGGTACTTATGGGTGGCACTGATAGGCGGCACTGATGGGCATTGATGGGCACTGATGGCTGGCACTGGATTTCACTGATAGGCATCACTGGTGGCACTGGCACTGGTAGGCATTTTTCACTGGCACTGATTGGCATTTCCCTGGTGGTCTAGGGTGGCATACCTGGTGGTCCAGTGTGGTGGCCATCCCTGGTGGTCCTGGCGGCATCCTGGTGGTCCTGGGCGGGCATCCGAGGGGGGGGGGGGGCTGCGCTGATAAACAATCAGCACAGACCCCCCTGTCAGGAGAGCAGCCGATCGGCTCTCCTCTACTCGCGTCTGTGAGGAAAAGCCGATCACCGGCTCTTCCTGTTTACATCGTGACTGCCGATCACGTGGTAAAAAGTCTCTGTCAGAGACTCTTTACCTAGATCGGAGTTGCGGTGTGTCAGACTGACACTCCGCAACAACGATCGCCGTGATGGCTTGATATCCTGAGAACATCATATGACGTCCGGTCAGGATATCGCAACCACTTTGCCGACGTCATATTGCTATATGGCGGGCGGCAAATGGGTAAAGAACCTAAAAGCATAACCTTTTTCTTTTTAGTTTTGGATAAAGAGATGTATAAGACCCCCTGTCATGTTTTTATTGCTGTCTGCGTCCTCAGTTAGGAAGATTCACCCCCTCTATTTGTCCTGTTTACCGTTATCACCAAGAATGAAGGTGAAAGTGACCAATCACAGCACAGCCGGGGGCACCAGCCGTGTGTGGCGCCCTCTACCCGGAAAAACAGACTCACGTATCTGTACGTGATTGTGTGCTGCCGGCCCGCACTGTAGCAGTAAAGCTGTAATGGTACTGCAGGGGCCCAACCATTAGCAACACGCTAATTTGCATGATGTGAGAACGCCCCTGATTTTGCACACGTTCCTGCAGTGCACAGATGTGAATGAGGACTTGCGGTTCCCAACATGACCAGAGAAGAGTAATGACTGCCTGGGTCAAGTAGCTTGCTCACCTGTGAAAAATCCTTAAACCCCGTCCTGCTGGGAACACAAAGCGTTCGCGGAGAAAGTCGATACGTTTCTGCTTCAGATCTCTCCGAGAGCCACACGCCGCCATTTATTTCTTCGAAACACCAGACATATTTAGGAATAAAGAAAGTTTTTTTCGTATTTTAAAATGCTCCTGACCTTAACCCGCTTAAACTCTCTCTTTAACCCTTCTTAAGCGCCCGGCCCTCTCAGTCTCCCGGATTCCACCCCGTTGCGCTCCACTGCCGGCTTCCAGCAGAACGCGGGATTAAAGGAATGTGTTCCTCGTTGCCGAACATTTCCATTTTGATTCCTTGAGGAATGTCTTGTGGTTGAGAAAGATAAAGGATTATTAATTTAAAACCCAGGCTTGTGAGACTGACAGCACCGGCCGTATTAATGTGTTTCTCTTTCCAGTCTTTGCTCGGGCAACTTTTCAATTAACTCGTCCACTGCTGCCACTGCTTTGGTAGGCGTTATGAGTAGCGGGTAAATCCTGCATTGGGGTGATGTCATTTCGGAGCTGGTCCACGTTTCGGAGTTTAGGCTGTTTAAGGCACGAGGCAATAATAACAGTGGGGGGGGGGGGATTATTTATTGCAGTGGAGTTATCTTAAAGAGGACCTGTCCCCTGTTTAGAGGATCACCTCCAACCTTCCCTTCAGTCTTGCACAGTTGTACCGGCTAATGAAATTGCTTACTCTGATTTCACTGTACACTGTGAGCTACTCACAGTGTGCATTAGAAGCTGCAGTAAGCCAGATAGAACCTACCTGGGGTCCAGCATTATCTATCCCCCTTCCCCCTGGATCACCCTGCTGCCTTATACACACAATGCTCTGGCTCTCTGCCCCCCTTCCCCCTGGATCACACTGCTGCCTTATACACACAATGCTCCGGCTCTCTGCCCCCCCTCCCCCTGGATCACACTGCTGCCTTATACATACAATGCTCCCGCTCTCTGCCCCCCCTCCCCCTGGATCACACTGCTGCCTTATACACACAATGCTCTGGCTCTCTGCCCCCCCCTGATCACACTGCTACCTTATACACACACGCAATGCTGTGGATCTCTGCCCCCCTCCCCCTGGATCACACTGCTGCCTTATACACACAATGCTCCGGCTCTCTGCCCCCCCTCCCCCTGGATCACACTGCTGCCTTATACATACAATGCTCCCGCTCTCTGCCCCCCCTCCCCCTGGATCACACTGCTGCCTTATACACACAATGCTCTGGCTCTCTGCCCCCCCCTGATCACACTGCTACCTTATACACACACGCAATGCTGTGGATCTCTGCCCCCCTCCCCCTGGATCACACTGCTGCCTTATACACACAATGCTCCGGCTCTCTGCCCCCCTCCCCCTGAATCACACTGCTGCTTTATACACACAATGCTCCGACTCTCTGCCCCCCCCTCCCCCTGGATCACACTGCTGCTTTATACACACACACAATGCTCCCGCTCTCTGACCCCCTCCCCCTGGATCACACTGCGGCCTTATACACACAATGTTCTCGCTCTCTGCCCCCCCGGATCACACTGCTGCCTTATACACACAATGCTCCCGCTCTCTGCCCCCCCTTCCCCTGGATCACACTGCTGCCTTATACACACACACAATGCTCCCACTCTCTGCCCCCCCCCCCGACCACACTGCTGCCTTATACACACAATGTTCCCGCTCTCTGCCCCCCTCCCTCTGGATCACACTGTTGCCTTATACACACAATGCTGTATGTCAGCTTCTTTAACCACTTCCCACCCGGCCTATAACAGAATGACAGCCGGGAAGTAGTTCTGTTAACCTGACTGGGCGTCATATGACGTCCAGCAGGATAACATTCCGGCGCGCGCGCGCGCACGCTGCATCTCCGATCGTGATAAGAAGCCTCTGTCAGAGGCTTCTTACCATGTGATCAGCTGTGACCACACCAGGAAGTGCTGGTAAACGGCACATTGATTATCAGCACAGCCCTATCAGATGTGCCAAAAATGTACCCAGTCAGTGCCCCCTCAGGATCGCCTATCAGTGCCCAAAAAAGATCCAATCAGTGCCATATAGTGCCCACCACAGTGCCAGTCAGTGCCCATCACATTGCCAATCAGTGCCCTCAGTAACACCTGTCAAAACCTCATCAGTACCTCATCATCAGTGCCACCTGCCAGTGCCACCTGTCAATGCCAGTCAGTACCGCCTATCAGCGCCGCCTATCAGTGCCAATCAGTGCCGCCTGTCAGTGACCATCACAGCCACTTGTCAGTGCCCATCTGTGCCACCTGTCAGTGCCACCTATCAGTGCCCATCAGTGCTGCATATCAGTGCCGCCTATCAGTGCCCATCAATTCTACATATTAGTGCCTCCTCATCAGTGCCCATCAGTGCCAACTCATCAGTGCCCATCACTGCCGCCTCTGTGCCAGTCAGTGAAGGAAAAAACAAAATTTTATAACCGAAACGAAGAAAAACTTTTTTTTTTTCAAAAATTTCAGTCTTTTTTAGTTGGTTTAGCAATAAATAAAAACCGCAGAGGTGATCAAATACCACCAAAATAAAGCTCTATTTGTGGCAAGAAAATGATAAAAATGTAGTTTGAGTACAGCGTTGTATGACTGCGCAATTGTCATTCGAACTGCGACAGCTCTGAAAGCTAAAACTTTTCCTGGGCAGGAAGGGGCAAAAATGCCTGGTATTGAAGTGGTTAAGCAGGATAGCAGGCACGCGCATGTGTCCGCTGCACTGCGGGGGTGCCGATGCGAGTGGCCGGCGGTCACGGGCACGAGAGCCAGAACAGGGACGTGTGTGTGTGTGTAAACTGTGAGCTGCCATCTCTTATAGTCAGCCCCCTCCCCCCACAGTTAGAACACACACTAGGAAACACAGTTAACCCCTTGATCGTCTCCTAGTGTTAGCCCCTTCCCTGCCAGTGACATTTACACAGTAATCAGTGCATTTTTATAGCACTGATCGCTGTATAATTGTCAATGGTCCCAAAAATGTGTCAAAAGTGCCCTATGTGTCCGCCATAATGTCGCAGTCCCGATAAAAATCGCAGATCGCCGCCATTACTATTAAAAAAAAAAAAAAAAATGCCATAAATCTATCCCCTTTTTTGGAGACGCTATAAATTTGCGCAAACCAATCAATATACGCTTATTGCGATTTTTATTACCAAAAATATATAGAATACATATCGGCCTAAACTGAGGAAAAAATTTGCATTTTTTAAAAAAAAATGGGGATATTTATTATACCAAAAAGTACAAAATATTGTGTTTTTTTAAAAATGTCGCTCTTTTTTTGTTTATAGCACAAAAAATAAAAACTGCAGAGATGATCAAATACCACCAAAAGAAAGCTCTATTTGTGGGGAAAAAAAGGACGTCAATTTTGTTTGGGTACAACGTCGCACGACCGCACAATTGTCAGTTAAAGCGACGCAGTGCCGAATCGCAAAAAATGGCCCGGTCATTGAGCAGCCAAATCTTCCGGGGCTGAAGTGGTTAAAGTCTTGTTTTTTTTTTTGTTTTAACAAATATGTTATGCTTACCTCCTCTGTGCAGTTTGTTTTGCACAGAGCAGCCCAGATCCTCCTCTTCTCGGGTCCCTCTTTTCTGCTCCTGGCCCCTCCCTCCTGTCGAGTGCCCCTACAGTCAGCAGCTTCCTATGGGGGCACTGGAGCAGAGTCACAGCTCCGTGTGTACATTCAGACACGGAGACACAGTAGTGGCTGTAACTCAAAGTCAATAAGCCAATCAGGGGAGAGAGGGGGCGGGGCTAGGTCGGGGCTCCGTGTCTGAATGGACACAGGGAGCCCAGACCTAGCCCTGCCCCCTCTCTCCCCTGATTGGCTGATTGACTTTTCTTTACAGCCACGAGACCCAATGACACCGCTACTGTGTCTCAGCCAATCAGAAGGAGTGTCCTGGACGGCTTAGACATTCGTGGACATCGCTTGAGAGAGATGGGGTTCAGGTAAGTAATTAGGGGGGTGCTGGGGTGGCTGCTGCACACAGGTTTTTTTTTTTTATTTTAATGCATAGAGATAAAAAAAGCCTTCTGCCTTTACAACTCCTTCAAATCAAATCCACCCTGCTAGAACACCTGTCGGGTTTTTATTACTGCCTGTGTCCCCATTAGGGACATTCGCTCTAGTTGTCCTGTTTACCATGATCACCGAGAGAGAAACTGAAAGACAATCCCAAATTTTGGTTTGCCACCAGAACAGGGGCAGAAGAGGGGAAATCTTCCAGTGGGGACACTAGTTTCAAAGATTCTCTCAATTTGAGGGTTTTCCTTTCACTTCCTGCTTTGGCTATGGGACAGGAAGTGAGGGGAAATCTCCCCAATGGGACACTGATACCTAAAAACCCGACAGGGGTTATAACCCCTCATTACTCTATCCAAAAAAAAAAAAAAAAAAAAGCTTTGGCTTTTAGTTCTAGTTTAATATAAAATGGCAAATCTCCCAGCAAATAAAGCTGAACACATTCTAGTGGTGCCTTTTTTTTCCCCTTGTGGTATTATAATGAGACAGAGACGTATAGGTGGGAGATTTGAGTGTCGCAGATCTATAGGAGCCAAGCAGAGAATGGAGAGGAGCGAGGGTGGTCCCTTGGAGAGGACGTATCAGCGTCATTGATGTCCCAGCGGAACTCGCCGGCGCTCTGTTTTTTCATGCAGAAGAGAAAGATTAAACGATTTGTTTCCCCTCGTATCTCTCTGGGCGATGTGGAGGGAGATACATGTGTCTTTTAAGGGGAAAAACAGCCTTCCCATTTATCAGGCATATAAGCGATTATCTGGCGTGGGGCCGGGTAATAAATTATTCTGCTCAGACGACAGCACTTCCACCATGCAGGATTTAAAGAGGACTGCAAAAAACTGGTCTCCCTGCCACCAACCTCTTTTCCCATTACATACTTAAAGAGTAACTCCACTTTTGCTCCCCCCCCCTGTGATCTATGTACATTGCAGGGATTTTAAGAAACTTTATTGCAGATTCCTACCTGTTTTTATTCTGAAGAAATAGCTGTTTGTTTGTCTATGTGGTAAGTGAATGGGAGTGATGTTATAATTATCAATCAGCTGCTGCACTTACAGGGCTCTAATGAGGAAAGTGGCAGGGTCGGCATCTCTTTAGAACGGATGTACGCTTTGGGAATATCCCACCAAAAATGACATTTTTGTTGCAGGGGATGCCCAAAAGCTGAATTATATCTTAGTGTACACTTCTGGGAAAATCAGTGAGCCAACCACACAAACAGGAAATGACATTTCTGGGGGGGGGGGGGGGGGGGGGTGTTCTGTATACCATCTGTGTACAGAACACATCCAGATTGCTATATTGCATTTTACAGAAAATTACAAAGCTGCAGGTCATTTTTAATAACATTCAATTACAATGAGATGTGTGTCGCAATTGTATGCACTATATTATAATTTTTTTTATTATTTGCTATAAATATCCTTTAAAGCGCAATTTCAAGAAACCTGAAAAATGACCCCCTTGCAGTGGGACTGCACCAGCACTGCAAGGGTTAAATACTGCTTTAGTCTAGAGCAGTGGTCTCCAAACTGTGGCCCAGGGGCCAAATGTGGCTCTTTGCCTGCTTTTATCCGGCCCTTGGGGCACTATTAATCCCTCTGATACCAGTGAAGGGGCACAGTTCCTTCCAATAACACTATCAAAGAGCACAATTTCTTCCAACGATACCAACGATGGAACACCTTTCTTCCCAGCGACACCAAGAATGGGGCACAGTTCCTCCCAAAGACACCAACTATGGGGTAACTTTCCTCCCGATGACACTAACAGTGGGGCACTATTCCTCTCACTGACACCAGCAATGGAGCATAAATCCTCCCAATGACGCCAACGATGGGGCACCTTTCCTCCCAATGACACCAACAGTGGGGCACCATTCCTTCCAATGACACCAATGATGGGGCACTCTTCCTCCCATTGATGGGGCACTATTCCTTCCAATGACACCAACGATGGGGCACCTTTTCTCCCAATAACACCAACAAGGGGGCTCTATTCCTTCCGATGATGGGGTACTATTCCTCCCAATGACACCCAACGACGGGGCACCTTTTCTCCCAATAACACCAACAAGGGGGCTCCATTTCTTCCAATGATGGGGCATTATTCATCCCACTGACACCAAATATGGGTCATTGCTTGCTCCCACTAGCGGTAGTCTAGCCCCCCCTAATGTCTGGAGGACAGCATACTGGCCCTTTGTTTAGATAGTTTGGAGGCCCCTGGTCTAGAGGAGAGGAGAAGCACTTTACCACATCCTCCATGCCCCAGGCAGATGACGCTCCATTTTACGCTCTGGCGGTGGACTTTTCCTTGGTGTTATTACATCCAATGAAGGGCTATGGACCGTGCAATTCAACACATTCAGGATACTGCTTAGTCATGTGTACAACAAGGCTAGCAAGCCACACTGCAGGCCTTCCGTTTCAGCTCCCCCTCCAGCAAGGAGAACAGTGATCAGCACAGCCGTGGCATCACCAACTCTCACTCCAGATCTCCTGAGACTCGCAGTCTGAGGCAACAGTACCTGTGATCTCACACTGCAGATAAGGGTCAAGGCATGGAAGTGCCTAGGCACATGTGCACTGTTTTTTTTAAAAATGTTTAAGGAGGTATTCAAGACAAAGGGTCGTTTTTTTCTGGGTACTGCTTAGGCATGTGTACAGCAAGGCTAGCAAGCCGCACTGCAGGTCCTAAGGTTCACATCACCAAATGAATGAAGCAGAAGCAGGGAGAGCTTGGTATTGCAGGTCCTCAGGTACATCTTCCCCTCCAGCAAGGAGAATAGTGAGCAGCACAGTAGTGGCATCACCATATTTCATTCCAGATCTACTGAAAATGGCAGTCAGAAGTAGCAGTTCCTTTGATCGCATACTGTAGATAAGGGTCAAGGCATGGAAGTGGTCTAGGCACAAGTGCTCTGTTGTTTTTTTTTTAGAAATGCATGTGTACAGCCAATCTAGCAAGCCATACGCCAGGTCTTCAGGTACAGCTTCCCCTCCAGCAAGGAGAATAGTGAGCAGCACAGTAGTGTTATCACCAAATCTGACTCCAGATCTCCTGAGACTGGCAGTTAGAGGCAGTGGTGCCGTTGATCTCACACTGCAGATAAGGGTCAAAGAACGGGAGTTCCCTGTTTTTTTGGGAAGGAATTCAAGACAAAAGGGTAGATTTTCCAAGGCACTGCTTAGGCATGTGTACAGCGAGGCTAGCAAGCTGCACTGCGGGTCCCCAGGTACATCTTCACCTCCAGCAAGAAGAACAGTGATCAGCGCAGCAGTGACATCACCAAACTAATGAAGCAGAAGCAGGGAGATTTTTGTATTGCAGGCCCTCAGATACAGCTTCCCTTCCAGCAAGGAGAACAGTGATCAGCACAGCAGTGGCATCGCCATATCTCACTCCAGATCTCCTGAGACAGAGGCAGCAGTACCATTGCTCTCACACTGCAGATAAGGGGCAAGGCACGGAACTACCTAGGCACAAGTGCTCTGTGTTTTTTTTAGAAGTGCATGTGTACAGCCAGGCTAGCAAGCCGTACTGCAGGTCCTCAGTTACAGCTTCCCCCCTTCAGGAAGGAGAATAGTGATCAGCACAGTAGTGACATCACCAAATGGATAAAGCAAAAGCAGGGAGATCTTTGTATTGCAGGCCCTCATGTACAGCTTCCCCTCCAGCAAGGAGAACAGTGATCAGCACAGCAGTGGCATCGCTATGTCTCACTCGAGATCTCCTGAGACTGGCAGTCAGAGGCAGCAGTGCCTTTGACCTCACACTGCAGAAAAGGGTCAAGGCACGGGAGTGCACTGTTTGGAATTCAAGACAATAGTTAGAATTTTTAAGGTACTGCTTGGACATGTGTACAGCGAGGCTAGAAAGCTGTACATCTTCCTCTCCAGCAAGGATAACAATGATAAGCACAGTGGTGACATCACCAAACCTCACTCCAGATCTCCTGAGACTCCAAAGCAACAGTGCCTTTGATTTCACACTGCAGATACACAGCTTTTTGGGTCAAGGGATGGGAGTGCTTAGACACAAGTGCACTTTTATTTTTCAATAAGACGTTTAGGGCAAAAAGGAGATTTTCAGGGTACAGCCACACTATAAAGCCACACTGAATGTCCTTAGTTACAACTTCCTCTCCAGCAAGGAGAACAGTGAGCAGCACAGTAACGACATCACCAAATTTCACTCCAAATTCCCTGAGACTAGCAGTCAGAACAGCAGTGCTATAGGTGATCTCACACTGCAGATATACAGAGCGTTTTGTTGCTTAAAGCTCGAAGCTCAAATACATCCAACAAGCAAAAAACTCCATTCATTTCAATGGCCCCTGTTCACACCTGAGCACGAACAGAGGCCATTGAAATGAGTGGGATTTTGCTTGTTGAGTGTCTTTGAGCTTCGACTTCAAGCTTCAAGCATATGAATGCAGGGTCGATTTTTCAGAGTACTGCTATGCATGTGGCAAGGCTTGCATGCTGCACAGGCCAGCTTCTTCTCATAAAAACACCACGTGTCCAACGGATCTGGGGGGGGGGGGGGTGAAGAACGTCGCATCATAAATCATGTTTTTTTTTTCCCTCTCTGGCAGTCTGTGGGTTCTCCCTCTCTCTTTATATATATATCCCCTCTGGCTTTACCGGCACACACCGTGCTGACAGGCCAACGTTAATGAAGAAGCGTGCAGCCTCCTCCTTCTTCACACACGAATATATTAACCTGGAGGAGAAAAGAAAAAAAAAAAATGGGAAGTAGCTGAACAAGATGGCTGAGGAGAAATATGAAAAACCCTGACCGCAAATCTCTCGAATTCCTGCGCAACGCCTAATTATTTGTGAGATAAGCTAAGCCGGCAATAATTAACCCCGGCTATGTGAAGCCAGCTGCACTTCGGTGAGCATTTGGTATCTGGTGTACATAGAGGATTTCCATCCTTTGAATACAAAACACTGGTAATGCCGGAGAAGTCAACAAAGGAAATCTTATTAATTATCCTGGAAAATGTAATCAGGAACATGACGGGATGCTGCAGTTGCGGATGAGCCGATGACGGATGATGGGGGGGCTCCATCTGCCAAGAAGGCCGGGTGTACCGAGGGTGTGCGCACATACAGTGGTGAAGGGAGCGCTTGTGAACACCCGTGAGCATTCTACTTTTGGGTTCCCGAATTCTCACCCGGTCTTCCTGTTAGACCCGTTCACAGGGACGTACTACAGCCTACACCCATGTGAGGGCTGTATTTGGCCACATGGGGATGCACAGGTGTTACAGGCATCCCCGTGAAAGCAGTCCCATTCATGTCAACTGGAATGCAGCGGTGGCGTGGACACATTAAAGTGGTGTGTTAAACACAAAACCAAAAATGCAATACATTGCAGCTTACTGATCATTAAATGCAGTGACTGCATTTGTTTTCTTTTTTTTTTTTAGGCTTTTTTTTCCCCTCTGTTTTCACCTGGTGATCTGGCCAATAACACACCTCCTGTATTATGCCGCGTACACACGGTTGGACTTTTCGGCTACAAAAGTCCGACAGCCCTTTCGACGGACTTTTGGCGGACTTGCGGCGGACTTGTGGCAGACTTTCTAATGAACGTACTTGCCTACATACGATCACACAAAAGTCAAATGGATTCGTACGTGATGACGTACACCAGACTAAAATAAAGAAGTTGATAGCCAGTAGCCAATAGCTGCCCTAGCGTGGGTTTTTGTCCGTCGGACTAGCATACAGACGAGCGGATTTCTGGGTCCGGAGGAGTTACGACGTAAAGATTTGAAGCATGTTCCAAATCTAAAGTCCGTCAGATTTGTGGCTGGAAAAGTCCGTCGAAAGTCCGGGGAAGCCCACACACAATCGGATTGTCAGCTGGCTTTGGTCCGTCGGCATCCGTCGGACTTTTGTAGACGAAAAGTCCGACCATGTGTACGCGGCATTAGAGTGCCTACACCAGGGGTAGACAACCTTTGAGAGATGGAGATCTACCTGGACAACATTGCAGAGATCAAAGATCACCGAGGTGCAATTAACTAGAAAACCACCCAAAAAAAAAAAGGAAAGACGGCATGAAGAAACCTAGAAGAATCTACTAAAACTAATGTCATTGTAAAAATATAAACTTAGCCTACTTTAAAAGTTAGCTGGAGGGAGAAACTCAGCATTCACTTTCATTCACAATTTATTCATGCCTGGGGAGTAATTGGTCACCCCAACAATGGCTGATATCGGTGTTCATCTTGAAAGCAGAACATCTGGTACTGCAGGCTGATTTTCTTCACTAGTTTCAGGCCTGGCTGTGTGCCCTGATTTCTGGCCAGTGTAAGTAGTTTATAGGGCAGCGTCCACAGCTGAGTAGGATGTAGGGCAGTGTACAGAGGTTCGTAGTATGTGGGGAAGCGTCCAAAGCTCAGTAGGATGTAGAGCAGTGTACAGAGGTCAGTGGGATGTAGGGCAGTGTACAAATAGTATGTAGGGCAACGACCAGGGCTCAGGATGTAGAGCAGTGTACAGAGGTCATTACTATGTAGAGCAGTGTACAGAGGTCAGTAGTATGTAGGGCAGTGTACAGAGGCCATTAGTATGTAGATAGTGTACAGAGGTCAGTAGTATGTAGATAGTGTACAGAGGTCAGTAGTATGTAGATAGTGTACAGAGGTCCAGTAGTACAGTGAGGGGAAAAAAACTAATTTGATCCCCTGCTGATTTTGTATGTTTGCCCACTGACAAAGAAATGATCAGTCTATAATTTTAATGGTAGGTTTATTTTAACAATGAGAGACAGAATATCAACAAAAATATCCAGAAAAACACATTTCAAAAAAGTTATAAATTGATTTGCATTTTAATGAGTGAAAAAAGTATTTGACCCCTTCGCAAAACATAGTACTTGATGGCAAAACCCTTGTTGGCAATCACAGAGGTCAGACGTTTCTTGTGGTTGGCCCACCAGGTTTGCACACATCTCAGGAGGGGTTTTGTCCCACTCATCTTTGCAGATCCTCTCCAAGTCATTAAGGTTTCGAGGCTGACGTTTAGTAACTTTAACCTTCAGTTCCCTCCACATATTTTTTATGTGATGAAGGTCTGGAGATAGGCTACTCCAGGACCTTAATGTGCTTCTTCTTAAACCACTCCATTGTTGCCTTGGCCGTTTGTTTTGGGTCATTGTCATGCTGGAATACCCATCCACGACCCATTTTCAATTTCCAGGCTCAGAGAAGGAGGTTCCCAACCAAGATTTGATGGTACATGGCCCCGTCCATCATCCCTTTGATGTGGTGAAGTTGTCCTGTCCCCTTGGCAGAAAAACACCCCCAAAGCATAATGTTTCCACCTCCATGTTTGCCAGTGGCTATGGTGTTCTTGGGGTCATAGGCTGCATTCCTTCTCCTCCTCCACACACGGCGAGTTTAGTTGATGCCAAAAACCTTGATTTTGGTCTCATCTGACCACAACACTTTAACCCAGCTCTCCTCTGAATCATTCAGATGTTCATTAGCAAACTTCAGATGGGCCTGTACATGTGCTTTCAAACTTCAGACGGGCCTGCACAGAACTGGGGGGGTCAGGAGAGTATGGTACTGGGAGATCAGAAGGGCACAGTACAGGGGGATCAGGATGGCTGGGGTGTCAAGAGGGCAAGGCACTGGGGAAGGACAGGAGGGCATGGTACTAGAGGACCAGGAGGGCTGGGGTTTCAGGAGGGCATGGTGCTGGGGGTCAAGAGGGCATGGTATTGGGAGGTGTCAGGAGGGCATGGTACTAGAGGGCCAGGAGGGCATGGTACTGGGGGATCAGTTGGGCTGGGGTGTCAGGAAGGCATGGTGCTGGGGGTCAGGAGGGCATGGTATTGGGGGGCAGAAGAGAATGGTACTGTGGTGTCAGGAGGGCATGGTACATGGGCATCAGGAGGACTGGGGTGTTAGGAGGGCGCAGAAATTGTTTATTGCAGAGTGGCGTAGGGGAGGTGCAGTGTCAAACCTACATGTCCTGGCACTGATCCCTGATGGCAGTCCTCTCTCACCTTCCCAACTGGTATCACCCACAAGCCCCTTGGATCAGGGAAGAGGAAGAGCTTGGGCATATTTGGAGAAGAGCCTGAACCTGCCTGAGCTATTTGGGAGGCATCCAGTCGACCGCCGACTGGTAACGGGTAGCTGAGGAACACATGCCAGTGTTGCAGACTCTGTCTTCTCCTCAGAGCTCCACACTCATTCTCACAAATTGAAGCCAAACTCCAGCTCACACTTTAATCAGTTACAGCAAACAGTTCTTGTTTTTTTTGTTTTTTCCTTTTGGGATAAAGGTTTTCAAAAAAAAAAGCTGATCATTGTAAGCACCCCCGCCAGTGTTACATATTTTATCTAATCACTATAACAAGCATGAAAGTTTTTCTGTTGAAAAATAATGGACTTCCTGCGACTAAACGTCACTTCCGTTACACATTCTGACAGGTCGCCTAATCTGACGGAACACCGGGGTGCTGTGATAGCTTCAGGAAGCCATGTAGGGCCCCCTGCTGGCCCCTCCCACCAGCTATGATCTGCCTGCATTGCATAGAGGCTTACATAGACCCAATGATGACATCACTGGACCTAAAATATTGCAAGTAAATCAGACAGGTTTTATATAATTAAAAAAAATGTAATTAGCATTGTTGATATGTGGAGAGAGGAACCAGGGAAGGTGAATTATTTGCAGAATAAACTTCAGCTTTTACCTGAATCATTTGACGGCGATAAACACGCTAAAAGTATGTTTTTCTACCGACATCTCAAAGGCACCTTATATTACAAGCCGGAACATCAGGCTGGAGAGTTTGATATTTTCTGTCCCCCCCCCCCTCCCCAGCTGCTGTCAGAATCTTCACATCACCCGTATTCAGATCTAAATCATTATTTATCAGGACAATCTTTTTATTTCTCCCCAGGCAGACCTGTGGATGAGCAGAACGTGGAAATGTTAGGTGTCAGAGAGGGAAGTAAGGAATAAGGACGAGCTTCACTGACATTAATTGGAGGCTTTATTCTTAGAGGTACAGCAGGTCAACCTCGAGCTTCATCACAAATCCGGTCACAAAAGGTGAAGGACATTCTGAGCGAACTCGGGGACCTGGACCAAGGAGCTCCGGATCTATAGCAGCAGCAGCTTTCTGTCTTTCCATTCTGTACTGTGCAACATCCCTCTCATGCTACTGTGTGTGTGTGTGTGTGTGTGTGCTTCTCACTATGTGCATTAGAATCTGCAGCAAGTCATATAGAGCCCCGCCTCATTTCCTGGTTGGAAGGTGTCCAGCAATATCTAGCCCAGGGGTAATGAAGTAAAAATTCAAGGAGGTCCGGTCACTAAAACTTTCTTCCAGCCGAGGTCTGATTCTCTCTAATAAAACATAAAACTAGGCCAATCACATCCACATATCAAGTAAAAGAAAATAGAACCACCTTACTTAAGTTGTCCCCTTCACAGTGCCTCTTAGATCAATTGCCCCCATCAGAGTGCCCCCTTACATCAGGTGTCCCCATCAGAGTACCCCCTTACATCAGGTGTCCCCATCAGAGTCCCCCTTACATCAGGTGTCCCCATCAGAGTACCCCCTTACATCAGGTGTCACCATCAGAGTCCCCCTTACATCAGGTGTCACCATCAGTGTCCCCCTTACATCAGGTGTCACCATCAGAGTCCCCCTTACATCAGGTGTCCCCATCAGAGTGCCCCCTTACATCAGGTGTCCCCATCAGAGTGCTCCCTTACATCAGGTGTCCCCATCAGAGTGCCTCCTTACACCAGGTGTCCCCATCAGAGTGCCCCCTTACATCAGGTGTCCCATCAGAGTGCTCCCCATCAGAGTGCTCCCTTACATCAGGTGTCCCATCAGAGTGCCTCCTTACACTAGGTGTCCCCATCAGAGTGCTCCCTTACATCAGGTGCCCCATCAGAGTATCCCCTTACATCAGGTGCCCCATAAGAGTACTCCCTTATATCTGGTGCCTCATCAGATTGCCTCCTTACACCAGGTGTCCCCATCAGAGTGCTCCCTTACATCAGGCGCCCCATCAGAGTACCATCTTACATCAGGTGCCCCATAAGAGTGCTCCCTTACATTAGGTGCCCCATCAGAGTACCCCCCCCCCTACAACAGGTGCCCCATCAGAGTACCCCCCTTACATCAGGTGCCCCATCAGAGTGCCCTTATATCAGGTGTCCCCATCAGTGCCCCCTTACATGAGGTGTCCCCATCAGAGTGCTCCCTTACATCAGGTGTCCCCATCAGAGTGCCCCTTACATCAGGTGTCCCCATCAGAGTGCCCCTTACATCAGGTGTCCCCATCAGTGCCCCCTTACATGAGGTGTCCCCATCAGAGTGCTCCCTTACATCAGGTGTCCCCATTGGAGTGATTCCTTACTTTTAAGATGATTCACAGTGATCTTGGCTTGTTTGGTTTTTTATGCGTTGGGCTTCACTTTTATAACAGAAATCATGCTAAAAAATATGCCCTGAAGTGCTCCTTCGACATGGCTACCCTAGAAGCTGTGTATAAGGTTGTTCTTTGGTGGTACTGGTTTCTAGCCCGGATAGCGAGTTGGAACCCATCCTATAGTGACAGGTGCTTCAGGGGTTATGGCCAACGAGGAGATGTCATAGATGTCATACACGTTTCCATACACATTTCGTGGTCCTTAGCCGGTCTCGCGGGGTTCTGGTTCAGGGTGTTTGGGCTCCTCTATTCCTTGTTCCATATGCCCATCCACAAGGATGCCAAAGTTGCTTTGCTGCACTGCCCAATCCAGGGATTATTTTCATACCAACAAAAGCTGGCATCCTACCTGTCCATAGCTGCTAAACGGGCGATAGCCAGAGCTTAGCAGAAACCCTCTGTTTCGTTTGCCATGGTGAAGAGCATTCTGATCAATCTCATGATTAATAAAAAAATGTCTAGCATTTTTCATGATTCCCATTCGAAATTTCTTGAAATATGGTTGCCCTGGTGGGATTACCGTCTCGCCACCTTGCATCCAAACCTGGGTCTCTCCTAATAACAGCCTTGTATTGATGGACTCGGGCGTGTTCGGATCGAACCCGACAGGAAGCCGGCACTGCACACCGCCAATCATAGGCAGTGAGGCATTTCCTGACCTGCAGCTGCATACACAGACGCTGCCTATGATTGGCGGTATGCAGTTCGATTCCGAACACGCCCAAGCCCATTCTTACCGCCTTGTAACTCTCCCACTCTGCAGGACTTCTCCTCCCCCCTCTTTTTTGTTTTCCCAAATTCTTCTCCTCTTTCGTCTACCTCTTTCTTTTTTTCTCTCTCTGGTGCTTACGGCAGCCCTCTGCCTCCCTCTTTTTACGGAGAGGCCCTGGATCCCCAGACCAGGGGCCCCCCTCTTCCTTATTTTTTTGCTGACTTGCGGTTAACACCGCTAGGTATAAATGCCATTTTGCACTTTTTTTTTACTAATTATCCACCCCGACAGGGGGCATCCTGTGGAACTGTACGCATTTTATCCTTTGATGCAAACTAGTGCACCTGCAACACGGACTCTCCTTGTTGGCCCTTGGGCCTGGGAGACATATGTGGACCTTTCGGTTTATTTCCCTAGGTCGTTCAGTCAACATTCAATACCTACAAAAGTTATTTGTTAGTGTTCTCTCAGCCCATGCCTTTTCATTATGTTTGATATGATATACCCCTGCGTGGGTGAACGGTTGTCATGTTGTCATGCTCATTACAATAAAAACTATTGTACCAGAAAAATATGCCCTGACTAGGGGTGCAACGGATCAAAAAACTCACGGTTCGAAACGTTCCTCGGATCAGGAGTCACGGATCGGATCATTTTCGGATCAACCAAAAAAAAAAAATTTAATTGAATTTACAAAAACCTGTAAAAATTCCACCATCATATAGTCCCCACTGTAATATCCACAATCTCCCCCACTGCTGTAATATATTATCCACGTCATCTCCCCACTGTAATATCCACGTCATCTCCCCACTGTAATATCCACGTCATCTCCCCCACTGTAATATCCACATCATCTCCCCCACTGTAATATCCACATCATCTCCCCCACTGTAATATCCACATCATCTCCCCACTGTAATATCCACATCTCCCCTCCACTGTAATATCCACATCTCCCCCACTGTAATATCCACATCTCCCCTCCACTGTAATATCCACATCTCCCCTCCACTGTAATATCCACATCTCCCCTCCACTGTAATATCCACATCTCCCCTCCACTGTAATATCCACATCTCCCCCCACTGTAATATCCACATCTCCCCTCCACTGTAATATCCACATCATCTCCCCCACTGTAATATCCACATCATCTCCCCACTGTAATATCCACATCTCCCCTCCACTGTAATATCCACATCTCCCCCACTGTAATATCCACATCTCCCCTCCACTGTAATATCCACATCTCCCCTCCACTGTAATATCCACATCTCCCCTCCACTGTAATATCCACATCTCCCCTCCACTGTAATATCCACATCTCCCCCACTGTCAGTGTTGCCAACCCCCTGAAGTGAAATTTACTGGCAGGATGACAAAATTTACAAACGGCACCACTTTTTTACTGGCAAAAATCATGAAAATTACTGGCAGATCTGCATTTTTTACTGGCACTGCAAAAAAGTACCTAAAATTACTATTTTCAGTGCTAAACAGTGCAAGGATACATATTTGAACTATAAACATATAGCTAGTGCTGTTAGCAATGTGTTTAAGCTAAACAAAAGTCAAAAAACATATTTCTCCATTGACATGAAGGTCAGGTTACTATAACCCGGCTAGCACTAGGTTCCCTCCTAACATCAGAGTCTGTAGGGATCCCCCTTACAGTGAAAGGGAATTCTTATGTAAAGGGGAACGCTGCAGATCATGATCTATGGGGGGAACTCTGATGTAGAGGGGGGCTCTGGTGACCAGAGACCACCTTATATAAGAGTCCACTGTGTTCCCTTTACATCAGAGTTCCCAATTACATCAGAGTCCGCAGATTGAGTTCCCCTTTGCACTGTAAGGGGCAATCCTGCAGACTCTGATGTAAAGGGGAACGCCAGAAACTCTGATGTGGGGGGCACTCTGGTGACCAGAGACCACCTTCCGCATAGTGAATACACTAAGGTAAGGGGAGTTACTAATTTAGGGGGAAACCTTTATATCAGTGCCCCATACATTATTGTATTCACTCCCCCATACATCAGCAACCCCCCTAGACTGACTTGTCGGTGCTGTCACTGACCTCCTCTCAGGTGCATCGTGCAGGGCTCAGTCAGATGGCTCCAGCTTGGTGGTTCTGGTTTTCCTATGGTCTCCTCTCCACAGTCCACACACGTCTGACTTCTCCCGTGACCCCATGATCCCGGCGGTGCTCCCACTCTTGACTCCTTTCCCGACTCCCCCTCAGAGACTGCAGACATGATGTAGGAATAGGTCAGAGGCTGCGGACAGGAGATGGTCAGAGGCTGCGGGCACACGAGATGGTCAGAGGCTGCGGGCACACGAGATGGTCAGAGGCTGCGGGCACACGAGATGGTCAGAGGCTGCGGGCACACGAGATGGTCAGAGGCTGCGGGCACACGAGATGGTCAGAGGCTGAGGGCACACGAGATGGTCAGAGGCTGAGGGCACACGAGATGGTCAGAGGCTGAGGGCACACGAGATGGTCAGAGGCTGAGGGCACACGAGATGGTCAGAGGCTGAGGGCACACGAGATGGTCAGAGGCTGCGGGCACACGAGATGGTCAGAGGCTGTGGGCACAGGAGATGGTCAGAGGCTGAGGGCACAGGAGATGGTCAGAGGCTGAGGGCACACGAGATGGTCAGAGGCTGCGGGCACACGAGATGGTCAGAGGCTGCGGGCACACGAGATGGTCAGAGGCTGCGGGCACACGAGATGGTCAGAGGCTGAGGGCACACGAGATGGTCAGAGGCTGAGGGCACACGAGATGGTCAGAGGCTGCGGGCACACGAGATGGTCAGAGGCTGCGGGCACACGAGATGGTCAGAGGCTGCGGGCACACGAGATGGTCAGAGGCTGAGGGCACACGAGATGGTCAGAGGCTGAGGGCACACGAGATGGTCAGAGGCTGAGGGCACACGAGATGGTCAGAGGCTGAGGGCACACGAGATGGTCAGAGGCTGCGGGCACACGAGATGGTCAGAGGCTGCGGGCACACGAGATGGTCAGAGGCTGTGGGCACAGGAGATGGTCAGAGGCTGAGGGCACAGGAGATGGTCAGAGGCTGAGGGCACAGGAGATGGTCAGAGGCTGTCACTCACTGTGATACACACACAGACACATTATATATACACACACACACACACACACACACACACACACACACACACACACACACACATCTCCATGCACAGTGACAGCCATGAGCACACACACAACGGATCCCGTTATCAGAGTAACTTCATCACAATGCACAGTGTGCTCTGCAGACATGAACACCGCACAGCCCCGATCATCCCCGGCACACATCGGTCACCCCAGCCCCAGCCACCCAGTGGGGAACGTCGCACTGGTTCGGACTGCAGGCATGGCTGGCAGAACAAAAGGCAGCAGCAGACATGGGCAGTGCCAGGTGCCCACCTGATAGTGGGTAACCCCGCAGAGAGTGAGAGAGAGAGCGCCGGAGACAAAGCTGGCAGGCTGGGATGTACTCACCGGAGACGGAGAGTGGAATCCGGGTGATCGGTGTACTGTATATGGAAGTTGGAACCAGCTGCCAGCAGAAGAAGAGCTTCGGGGGGGAGAGCATCCTGGGAGAGGGGAGGAGAGAGTGACTGTTACCTTCCCTGCCGTGGCCGGGCCCGGTAACATGGCTCCTCCTGCTCCCCCCGCTGAACCGCCGAGAACTGAAGATCGAGCGGCGGCTGGCGCCCGGCGGCTTCTGTTCAAAAATGGCGCCAGGCGGCGTCATTACATTACTGCGCATGCGCCGGCCTGCCGAGCTTGTACGATCTTTCCCGAGTCCTGCAGGCTTCGGAACGGCGCATGCGCAGTTGCATGGCCGGCCCGCAGCCATCTTTTTTACGGGCACCGGCTGCCCGTAACGGGCATTCACGGACGCCCCGAAAATGGGGTGATTTTTACGGGCTGCCCGTAAATTAACGGGCGGTTGGCAACACTGCCCACTGTAATATCCACATCTCCCCTCCACTGTAATATCCACATCTCCCCCACTGTAATATCCACATCTCCCCTCCACTGTAATATCCACATCTCCCCTCCACTGTAATATCCACATCTCCCCTCCACATCTCCCCTCCACTGTAATATCCACATCTCCCCTCCACTGTAATATCCACATCTCCCCCACTGTAATATCCACATCTCCCCTCCACTGTAATATCCACATCTCCCCCCACTGTAATATCCACATCTCCCCCCACTGTAATATCCACATCTCCCCCACTGTAATATCCACATCTCCCTCCACTGTAATATCCACATCTCCCCCACTGTAATATCCACATCTCCCCCCACTGTAATATCCACATCTCCCTCCACTGTAATATCCACATCTCCCCTCCACTGTAATATCCACATCTCCCCCCACTGTAATATCCACATCTCCCCCACTGTAATATCCACATCTCCCCTCCACTGTAATATCCACATCTCCCCCACTGTAATATCCACATCTCCCCTCCACTGTAATATCCACATCTCCCCTCCACTGTAATATCCACATCTCCCCCCACTGTAATATCCACATCTCCCCCCACTGTAATATCCACATCTCCCCTCCACTGTAATATCCACATCTCCCCTCCACATCTCCCCTCCACTGTAATATCCACATCTCCCCTCCACTGTAATATCCACATCTCCCCTCCACTGTAATATCCACATCTCCCCCACTGTAATATCCACATCTCCCCTCCACTGTAATATCCACATCTCCCCCACTGTAATATCCACATCTCCCCTCCACTGTAATATCCACATCTCCCCCACTGTAATATCCACATCTCCCCTATGATTGTCTGCTTGCTTGCAGTTGAGGCGGGTGATGATGACGTCAGCGTGCCGCTCACCTAGGCCGCCGCCGGGTGTACCAAGATGGCCGCCGCTCCGGAGCTAGGCCAAATCCGTGGGCTTTCCTAAGGCTGAGGCAGCAGAGCGCTCCGCAGATCGCGTGTGTGCCGATCCGAACAGGTTGAACCGTTCGGATCACGGATCGGTGACGATCCGTTGCACCCCTAGCCCTGACACTGTACTAATGACACTGGCTGGGAAGAGGGTAAATGTGTGTTTCTTCGAGGCCAGCAAGAGTTAAGCCCCGTACATACGATCGGATTTTCCGACGGGAAATGTTGGATGTGAGGTTGTTGGAAGAAAATCCGACCGTGTGTATGTTCCATCGGACAATTGTTGTTGGACTTTCCACCAACAAATGTTCTCAAATTTTCTACGAATAAATGTGTGTTGTCGGACTTTCCGAGCGTGTGTACACAAGTCCGTCGGACAAAAGTCCAAAGTACAAACACGCATGCTCGGAAGCAGAAGCGGTCGGTCTTGTAAACTAGCGTTCGTAATGGAGAATTGACATTCGTGACGCGGCAAATTATGAAATCTCGAAATGCAGCGCACAATTCTCTTCTTCTTTAATGGGATAATAATGAAGCTGCTTTGCTGGTGATACTGATGGAGTTATTGCAAATTAATTTTCTTTTTTTTTTTTAAATCAAAAGAGTTTTCATTGAACACGTCAATATACAACAGCTTCCAATGTACAAGTACAAATATGCATTTTTTGTTCAGCCATTAATTATATACATAAGCACGTTAATCGTGCCCTTACTACTCATCCAATTGCTACCTACGTCTGCACTCCTCCACTCCATCCGCCCCTTGACCAATCCCGTAACATGCATGTTATATACATTTGGTGCATCTTCACCCCTAGGGGCATTGCAAAAGTCGTGACATCACTAGTTCTCTAGGGCTTAGGCCAGGTGTATCCAGCCAGTGTGACCATATACGTTCAAACCTGCCCGGGCATCCTCTACGCTGGTATATATATTTCTCCATAATTAGAGTGTTTCCCATGTGTGTTATCCATGACGCACTAGTAGGTGGTAAGGTAGACTTCCAGACCATTAGGATGAGTTTCCTGGCCTGAAACAGTGCCCTTGAAAATGCTACCCTGATTATTCCTCAGGAATCACCTCTTCCAGAACACCCAGTATACAGCATATAGGGACTATGGGGACCTTGGTCTGAAACACCCTGTTGAGTGTGCAAACGAATTTTTAAAGGGTTTTTTTTTTTTTAGTGATATCAAGAATAATATTATTATGTTTTTTTTTTTATCTATTTTTTTTTTATTTGTGCATTAAAAAAATAAAATAAAAAAAAATTAGACATGCTATCTGCCAATAGAACTTAACCAAAAAGTGCATTCTATGCATCCAAAAATATAGAAAATATACCAAATCAAATCATTATTATTCAACAAAAAAAAAAAAAAAAGGTAAATAACGCCAATGCCAATAATAAATAACAGGTTATCTCCTCCGATTCCGCAACATGTCTGGTTGACGAACGGCCGTTCAGAAACAAACTGAAAAAGCACGAAATGAAAAACGCGAACAGAAATGCGCGAATCAACACTCACTAAACTTCTACTAACACAGAAGGAGCCCAAATGGTGGCGCTAAAGAGCTGAAAAACCACTTAGTACGTCTAGTATGTCACTACGTTCGTAATTGTTGGCCAACATTTGTGTGACCGTGTGTATGCAAGACAAGTTTGAGCCAACACCCTTCAAACAAAATTCCACAGTTTTGTTGTCGGAAAGTCCGATCGTGTGTACGAGGTTTAAGCCTTGATTTTTCAGGGATTTCAAACCAAAGTGACAGCTTACTATGAGAACTAGAACCCCACACACCGAGCCTCTGATAGTTTTGCTGCATGAGAGCGTGCATAAGGTCATTTGTTCAAAAAATTTATTGGGAGGTTTTTGGTGCTTTATTGGCATTTTTTTGCATGCCGTACAGCGCCGTGACTGTGGTTTGATTTTACAGTATGTTCTTTCAGAGCTGGCTTTACAATTACTATCAAACGTGGCCTAGGGTCACCCCACGCTCACAGCAGGTGGGCTCGCGGTTTACGTGGGTGTAAAGGCAGCGTTGATCAGAGATGTCACAAGCATTGATTTATACATTGAGACAACCTTGAGCGGTGCACACAATACCAGATTGAATAGCGATGCCTTTTGTATAATATATTGTATGTAGGCACGTGTTTTATGTTGGAAGAGTTATAGTCACGCCGATGTAAGGACACAAGATGAGAGCGCCGTGTAGTATGATCAGATTTGGTATCTTCCCGTGTTTGTGGAGCACGAGCGATCACCAGTGGACTTTGGTAGGGACAGAGAGCCGGACGGCTGCAACATTTTTAACTCAATTGTTACTGCTGATATACCGATCAAAAGAGAGAGACCAGCTCGGTGTGCCTCTGCTTCATATGATGTGTATTGACGTTAATTAATATTAGCCACTAGCCCTCTGGAATATTTACCCCCCTTCATGACCAGGCAATTTTTTGCGATACGGCACTTCGTAACTTTAACCAACAATTGCGTGGCCATGCAACACTGTACCCTAAAAAAATGGATGTTCTTTTTTCCTACAAATAGATTTTTTTTTGGTGGTATTTCATCACCTCTGCGTTTTTATCTTTATCTATAAAAAAAAGGACAGACAATTTTGAAAAAAAAAATATATTTTTTAATTTCTGCTATAAAACATATCCAGTAAAAAAATGTAAAAAATCGAATTTCTTCATAAATTTAGGCCAATATGTATACTGCTACATATTTTTGGTAAAAAAAAAAAATCCAATAAGTATATATTGATCTGTTTGCGCAAAAGTTATAGTGTCCACAAACTATGGGATATTTTTATTTATTCTTATTTATTTAGATTTTATTTTTATTACTTTAAGTATATGGAACCCCCCACAAATTATTGTGTTCAGGTGTTTCCAGTGAAGGGTGCTGTCAATGTTAAAGGGTACAAAGACATTTTAGACAATTGGGCGCTTCCAGCCTTGTGGTAGTAGTTTGGGGGAAGAACCTTTTCTGTCCCACCATGTCAGGATCTGGATCACCCGCTGGTGGCACTGTGCTTCCCCAAGTGGGAGGTTGTAGTTCCGGTGTCCACCATCAGGTGTCTCCCAGCATCCAGCAGATTCCAGTAATCAGTCTCCACCTGATGCTGGCTGCTGGGAGGGTATTTAGTCCCTCTTCTACTATTACACTTTGCTTCAGTGTTTTTTGTTGCTGCAAGATACTGCTTGCCACTTACTGCTTGGGGATCGGCGGGCACACAACGGTGGGGATCGACGGGCACATCAGGCAGGGGATCAGGCTGCAGCGGGCACTTGGCAGCGTTACCAGTGTCCTCCTGCTTCCTTCTCTTCTGAGATCACGGCGGCTTCCGCCATGCGTCTCCTCCACAAGCGTGCCCCATCAACTCCTGATCATGTCTAGAGAGCTGTCAATAGCAGTAAACCTGTTTTCAGCGCAGACCCTCAGTCATCCACGGACGTATAAGTACAGTATGTAGATCTAGCCCACCCTCTTTTCCCCTGTGCATACAGAGCCTTGAAAAAGTATTCATACCCCATTAAATATTCCACATTTTGTCATGTTACAACCAAAAACGGAAATGTATTTTATTGGGATTTTATGTGATAGACCAACACAAAGTGGCACATAATTGTGAAGTGGAAGGAAAATGATAAATTGTTTTCCGATTTTTTTTTTACAAATAAATATGTGAAAAGTGTGGGGAGCATTTGTATTCAACCCTCTTAAATCAATACTTTGTAGAACTTCCTTTCACTTCAATTACAGCTGCAAGTCTTTCGGGGGATGTCTCTACCAGCTTTGCACATCTAGAGAGGGACATTTTTGTCCATTCTTCTTTGCAAAATATCTCAAGCTCTGTCAGATTGGATGGAGAGCGTCTGTGAACAGCAGTTTTCAAGTCTTGCCACAGATTCTCAATTGGATTTAAGTCTGGACTTTGACTGGTCCATTCTAACACATGAATATTCTTTGATCTAAACCATTCCATTGTAGCTCTGGCTGTATGTTTAGGGTCGTTGTCCTGCTGGAAGGTGAACCTCCACCCCAGTCAAGTCTTTTGCAGATTCTAACAGGTTCTCTTCTAAGATTATCCTGTATTTGGCTCAATACATCTTCCTATCAACTCTGACCAGCTTCCCTGTCCCTGCTGAAGAAAAGCTTCCCCAAAACATGATTCTGCCACCACCATGTTTCACGGTGGGGATGGTGTGTTCAGGGTGATGTACAGTGTTAGTTTTCCGCCACACATAGCGTTTTGCTTTTAGGCCAAACAAGTTCCATTTTGGTCTCATCTGACCAGAGCACCTTCTTCCACATGTTTGTTATGTCCCAACATGGCTTCTTGCAAACGGGACTTCTTATGGCTTTCTTTCAGCAATGACTTTCTTCTTGCCACTCTTCCATAAAGCCCAGATTTGTGGAGAGCACGACTAATAGTTGTCCTGTGGACAGATTCTCCCACCTGAGCTGTGGATCTCTGCAGCTCCTCCAGAGTTACCATAGACCTCTTGGCTCTTCTCTGATGAATGCTCTCCTTGCCCGGCCTGTCAGTTTAGGTGGACGGCCATGTCTTGATAGGTTTGCAGTTGTGCCATACTCTTTCCATTTTCGGAATGGATGATGGATTGAACAGAGCTCCGTGAGATGTTCAAAGCTTGGGAGATTTTTTTTATAACCTAACTCTGCTTTAAACTTCTCCGCAACTTTATCCCTGACCTGTCTGGTGTGTTCCTTGGCCTTCATGATGAAGTTTGTTCACTAAGGTTCTCTAATAAACCTCTGAGGGCTTCACAGAACAGCTGTATTTATACTGAGTTTAAATTACACACAGGTGGATTCTATTTACTAATTAGGTTACTTCTGAAGGCAATTGGTTCCACTAGATTTTAGTTAGGGGTATCAGAGTAAAGGGGGCTGAATACAAATGCACGCCACACTTTTCACATATTTATTTGTATGAAATGTTAAAAACCATTTATCATTTTCCTTCCACTTCACAATTATGTGCCACTTTGTGTTGGTCTATCACATAAAATCCCAATAAAATACATTTACGATTTTGGTTGTAACATGACAAAATGTGGAAAATGTCAAGGGGTATAAATACTTTTTCAAGGCACTGTATGTGTTACTTGGGCAGCATGAAGTTACATTCAACTTTTTTCAAATACAAAGCAATCCTTGCATGAGGTGTACTTATATATTTTCAATCATTGTATTAACAGCTTGATACACCATTTAGGGGTTTGGTTGAAAAATAGTGCTGATTATAGTGGCGTGCAACCCTTTAGTGCTAATTATACTATAAGATGTGTATTTAAAAAAAGTTGCACAGCTATTCGTCTTCTGAAACTGTATGTAACATTCATTCTGTGCAAGTGGGGGCAAAATCGAATATTATTAGGCTATTTCCTCTCCAGGTCAAATGTGTATTCATTAATACAGAATAGAGAGAAACAGAAAAATATCACCGTAAAGGGATTGGAAATGCTATTTTTTTTTTTTTTTTGCTTAAAGCGGAGTTCTGCTTAAAAAAATAAAAATAAAAGTCAGCATCTATAAATATTGCAGCTGCTGATGTTTAATAATCAGACACTTACCTGTCTCAGGGTCCAGCAATGCGGGGGGGAACGAAGCCCCGCTCGTCTGCCCCTCCTCTCTGCAGCGCCGGCATTGTCACTATGGGTGCCCGGCTGTGCCCCCACTGCGCATGCGCGAGCCGTGCACCGTGACTGGCCGGGCAATTATCTGGTACCTGTGACATGTCCCAGATGATTGCCGAGAGGGAGGGGGGGAGAGGTTATCTCCCTTTCCGGTGCCACGGTGCACCAGGAAGAAGTGGGAGCTGGGACCCTCTAAAAACAGGGTACCGGCTCCCCCCCCCCCCCCCCAAAAAAATGACATGCCAAATGTGGCATGTCAGGGGGTCACCTCCCTTAAAGGGGAAGTTCTATTTTTGGGTGGAACTCCGCTTTAAAGTAACAAACAGGTTTATACTTACCAGTGGCCCTGGACCGCCTCTTTTGGAGTCTCCCGCTATCGTTCCTGGCTCCTCTTCTAAGGTGAGTGCCCCCATAAGAAGCCGCTTCCTATGGGGGGCACTCATGTGGGCTTAATCCCGAGCTCCACTGCTTGCGTTTTATAGACACAGACATCGGTACTTGGCTCCGCCCCCTGCTCCCTTGTCACTGGCTTTTGATTGACAGTAGAAGGAGCCAATGGCTCCTGCTTCCTCAGCAAAGACTGTGAGACCAAGAAGTAAGGGAGGGGGGGGGAAAGAGATGAAGACGGGGATAGTGATGAACTGAATGAGGACTCATGTAAGATAAAAAGGGGGAGGGGCTGTTTGCACAGAGCAGCCCAGATCCTCCTCTTCTGGGGTCCCTCGCTGGTGCTCCTGGCCCCTCCCTCCTGCCGAGTGCCCCCACAGCAAACAGCTTGCTGTGGGGGCACCCAAGCCGAGCCGCTGCTCTGTGTGGCCATTTAGACACGGAGCTGTGGGTCGGCCCTGCCCCCTCTCTCTCCTCATTGGCTCACTGTCTTTTTTTTTTTTTTTTTTTTTTTATAAATTCCCCCTCTAGGGTGTCTTCTGTAAGTTTATACTGGTACCTGACATCTTATTTACTCTGGAAATAACACTATTTATTGTATCCAGGCACAATGCTGCTTGGCTTCCTATCTCAGGACATCAAATCAATACAGGGATTGGCAAATAGATATGATCAAAGACTAACTAGCAGATAGGTCTTCATTAGCCCCCAGCACCCAATGTGTTGATTAATCCACCCTTTTACCTCCGACAAGACGGCACCAATATCCGTTATCTGCCAGTTACACCGCGCATCCTCTCAGTGCCCAAAGGGTCAAAAGCAATCTTTAGCCAGATGGGGGAAAACAATTTTGTCAATCCGCGTTAAAGACGGCTCCTTTCTTTCATTAAGGCCAGGCCCCCCTACTTGAGAATCTACATTTTTGTTAGACTTAATTGGTATTTAATATACTAATCTGCTAATTATTAGTCCCTGGGAACGTGCTTAGGGGGATAATTCCATCCTCGGAACTCTTTGATGTGTTAAGACAAGGCGGTAAGCTCTGACATTTTGTCTAGCTCTGGCTGGAAAGCTTGGTCCTGTTGCTACCAAGCGAACCCCGATCTGTATTCCAGAACATGACGGAGCTCATAGAGCTCGTAGGCAGCTGTTTTTACGAGTCTCCTCTGCAGTTTGCACATCATCATCACCATCACTGTTCGCGTTTGCTCTGGTGCTTTATTGAGTAATCCCAAAGGGTCTCTCATAGAGTAAAACGAAGTAGCACACTGCGCTCACCCCTAGCGCCTAATTGGGTAGATGAGGGACACCGGTGCTCAGATTCCAGCCCCCGTAGGCTGATCCAAGTCAATAATATCCAGAAGGATTGGCACCACGGCCTGATCCTTATACACATAAAACTGTTTTATTAATACATTGAGTTAAAGTGGAGCTCCGCTGATTTTTTTTTTTTAACGTCAGCAGCTACAAATCCTGCAGCTGCTGACTTTTAAAATAAGGACACTTACCTGTCCGGGGCGCACGCGATGTTGGCACCCAAAGCCGATCTGTCCCTCGGCTCTCGGGTGCTGCTGCCACCATCTTCGGTAAGGGAATCAGGAAGTGAAGCCTTGCGGCTTCACTTCCTGGTTCTCTACTGCGCATGCGCGACTCGCGCTGCACGTTCCCACTGGTCCCTGCTGTCTTCTGGGAACTGTGTGTCTTCCAGGAGACAGCGGGGGGGGACGGGGACAGAGAAGACACCAGAAGTGGCGTAGATACCCGCAGGTGGCTCGCATATCTATGCCCGGAAGTAGGAGCAAAATACCTGTATTAGACAGGTATCTTCTCCCCCCTCCCCCCTGAAAGGTGCCAAATGTGACACCGGAGGGAGGGAGGAATCCGAAAAGCGGAAGTTCCATTTTTGGGTGGAACTCCGCTTTAAACTCCATGCAAACAGACCCTCTAATGTGTTTCAGCCTTTTCAGTCTTAGTCATAACTGTATTAATAAAGCAGTTTTAAAGAGGTTGTAAAGGTTTGTGTTTTAAAAAATAAAAAAAAACTCAAACATATCATACCTTCTCTGTGCAGTTGGTTTTGCACAGAGTAGCCCCAATCCTCCTCTTCTGGGGTCCCTCAGCGGCGCTCCTCCTCTTCTTGAGTGCCCCGTCGGAGAAGCGCTCTCCTTCGTGGACACCTGTGCGAGCGTGCTCCCGTGTCCTGTTGCTGCGTCTATTGTTTTTTTGCGCTATAAACAAAAAAAAAGAGTGACAATTTTGAAAAAAACACAATATTTTGTACTTTTTTGCTATAATAAATATCCCCAATTTTTTTTAAAAAAAAAGCACATTTTTTTTCCTCAGTTTAGGCCGATATGTATTCGTCTACATATTTTTGGTAATGAAAATCACAATAAGCGTATATTGATTGGTTTGCACAAAAGTTATAGCGTCTACAAAATAGGGGAAATATTTATGGCATTTTTATTATTATTCGTTTTTTTTACTAGTAATGGCAGTGATCTGAGATTTTTATCGGGACTGCGACATTATGGCGGACAGATTGGACACTTTTGACACATTTTTGGGCCTATTGACAATTATACAGCGATCAGTGCTATAAAAATGCACTGATTACTGTGTAAATGACACTGGCGGGGAAGGGGTTAACACTAGGGGGCGATCAAGGGGTTAAATGTGTTCCCTCAGTGTGTTCTAACTGTAGGGGGATAGGACTGACTAGAGGAAATGACAGGTCGTTGTTCCTAGCTAGTAGGAACTCACAATCTGCCTCTTCTCACAGAACAGGGATTCCTGTGTTTACACACACACATACGTCCCTGTTCTGGCTCTCGTGCCTGCGATCAGCATGGCAGGCGGTCATCGCGACTACCAGCCACACACATCGTCACCCCTGCAGTGCAGCGGGCGCGTGCCTCCGCCTACTATCCCGCTTAAAGGAGCCGATGTACAGCTATGTCGGTTCACGGGATCGTGCCGACCTGCTGCAGTATAATGACGGTGGCTGGTCGGCAAGCAGTTAACCACTGGGTTGAGTAGAAAAAAAAATTTATAGTGTGTACCTGGCAAAAGTCAATAATTAAATTAACTTTTGTCAGGCTGGATGGTGCTTGCAGGGCCTCCAACAACTTGAATTGTGGCCAATTCAGGAGGAATTGTCCAAAATGAAGCCATTTATGGGAGCCCTTCCTGGTATTTATTGCCTTTCGCAGAGATCACAGTACTCCTAACGTGAACTGCACGTTTGAGATCTCCCCAGAGTGGCTCAATGATATTGAGGTCAGGAGACTGAGATGGCCACTCCAGAACCTTAACTTTATTCTGCTGTAGCCAATGACAGGTCGACTTGGCCTTGTGTTTTGGATCATTGTCATGTTGGAAAGTCAAAGTACGTCCCATGCGCAGCTTCCTGGCTGATGAATGCAAATGTTCCTCTGGTATTTTTTAATAACATACTGCATTCATCTTGCCAACAATTTTGACCAAATTTTCTGTGCCTTTGTAGCTCACACATCCCCAAAACATCAGTGATCCACCTCGGTACCTTTCATCATAGGCCTTGTTGACTCCTCTCCAAATGTAGCGCTTATGGTTGTGGCCAAAAAGCTCAATTTTGGTCTCATCACTCCAAATGACTTTCTGCCAGAAGGGTTGAGGCTTGTCTCTGTGCTGTTTGGCGTATTGTAAGCGGGATACTTTGTGGCATTTGCTTAGTAATGGCTTTCTTCTGGCGACTAGACCATGCAGCCCATCTTTCTTCAAGTGCCTTCTTATTGTGCATCTTGAAACGGCCACACCACATGTTTTCAGAGAGTCCTGTATTTCACCTGAAGTTATTTGTGGGTTTTTCTTTGCATCCCGAACAATTTTCCTGGCAGTTGTAGCTGAAATTTTAGTTGGTCTACCTGACCATGGTTTGGTTTCAACAGAACCCCTCATTTTCCACGTCTTGATTAGAGTTTAAACACTGCAGATTGGCATTCTCAATTCCTTGGATATCTTTTTATATCCCTTTCCTGCTTTATACAGTTCAACTACCTTTTCCAGCAGATCCTTTGACAATTCTTTTGCTTTCTCCATGACTCAGAATCCAGAAACGTTAGTGCAGTACTGGATGAAAGATGCAAGGGTCTGTCAGGAGTCCAGAAATGCATTGACCTTTTATATACACACTAATTCCAAGCAAACAGATCACAGGTGAGGATGGTTACCTTTAATAGCCATTCAAATCCCTTTGTGTCAACTTGTGTGCATGTTATCAGGCCAAAATCACCAGGGTATGTAAACTTTTGATCAGGGTCATTTGGGTAGTTTCTGTTGTCATTATGATTTAAAAAGAGCAAACACAGTTGATTGATAATAAATGGCTTAAGCCAAACACTAACCATGAACCATGAGTGAAATATGGTTAGTTGATAACACAAATTTTTGTGTTATCATTCATATTCTCTGAGAAATGGCCAAGAAATCATATATTCTGCCAGGGTATGTAAACTTATGAACACAACTGTAAGTGTGGCTTACAGATAATAAATTATGTTTAACAGATTTATTAACACGTTACAGTGGAGTATTGTACAGAACACTTTTTTTTTTTTAAATAGAAATTTTGCTTTAAACAAGCACAGTGATAAATTCTATCTGAATGCCTTTTTTGTACACATTGCTTTTTGCCAACCTGCAGAGCAAGAGGAATTCCAGAAAATACATTCCATTGAATTGGACCCTCTTCGGGAGGGATATTATCTCGGTGGGGTTAGTTGAAGGCCAATTGCCTATTTCCTGCTCAAATTTGTAATAGATTTTCCTCCCAGGCTTGCCTGGTATGGAGAGCTGGCAGACTGCCCTCAGGGCGGCTTTTGTTCTTTTATTTTCTGTTAGCCGTTCTAGAAATGATGGCATTTCCTAATGTTATTGAGATTACAGTCTGCAGCAGGCTTAAAATTCTCCTGTCCCATGAGAATTAGAGGGAAGGTCAATGGTCAAAGACAATGTCAATAGTCAAAGACTGTGGACATGGCACAGGAGATAATCAGAGACTGTGTACATGATACAGAAGTTGGTCAGAGACTGTGGACATGGTACAGGAGATGGTCAGAGACTGTGGACATGGTACAGGAAATGGTCAGAGACTGTGGACATGGTACAGGAGATGGTCAGAGACTGTGGACATGGCACAGGAGATGGTCAGAGACTGTGGACATGGTACAGGAGATGGTCAGAGACTGTGGACATGGTACAGGAGATGGTCAGAGACTGTGGACATGGTACAGGAGATGGTCAGAGACTGTCGACATGGTACAGGAGATGGTTAGAGACTGTCGACATGGCACATGAGATGGTCAGAGACTGTCGACATGGTACAGGAGATGGTCAGAGACTGTCGACATGGTACAGGAGATGGTCAGAGACTGTGGACATGGATGGTACAGGAGATGGTCAGAGACTGTGGACATGGTACAGGAGATGGTCAGAGACTGTGGACCTGGCACAGGAGATGGTTAGAGACTGTGGACATGGTACAGGAGATGGTCAGAGACTGTGGACCTGGCACAGGAGATGGTTAGAGACTGTGGACATGGTACAGGAGATGGTCAGAGACTGTGGACCTGGCACAGGAGATGGTTAGAGATTGTGGACATGGTACAGGAGATGGTCAGAGACTGTGGACATGGTACAGGAGATGGTCAGAGACTGTGGACATGGTACAAGAGATGATCAGAGACCATGGACATGGCACAGGAGATGGTCAGAGACTAGGGACATGGTACAGGAGATGATCAGAGACTGTGGACATGGTACAGGAGATGGTCAGAGACTGTGAACATGGTACAGGAGATGGTCAGAGACTAGGGACATGGTACAGGAGATGATCAGAGACTGGGGACATGGTACAGGAGATGGTCAGAGACTAGGGACATGGTACAGGAGATGATCAGAGACTAGGGACATGGTACAGGAGATGATCAGAGACTGGGGACATGGTACAGGAGATGATCAGAGACTAGGGACATGGTACAGGAGATGATCAGAGACTGGGGACATGGTACAGGAGATGATCAGAGACTAGGGACATGGTACAGGAGATGATCAGAGACTGGGGACATGGTACAGGAGATTGTCAGAGGCTGTAGACATGGTATGGGTAGGAGATGGCCAGAGACTGGGGACATACTGCAGGAGACTTTCAGAGACTGTGAACTCGCTATAGGAGTTGTTAGAGACCGGGGTCATGCTTCCAGAGACAGTCATAGACTAGAGACATATTACATGAGACCGCTAGAGATCATTGCTATAACAGAGCAGTAGGGAAACACAGATTAGTGTCTGCAGGGGCCCCTGAGGGCCGCACGGGGTCGCATGTTGGGCACCAGGGCATAGACGCTGCCTGCATTTGGTTTATTCCAGATTGCATTTAGCTATTTCAAACTTGCTAGGCATCTGAATGTTCACTCTTGAATTGTTCTGATGCTGCAGCCTTACCCTTCAGGGATAACTTCATGTTTTGCTCTTTCCTTGTCTCCTTGTCAGAACAGACTTGTCAGCCTTTAAGACCGTCCTGTCTGGTGCCTGATCGGAGTGCTGATAACAGACACTCACAAATCCGTCATATAGCAATGTTGCTGTCAGGATTATATGGGGGAAAAAAATGCAGGCTGTGTAGATGTAGTTTTGCACGGCTCCTGAAGTTCAGATGGAGTGTCAGTTATCAGCGCTGAGCTCCGGCAGGAGACCGGTCAGAGAGGAAATGTCCAGACCAGCTCACCCTCCATATCATCTCATTGGTGATGGATCCAGAGGGCAGATTCATGAGATTCATGTGCTTCTCCACATTTCAAAGTTTAAAAGTTAATAAGCACAACCAGAATCTAAAACAAAATCTTTTATTACAATCCATTTTTTAATCTCTCGCCGCCCACGTAGCGCATATACGTGCAGCAGCAAAGAGGGTGGGCTTTAAAGCGGGGGTTCACCCACACCGCCAAAAAAAAAAATTATTAAAATCCAGCAGCTACAAATACTGCAGCTGCTGACTTTTAATACATGGCCACTTACCTGTCCCAGGGTCCAGCGATGTCGGCAGGGGACGCCGAGAACCCGCTCGGTTCTCGGCACCTGCCGCTGCCATCCTAGGTGAGGGAATCAGGAAGTGAAGCGTTGCACGTCCCTAGTGGTCCCCGCTCTCTCCTGGGAGCTGTGTGTTCCCAGCAGACAGCGCGGTCGGGACGGGAAGAGGCATAGACTCCCATGGGAGTCTATGCCGGAAGTGGGTGCAAATACCTGTCTTAGACAGGTATCTGCACCCCCCTCCCCCCCTGAAAGGTGCCAAATGTGACACCGGAGGGGGGGAGGGTTCCGAAAAGCGGAAGTTCCATTTTTGTGTGGAACTCCGCTTTAATACCCACTCGTCGCCCATTTGAACTCATGGAAGGCCAGGATTTCTATGCTGAGAACTCACTGTCAGTGTCCAAGTCATCATAGACAGTCCCCGGTCTCTAGTCATGATCAGGAGGCAGCGGAATGAGCTCCCAATCATGTGACCACTGATTAATCTCAGTGATCACATGATTAAGAAGTCCGTTCCTCCCACCTTTAAGACCCACTTAAAAAGGGATTGCTGGGGCTGGAAAGGGGTTAAAAATGCAAGGCAGGCACAGAAAACTTGCTCCTCTGGATGACATGTTTCAACCGATCATGTGGTTGAAACACGTGAACAAGTTAAAGCAAAACTCCACCCAAAAAAGGGAAGCTCTGCTTGTTCGCACACTCCCCTCCTCCACTGCCACATTTGGCACTTTTTCGGGGGAGCGGATACCTGTCAAAACCAGGTATCCGCTCCCACTTCCGAGTAAGATCGCTGCATAATGATGGCGGCGATATATAAAATTTCTGGCCCCTCCTCCTTCCCCCCCACTGCCTTCTGGGAGACACACAAGTCCCAGAAGACGGTGGGACCATTCAGAAAACACAGCGTGACTCGCGCATGTGCAGTAGGAAACAGGCTGTGAAGCTGCAAACTGAAGATGCTGGCGCCTGCACCCGAAGTCGATGGATGAATTGGCTAGAGGTGCCGATATCACAGGATCTCTGGACAGGTAAGTGTCCTTATATTAAAAAAGTTAGCAACTACAGTATTTGTAGCTGTTGACTTTACTTTTTTTTTTTTTTTGACAGGCTGGAACTCCTCTTTAAAGTGGTTGTAAAGACACAAGGTTTTAAAAAAACCTTCTGTGTGCAGCAGCCCCCCCCCCCCTAATACTTACCTGAGCCCCTTCTCTATCTAGAAATGTCCATGCTCTCCAGGGACTCGCACTCCTGATTGGCTTTTGGCAGAAGCGGGAAACATTGGCTGTCAGCCAGTGAGCCAATCAGAAGACGGAGGGGGCGAGTCCGAGCCACGGCTCTGTGTGTGAATGGACACACAGAGCTATGGCTTGGAAGTGCACCTGCTTGAGTGCCCCCACAGCAAGCTGCTTGCTGTGGGGGCACTTGACCAGGAGCAACGGCGGGTGACCCGAGAAGATCAGGATCTGAGCTGCTCTGTGCAAAACCATTACACGGAGCAGGTAAGTATAATGGTTTGTTATTTTAGAAAAAAAAATAACAAGACTTTAATAAGCTTTAAAGTCTCATTTAGGTTTGGTTCATACCTATGCAGTTTGCTTTCGATACATTTCTGCAGTGCTTTTTGCGGATCATTTTGCGTTTTTGCACACGCGCTCTTGGCGCATTTTGCATTTTTTATTTTATTTTTTTTGCCCAATTTGTTGTTAGGCAGATTAAAAAGCGCAAATCGCGGCAAATGAGCACCACATGCTTTTCTGCAGCTTCTCCATTGAAGTCTATTGAACCTAAAACACATTGTTTTGCTTTTAAAAAAGTCCACAACCCTTTTCAAAAATGCAGCGGCTGAAAAAAAAAGCATAGATGTGAACATGTCCCATAGGAAGCCATGTTAAATGGACTGTAGTGCATTTCTGCAAAACGCAGCAAAAAACGCATAATTGTGGACTGAGACAAAATCACTTATCACCTGCATCAACCAATTAAACATACTAAACCTAATCACTAATGTTCAAACAGATGGCCAATGAGAGAAACCAATACATCCCTTATTAACCTTAACTAATGCTCATACAGATAGCCAGGATCAACCCTTTAAGAATTTCTACAAAGAGAGGTCACCCTACATGGAGGTCTTAAAGACACTGGGATGACAGGAGGAGAATACAAATAAATAACAGCAATAACTAATGTTCATACAGATGGCCAAGACCTGGGGGGACCAATACATTCCTTATCAACCCTTTAGGAATTGCTACAAAAAGAGACATGTCACCCTACAGGGGGGTCTTACAGCATATCACTGGGCTGACAGGAGGAGAATACAATTAAATAACAGCAGTAGCTACCAATGTTCAGATGGCCATGAGGAGGAGGAGCCAATATATTTCTAACTAACCCCTTAAGAATTGCTACAAGAGGGAGACATATCAGCCTACATGGGGGTCTTAAAGTGGTTGTAAAGCCTTAAGGTTTTTCACCCTAATGCATTCTATGAATTAAAGGATATGTAGAGGTTCATTTTAAAAACCACAAAAACAAAAAAACAAACATGTCATACTTACCTCCTCTGTGCAGTTTGTTTTGCACAGTGGCCCCGATCTTCCTCTTCTGGGGTACTCAGCGGCGCTCCTGGCTCCTCCTCTTCTCGAGTGCCCCTCTTGCCTCTTGCGTCCATTGCCACAGACAGCAGGACTCGGCCCCGCCCCCCTGGCTCCCGCGTCATTGAATTTAATTGACAGCAGCGGGAGCCAATAGCTGCACTGCTATCAATCTGTCCAATCAGGACCTGAGACACCGGCTGGAGCTTGTATGCTTGTCCCCGTCGCTGGAAAGACCGGGTTCAGGTAAGTAAAAAGGGGGGCTCTGGGAGGCAGCTGGATCACAGGAGGTTTTCCACCGTGAAACATAGAATGCATTACGGTGAAAAACCTTGAGTGTTTACAACCCCTTTAAGGTGAAAAACCTCCTGGGCTGCAGCTCCCCCCCAGACACCCGCCCCCCTTTCCTTACCTGAGCCCGTTCTGATCCAGCGATGTGCACGAGCGCAGTGCCTCCTGCCGCTATCTCTCTCCTCATTGGAAAGATTGATAGCAGCTGTCAGTCATAAGCTGTGACACAGGAGTGGGGGGGTGGGGATGATTTCCACTGTCTGTATCATTGGACGCAGCAGCGGGACTTAGGAGCGAGCCTGCACATGTGCCTCAATGGAATCGGCACCCGATGATGAGGAGGGGCTTGGAGCACCGGCGGGGGACCCCAGAAAAAGAGGATCAGGGCTACACTGTGCAAAACCATTACACAGAGCAGGTAAGTATAGGCATGTTTGTTATTTAAAAAAAAAAGTTTACAACCACTTTAAAACTAGACACTGGGATGACAGGAGGAGAATACAAATAAATAACAGCAACAAATTGTCATACAGATGGCCAGAACCAGGGGGAACCAATAGATTCCTTTATCGGTTTGTAAACCCTCGCTTTTTTTTTTCAATAAAAATAACAATCATTTTGCACAGGGCAGCCCCGATCTGGGGTCCCTCACCGGCACTCCAGGCCCCTCCTCTTCATTGGGTGCCCCCACAAAAAGCCATTTTCCATGGGGGCACCCGTGCAGGCTCACTCCAAAATCCCGCTTCTGTGTCCATTGACACAGACATCAGAACTTGGCCCCGCCCCCCACCCCCATGTCACTGGATTTGATTGACAGCAGTGGGAGCCAATGGCTCCTCTTGCAATCTGTGTAATGAGGAGAGAAACAACGTCTGGAGCCGCTGAGCTCATGTACATCGCTGGCTTGCAATCTCTGCTCTAATTCATCCCAAAGGTGTTTATCGGGTTGAGGTCAGGGCTCAAGTTCTTCCACCCCAAACTCCGCTCATCCATGTCTTTTTGGACTTTGCTTTGTGCCAGGGGTTGGACTGACCATTCGGGCACTGCCCGAGGGCTCCATGCCACTAAGGGGCCCCATCAGGGTTGCCAGCCTCAATACAACCAGGGACAGTATGTAAAAATGTGTGGTTTTTTAAAAATCCCAAGATTTTAGCTGCCCGCCTCTCCAGTACCTTTAGTGTGTGTTTGTATATTCTGTGTGTGTATACTGTGTGTGTGTGTATACTGTGTAGCCCCATAATCTATTGCCTGGGGGCCCCATAATCTCCTATTGCCTGGGGGCCCCATAATCTCCTATTGCCCGGGGGCCCCATAATCCCCTATTGCCCAGGGGCCCCATAATCTCCTATATTCGGGGGCCCCATGAGTTGTCAGTCCGCCCCTGCTTTGTGCACTGGTGCACAATCATATTGGAACAGGAGAGGCCATCCCCAAACTGTTCCCACAAAGCTGGGAACATGAAATTGTCCAAAATGTTTGGTATGCTGATGCCTTAAGAGTTCCCTTCACTGGAACTATAGGGGACAAGCCCAACCCGTGAAAAACAACCCCACACCATAATCCCCCCTCCACCAAATGGTTTGGACCAGTGCACAAAGCAAGGTCCATAAAGGCATGGATGAGCGAGTTTGGGGTGGAAGAACTTGACTGGCCTGCACAGAGTCCTGACCTCAACCTTATGGGATGAACTAGAGCGGAGACTGCGAACCAGGTCTTCTCATCTAACATGGTCAAACATTCCCATACACATATTCCTAAATCTTGTGGACAGCCTTCCCAAAAGAGTTGAAGCTGTTATAGCTGAAAAGGGTGGGCCAACGCAATATTTAACCCTACAGACTAAGACTAGGATGCCATTAAAGTTCATGTGCGTGTAAAGGCAGGTGTCCCAATACTTTTGGCAATATACTTTAGTCTATGTGTTGGGTGGTTGTAAAGGGGTTAAGTAACACTTGCAGGTCCCGTCCCTCCTGCATCTAGTGAAAAACAGCAGACTAATAAGCTCCCCTCTCTGACACCTTGGCTCTCTCCTTCCCAGCTGATCAGCAGGTACACAGCCAAAATCATTGGCTGTAACCTGCTGTTGTGTCCAATCACAGCACAGAGTTCTGTGTTTACAAACTCTGGCTGTTTCTGAAATCAACTGAGTTGAGGGAGAAAAGACAGCAAGATCCTGTGAGTAAAAGCAGAACACTGTCGGGAACCATAAACCAGGCAGAAAATTCAGTTAAAATCACACCTTAATGAAATAGCAAATATAACACAATTCAGGAACGTAATCAAAAACAGAAGCCAGGGTATGAAAGCCAGAGCGAGTAATCAGACAAGCCAGGATCAGGAAGCCAGGAGTCAGTGAAGAGCAAAATCAGGAACAGGTTATGGAAGAGTAGTAAGCCAAGTCGAGTCATAGCAGAAAAAACACTGGAGGTATTGACCACGCAAGGAGGGAATGAGCAAAACTGTTTAAATAGCCAAAAGGGGCTGGCTGTAGCCTGGACTAATGAGGCAGGTTAATGGTAACCAGGTGAATCACTGTGGAAACAACAAGTGGCTGGTAATTAACTGACAGCTGAGCAGCCTCTGTGCATTGAAACAAAAGAGGGGCCTGAGTTCACCCCCCCCCCCCAGAACTCCAGAAAGGGGGTTCCCTCTGACCACGACAGTCTAACACTCCATCATTCAGTTCTTCCACCCGACAACTCCTCCCACAAAAGGCTGACCATGGGTATATATAGGAGGCCTGCCCCCTGTCAATCCTATTTGGGGATTGGTCGGGGCTCCCAGATACACCCCATGTCACTTCAGCACTCTGCCCTGCCTCTCTTCCAGAACCTTCGCACTGTAAACAGAGGAGGCGCCCTAGAGCTGAGGCACATGTCAGTCACCTGCTGCTACACTAAACCACTCCCCTGCCCCCAGATCAAAAACAAACAGGCCTAGCTCTCATCATAGGCCTGCCTAAATTTACCTGCACTGGCAGAAATACACAAACACTACACTAGCACCTACCTACCTAAGGTAGAGGGTGATACACTTATATAACTATTTATATAGTAATTAAAAAAAAAAAAAACAGCGGTAATCAATTATCACCAACAGAAAGCTCTATTTGTGTGAAAAAGAAAAAGTCTGAACAATTGCCTGTTAAAGTATCAGTGCTGAATAGCAAAAAATGCCGTGGTCATGAAGGGGGAAAAAGCTCCTGGAAGTCAGGTGGTTATTGAGTAGTGAGCTGCATTAATTTGTGTCTTTTATATGTCTCTGTATTCGGCTTTACACATTCACTTGTGTGTGCAGTTCCCCTTTAAACAACCTTTTCCCAGCTGCATTTCCAGTTCCCGGTATCTGTTGGGTCTCTGGAGTTCTCTCTCAGAACGCATTTGGAGTGATGTCTTTATGGGTTCCATTCAATCACATTAGAAATTCAGATTTTACGACCGTGGGTTTATGGAACTATATTTTATTATTAATGTGACAGTTGTGATAAGGTTTTGTGTTACACTTCAGCTCAGGATCAGTCGTCTGCTAATTTGTCCAGCCTGTTAGTGACTACAGTGTGCCATGCCTGTTCAATGTGTGTCATCTGTTTGTAGCCTCTATTAGGGGAGCAGGTGACAGGGTGACAACGTAGGAGTGCAATTGGGAGAAAGGGCAAGAGTGTTGTCATCTCGTAACAGACCTGCTGGCAGAGTGGTGACTGATGGCAATGAAAACTTGAGAGAAGCACCAAAGTGAACTAATCTCTGCTATCCACCTCCAAAATACTCAGAACCACATTTCCAAAGTTCAACAAATACTCATTAAACACATAGAACACATAGATCTGTATTGGTGCCTATACTCATGTTGGTTGGTCACTCTACCCCCGCTCTTGCTAAAGCTGGCACCATCTTGTATGCATCTTGACATTTACTTACGCCTTCCATGGACGTCACCAACAACTTTCAAGTCCTTGTTCACAAGGGTGTACTATGGCAAACATGCTTGCTAGGGCTTTGTTTGCCTGCACAGGGATACACAGATGTTCCATGCACAGGTGTTCTGGAAGCAATCACCTCCAGAGGGTTGTGCCTGATGGTGGGCCCTTCTGGGGGCTTGGGCTGCTACCTTTCTGGTACAGCCATGTGGACAATTCAGCAAGAAGACTTGGGCAGGGAGGAAGGAGCGCCTGGTGTCCAGAAAAATGCAACTCTTGATGTACGGTTCACAAAACGTTGAAGAGGTAAACATGTACATCAAGCCAACAAGTTTTGGGTGAATCGACTTTCAGGGATGTTTCTGCAACCTTATTGATGCCTCTGCATCGTCCTCAGCCAGGCACTCTGTCAACTTGCAGTCCAAAATGCATAAATCCTTCTGGGAACCACCCCCACCCATAAGGATACAGGAACAGCCCTGGTGAAGAGGGAGTCCATTCCCCCAAAACACGTTGGCTCTATGTACATGTTTATCTTATAAATAAACGTTTTGTGAACCCTAAATCAAGAGTTGCATTTATCTGGACTCCGGGCACTCCTTCCTCCCCACCCAATTCATGTTAGATGGGATACAGCTGTTGCTCCCAATTTTACAACTGTGTAGGTGCATGGCCCCAAATGCACACTGTTTGTGTTTGGGGCCATGCACCCGTACAGATGTCAGATTTGGAGCAGCGGCTGTGTCCGTGCATCTGCTGTATCCCAATTGACATATATTGGGTGGGAGGGAAGGAGTGCTCAGAGAAATGCAAGTCTTGATGTATGGTCCACAAAACATTGAGAAGGTAAACATCTACAGTACATCAAGCCAACAAGTTTTGGGTGAATGGACTTGCCCTTTTTCAGGGCTGTTTCTGAATCCTTATTGATGCCTCTGCATCATCCTCAGCCGGCACTTTGTCAGTTTGCAGTCCAAAATTCTTCTGGGAACCACTCCAACCCATAAGGATACAGGAACAGCCCTGAAAAAGAGGGAGTCCATTCACCTGAAACGCTTTGACTCATACATGTTTTCAATAGATGTTCTGTGAACCCTGCATCAAGAGTTGCATTTTTCTGTACCCCGGGCACTGCTTCCTTCCCACCCAATTCATCTCAGTTGGGATACAGCAGTTGCACGGACACAGCCACTGTTCCCAATTTGACAGCTGTGCAAATTGGGAACAGCGTTTGGGGCCATGCACCCGCACAGAGGTCAGATTGGGAGTGGCAGCTGTGTCCATGCAGCTGGTGCGCCCCAATTAAAATGAATGGGATTGCCTGAATGGGGATGCATGGAACACCTTTGCACCCCTGTACAGGCAAACACGACCCTCACATGGGTGAATGCTGTAGTACTCCTGTGTGAATGAGGCATAAAAACAGAGAATGGGGTTTTAGCAAAGAGAAAGTCTGTTGCCAAAGAGGAACCACTGGGGCTAGAGGCTGACGTCATCCCGGCAAGGTGCTCTGCAGATCTAGCACACCAGAATGCCTAGAATGAGTGACAAGCTGACCATGTGCAAGTCTACGTCATCGGGTAAAATAATGTCCATATCTTAGCTAGGGGAAGGCTATGAAGGATTTTGATGGTATGTATGAATAAACCAGCATATGGCGGATAGTTAATATGTTGAGATTGGTTCCGCTTTCATTTTTACCAAATCAGTCCAAAAAAAAACCAAAACATTTTTGGCTGGAGTTGGAGGTTTAACTACAGAATGTCTTTCATAAAAATTTGATGTATATGAAATTTAATAACAACGAAGTTACCCTTTATAACATGTAGCTGTATTGGAAATGAGGGACGTTTGGCAGCCGTGGGCTTGTTCAAGCATTGAAGAATATTTTGGAATTAAGCAAATCTCTGTGGATATAGTTTTAATGAAGAAGCATAATTATGCCAAGAGGCCAAGGATTTTGGAAGGGAAGTCTCAAATGTTAGGTATAACAGGAGAGGTGTTATCAAAGGAGTTGAGGCATTTTTATAAGGACCGTCACCGCACGGCTGTGTGTCTGGCAACGTATAAAATGACCGCACTGTTGGATAAGCGTTCATGCCAAGGTTTATTAACGTCTGCAGATGACACACAGCATAATGCCAAAGGCAGCAAGGCAGCTTTACATGCTTTATGCTGCTTGTGTTTAGTGGAAATTCAATGTTTTCTTTGTTTAGTCCTGTTGAGTTAGATGTCTTATTTACCCACCTTCCAAGGCTTATGCTGGAGATGCAGCACCATCAACTTACCTTTATGGAATTGCTCACCAGCAACAGGTTCTCAAACTTGTTGATGTTGAGTTGTCACAAGCAACAGGATCACTTCTGTGACATGGCTCTGGCTGTGTTTGATCCTGGGGCAGTTAGAGTTGAGGGACCGAGGACACCACACAAAAATTATATTGGTGGCAAGGAATTAGGGAGTAATGCAAGAGTAGTAGTTACCGTAATGGGTCCACAGCTTTATCTACATCCCCTTGCCATTGGGTGTGGATGTGACTGCAAATAGTACATTGAGATTTAAAACTTTAAAATTGACTTAAGCTAAAATACTGAATGGTTAATACATGTTCCTCTGGAGGTGGGGGGCACTGAACAGACAAGAAGAGGGAACACTGAGCAGACACGTAAGTTCCTCTTCAGGAGAGAGGTGGGAGACTGAGCAGACATGTATGTAACTCTGGAGTATAGGGGGCCACTGAGCAGACATGTATGTTCCTCTGGAAGATAGGGGGCACTGAGAAGACATCCATGTTCCTCTGGGGGGAACGAGGGGGGACACTGAGCAGAAATGTATGTTCTGGAGAATAGAGATAGGGTGGAGGCACTGAGAAGACATGTACAGTATACTCCTCTGGAGGATAGAGGGGGGGGACACAGAGCAGACATGTATGTTCATCTGGAGGAGAGAGAGGGACACTGGGCGACATGTATGTTCTTCTGGAGGATAGAGGATGGGACGCTGAGCAGACATGTATGTTCCTCTGGAGGAGAAAAGGGGTACACGGAGCAGATAGGTATGTTCCTCTGGAGCAGGGGTCTCCAAATTATCTAAACAAAGGGCCAGTTTACTTTAGGGGGCTCTACTGTGGCCACTGGGAGTAGAAACTGTCCCGGCGTCAGTGGGAGTAAACAGTGTATCTTTGGTATTAGGGGAGGAATAGTGCCCCATCGTTGGTGCCAGTGGGAGGAATAGTGCCCCATCATTGGTGTCATTGGGAAGAATTGTGCACATTATTGGTATCAGTGGGAGGAACAGTGTCCTATTATTGATATCAGTGGTAGTTCCCCGTGATTGGTGTCAGTGGGAGGAATAGCTCCCCATCATTGGTATCAGTGGGAGGAATAGTGTCCCATCATTGGTATCAGTGGAAAGAATTGTGCCCCATGGTTGGTGTCAGTAAGAGGAATAGTGCACATCATTGGTGTCAGTGGGAGGAATAGTGTTACATTGTTGGCATCATTGGAAAGAATACTTCTCCATTGTTGGTGTCAGTGGGAGGAATAGCTCCCCATCATTTGTGTCTGTGGGAGAAATTGTGCCCCATCGTTTGTGTCAATGGGAGAAATAGTGCCCTGTTGATGTCATTAGCAGAAATTAAGCCTCATTGTTGGTGTCAGTAGGAGGAACAGGGTCTTGTATCAGTGGGAGAAAAAGTGCCCCAAGAGCTAGATAAAGGTGAGCAGAGGGCTGCAGTTTGGAGACAACTGCTCTGGGGTATAGAGAGGGGGGACACTGAGCAGACATGTATGCTCCTCTGGAATATAGAGGAGGAACACTGAGCAGACGTGTATGGTCCTCTGGAAGATAGAGGGAGAACACTGAACAGACATGTATGTTCCTCTGGAAGATAGAGGAGGAACACTGATCAGACATGTATGTTCCTAGGGAGGAGGAACACTGAGCAGACATGTATGTTCCTCTGGAGAATAGAGGAGGAACACTGATCTGACATGTATGTTCCTCTGGAGGAGATAGAGGGATGAGTAGCAGGGACACGATAATGATAGGCCAGACGTAGGATCTTCCTTTTGTTACATTTAATTGCTGCTGATCTCCTGCAAGATCTTTGCTGTCACGCCTGTCAAAGTACACTGCAGTGGTGCCTGTATGTCATTTCCCAAGGTGGTCTGTATGATGGTGACAGCGGTGGACCATTCCTGCATAATGTGTTAAAACAGCCACTTGTCTCCATCGGAGGCCGGGGTGACAGGGTGGCAACACAGGAGCATGGCTGGGAGACATGGAAGGAACGTTGTCACCTTATAACAGGAAGTGCCTGCACAGGCAGGATCCACAGGTCTTATTATAATACAAGCTGTGGATTTAAAAATATTGAAAATGACTTTGAGATTTTAGGCTTTACATGTTTTTTTTTACATTGTTATGATGGTGGAATCACTATAAGTTTTTACAGTTGATAACGGGGAGAGCGGTTTTAATTGAAGGAGGTGTTTATTAGTTGGAGTGTTTGAAGTCTGAGTAATAAGACAATGTACTTCTTAAAAGAAAGGGACTTCCTATCAGTGCCATCTGTCACTGGCATCAAAGCCGCGCTCTTCCTCCTTCCAGACAACGCCAGAAGGGCACTTTAACTCCATCCGCGCCTCCACGGCTGATGTGCCCCCCCCCCCTCCCTGCGCTCTGATGGCTTTTCTCAGGGAGGCGACAGTTAATATTGCGTCTCCGCTAAAGAAGTCCTGCCAGAAGCAGCACATTCCACCGTATGCCCAACAAACTGCCTCCTCTGGGTCCCTCTGATCCATCGAACAATGCCAGCTCGGTCTGAAGTTGGAGGAAACGCCATAAGACTCTCTTCTGAGATTCTATAAATTACATCCACCTAAGGCGTAAACAAGTGTTTACTTTGTAGTGCGGAGTACTGGCCCACTTAGAGACAGAACGTCTTTTTTCTTTTTATATAAGTGCACAGGAGCCGATAATGAAGACAGATGCGTGGGCGCTGCTGAACTTTGCTTGACACAGAACTTTTCATTGAAAGAATAAAGGAAAAAGTTGGTTCTTCCAGCCTAGAAATAAGGCCTTGGGGTTCCATTGTGTCCTTGTGGTACTGGGCTCGTTGGTTCGGGTTCCACCATGATACTTGCATGGAGTTTGCATGTCAAGTCCAGGTTAATGCTAAGGCAGAGTTAACAAAGTTTCTAAAGCTGAAGGTAAAACTTCTTATATTTATTTTACCTTCCTTAGTTCCTCCTTCTTATCAACATATGAATGCAACCTTTTTCAGTCTTTTCAACTCAGAGAAACCCTTCAAATGAATTTCCAGTCTCAGGGAACCCCTGCTAAAAATTCCTATATCTACAACTCATGATACATTAGTGTGCTGGTCGGTGGGAAGAATGCTCCTTACACTTGTGGTCATTGGGAAGACCCCCTGTGATCTGGGGGATGTTTAGCTCTCACGGTAGATGAACGTGTACAGCGAGCCCACGTTGGACAGGAACTATATTTTAACCACTTCAATACCGGGCACTTATACACCTTCCTGCCCACACCAATTTTCAGCTTTCAGCTCTGTCGCAGTTTGAATGACAATTGCGCGGTGATGCTACACTGTACCCAAACTAAATTTTTATCATTTTGTTCCCACAAATAGACCTTTCTTTTGGTGGTATTTGATCACCTTCGCGGTTTTTATTTTTTGCTAAACAAATAAAAAAGGACCGAAAATTTAGAAAAAAATAAAAGTTTTGCTTTTGTTTCTGTTAAAAAAATTTGTAAATAAGTAAGTTTTCTCTTTCACTGATGGGCACTGATAAGGCAGCACTGACAGGCACTGATACGGCGGCACCGATGAGGTGGCACCAATGAGCGGGCACTGACGATGGGCACTGATATGCAGTACTGATGGGCACTGGTAGGCGGCACTGATGGGTGGCACTGATATGCAGCACTGATGAGCATTTATAGGCGGCACTGATGGGCACTCATGGGTGGCACTGATAGGGGACACTGATGGGCACTGAAAGGCGGCACTGCTGGGCACTGATAGGGTGGCACTGATAGGCGGCACTGATGGGCACTGATACGCGGCACTGATATGAGGCACTGATAGGCATCCCTGGGGGCACTGGCAGTGGTAGGCATTGGAGTGGGAACTGATTGGCAGCTGCCTGGGCACATATTGGTATTTCCCTGGGGGTCTAGGGGGCATACCTGGTGGTCCAGTGTGGTGGCTATCCTGGTGGTCCTGGGTGGCTTCCCTTGTGGTCCTGGGCGGGATCCGAGGGGGGGCTGTGCTGATAAACAATCAGCACAGACCCCCCCTGTCAGGAGAGCAGCTGATCGGCTCTCCTCTACTCGCGTCTGTCAGACGCGAGTGAGGAAAAGCCGATCACCGGCTCTTCCTATTTACATCATGATCAGCCGTGATTGGACACGGCTGATCATGTGGTAAAGAGTCTCCGTCAGAGACTCTTTACCTAGATGGAAGTTGCGGTGTGTCAGACTGACACACCGCAACAACGATCGCCGCGATGCGCGCCCCCGGGGGCGCGCAGCGGCTTAATATCCTGATCACGTCATATGACGTCCGGCCAGGATATTGCAACCACTTTGCCGCCATCATTTTGCTATATGGCGGGCAGCAAGTGGTTAAGTACAGCAAAACCTTGGTTTGAGAGCAACTTGGTTTGAGAGCGTTTTGCAAGACAAGCAACATTAAATAAATTTTGACTTGATATACAAGTAGCGTCACAACTGAGTATAAAAGAGAAGAGAGGGCATCTCTAAGTGTAACAATATGGTTACATTTAATGAAGGTACAACATTTAGCAACACATTGCTACACTTATGCCGCGTACACACGATCGGACATTCCGGCAACAAAATCCTTGGGATTTTTTTCCGACGGACGTTGGCTCAAACTTGTCTTGCATATACACGGTCACACAAATTTTGTCGGAAATTCCGAACGTCAAGAACGCGGTGATGTACAACACGTACAACGAGCCGAGAAAAAGGAAGTTCAATAGCCAGTGCGGCTCTTCTGCTTGATTCCGAGCATGCGTGGAACTTTGTGCAGCGGAATTGTGTACACACGGTCGGAATTTACGACAACGGATTTCCAGATCTCAAATTTTGTGTGACGGAAATTCCGATGGAAAATGTCAGATGGAGCCTACACAGGTCCAAATTTCTGACTACAAGCTCCCATCGAACATTTTCCGTCGGAAAATCCGACCGTGTGTACGGGGCATTAGAGGCGCCTCTCTTCTCTTTTATACTCTGGAGCTCCTGCTGGATTTTGCTTCTAATCCCCTTGTGGAGGCTTCCATTTGTGGATGGATATTTTATGGTTACACAACCTGATCACATTGCTATAATCTTTTTATATGGACTATAAACTAAAGGACTTATGTATAAATGGTTGTGGAATAAATCATTTGAATTTCCATTTTTTCTTATGGGGAAATTTGCTTTCATATAAAAGTGCTTTGGATTACAAGCATGTTTCTGGAACAAATTATGCTCGCAATCCAAGGTTTTACTGTATTTGCAAACCTCAGACATGAAATATGAACAAAGCATATCCCTCCATAGCAGTGATGGCGAACCTTGGCTCCCCAGATGTTTTGGAACTACATTTCCCATGATGCTCATGCACTCTGCAGTGTAGTTGAGCATCATGGGAAATGTAGTTCCAAAACATCTGGGGTGCCAAGGTTCGCCATCACTGCTCTATAGTGTTTACAGTGGAACTTTTGTTAATGAGTAACACGGTTAACGATTGTAAGCGTACATTGATTGGTTGGTGCAAAAGTAATAGTGTCTACAAACTATGGTATATATACTGGAATTTTTATTTATACTAGTAAATGGCAGCAATCGGCGACTTATAGTGGGATTGCGATATTAGATTGCGGTGGACAATCTGACACTTTGTGGGAATACAGTGTTCGGTGTTAAAAATATACACTGAAACTGGCTGGGAAGGGGTTAAACATCAAAGGGTTAAATGTGTGCCTAACCAGTGTTTTTGTGTACAAAGTGTGCTGCTTTTACTAAGGGAAGTGCTGGATTGTGTTCCCTTTCCCTTTGCAAGGAAACAAAATCCAGCACATCCTCACTGACAGGACAGAGTTCTGCATTGTTTACATACGTAGAGCTCCATCCAGTGTGTCACCTTGGTGATCAGCGGGTGCCGGCGGACACCCATTGGCCGGCACCCGCTGATCGGCTTCTGCTGTGACCAATCGTAGCTGAAGCGGCGTGGCGCGCGCATACACTGGCTACCCAGAAGTGCAGAATCACGTATATATATATATATATATATATATATATATATATATATATATATATATGTGATTCTGCACCATGGCAGTAAATCTTCCATAGGGCGGTCGGCAAGTGGTTAAGAGACACTTTTTATTAAATGAAAAGCAAAATAATAGACCAACATACATGGATTGCTCACACAGGGGTTCTCCAGTAAACACAAATAACGAAAACAATACTAAGCCACCTGGCTCTTAAAGTGATGGTAAAGTCTCAGTTATTTTTCTATAAAAATAATAAAAACGTTATACTTACCTGCTCTGTGTATTGGTTTTGCACAGAGCAGCCCGGATCCTCCTCTTCTCATGTCCCTCTTTGGCTCTCCTGGCTCCTCCCTCCTGTTGAGTGCCCCCCACAGCAAGCAGCTTGCTATGGGGTCACCCGAGCCACAGCTGCCTGTGTCCATTCAGACTCGGAGCCCCGGTTCGGCCCCGTCCCCTCTCTCTCCTTATTGGCTAACTGACTTTGATTCACAGCAGCGGGAGCCAATTGAAAAATGATTCGGTTGTTGCATATTGTAGCATTAAAATCTATTCATGCATACTGGTAGAGTTGCTCAAAGATCCACACCAAGTTCTCACCAGAACACAGTGCAGGATGGTGTGTTTTGTGCATGTTTCCTGCACCACGTACCAAACACTCTGCTTTTGTTGGATACCAGATCACATGGTATGTTTTTCAGCTGTAGTGCATGAGCTACTTTTTGTGTATTCCAGTGCGATTTCAACCCATTCAAACAAATGGACTGCAAAAATCGCACTGCAGGGGAACGCACAGGAACTCAGAGCGCATTCCTGTTGCGATCCTGGCGTGAACTGGCTTTGAAAACGAAGTATGGCCAGAGCTTTTCTTGGTCATACTTCTCTTCTGGTGCACCTAATTGCACTCTCCTGTGACCCAGGATGAGCCGACAGCGGGCTAAAGTCTGCCGCCGGCGGACGTCGTAGAGCTTCTCCAGGTTGTGGAAGGATCCTGAGAATAATGTTGCGCCACTGAGAGCCTTGAGCCGGCCACTCCTCCCGCCCCCTCCACAGACCGGTGCTCCAGTGAGCGCTGAAGGGGCAGAGCAGAGAGCGGTGACTGACAGTCACCGCTCTTTGCTCTGAGCTGACTGAGAGCGGAGCAATCAATGTGTGATCACTCAGTTCTCAGGCTTAGTGCAGACGGGAATAGCTGCAGTATCACAGTGAAGCTGCAGCAGGGAGGTGAGTATAGTGACTTGTTTAAAAAAAAAAAAAAAATTCTTTCTTCTAAGCATTGCAACCAAGCAAACAGCGGTCTAGTTTGTAGTTTGTTTTGAGCTGTCAGCACTTCATCTGAAACCGAAAGTTTATCTGTTGAAAGCCGAGAAAGGCATCATATGTATTGTGCCATCTGTCGCTGGCACCGCAGCCCTGCAGTCTGTTCTATCAGAGGAGAGGACAGACACTGGAAACAATATAATCCCATCAGACGCATGTCCTTTTCCTGCACAGAAGACAGTTTAATACACCACAAATATTATTTTTATATCGTTTAATACCTCACAATGGGCCGGATTCGTCCAGCCGCCATGTCATTTATTGCGTGCGGAAAGTGGCACTCCGAGCCTTACCAAGGCTTCTGAAACATAAACGTGTACAGCTTGATTTATAGGAGCGGGGAAAGCTACAAAAATCCACATAAGTTATTAATACACGAAACGTTTGCCTTTCGATTTGAGCGTCAGATTCTAAAAAGCTTTTCACTCAGTAAAAAGAAGGAAACTGGAGTTTATAGTGGCCATACGTGCTTCAATTTCAGTATCCGATCAATGCGTGATTCAATCAAAATGGTCAAATCTGCAAGTGATTGAATAGCCATAACTTCTCTTCCGATCGACTTTTGACTCAATTTAGATTGGATTCAATCGAACTGGGTCGATCAGCAAGGGCAGAAAATTATTGATCATTTTGACGTCATGACCTCAGGCTCCCCAGCGCGTTTCGTCAGATATGACGTGCCCCCGATGATGAGAGATGGGGATGTGAGTTGTGCAATGTCTTCTACTACTTTTTTGTGCATTCCGAGATCATTTCAGCCCATTCAAATAAATGGGCTGCAAAACCGCACTGCAGGGGAATGCACAGGAATGGCATAGAAATGCGCTCTGTGATTCTGGTGTGATCCGGCCCTTAAAGAGAGGTTTAGCCAAGCTTTTTTGATCATACTTCTCTTCTGGGTCACAGAAGTGGACTTACTTGTGATCTCCTGTGATCCAGAATGAGCTGACAGCGGGCTAAAATCCACTGTCGACTGACAGGTTTGATCGTACTGGGTTGATCAGTAAGGGCAGAAAATTATTGATCATTTTGCATCTATATCATCTATTGGCAGCACTGAGATATTTGTATTTCGATCAACCAGGTTATGAATCTCAGAACCTGAATCACCTGCTGGTGGCACTGTGCTTCCCAGAGTGGGAGGTTGTAGTTCTGGTGTCCACCAGCGGGTGTCTCCCAGCAGCCAGCACGTTCCAGTAATTACTTTCCACTTGATGCTGGCTGCTGGGAGGGTATTTAGCTCCTCCTCTACTAGTGCCTCTCGCGTCAGTCTTTTGCTTTGCTGCCAGATACTGCTAGCCATTTATCCTGCTCCTGCTCTTGATCGTGCTCTTTGCCTTGTATCTATACCCTGAATTCCGCTGCCTTGTTCCTACTCCCCCTTGTTCCTGATCCCAGTTTTGGTTCCTCTTCCTATGTTCCCTGCACCTCCAGTTTTAGCCTGCTTTTCTGTGTTCCCCATTCGTATATATTATATATAGTTAGGCTTGGTGTTACTCTGTTAGGTTGTTTTTTTAGGTATTCTGACACTGGTGTTTGGTTCACTTATAACTTTATTTTTGCTGGTGTTTGGATGGATTTTGGTTTCACTGTAAAAAAAAATCCTTTAAATACTTTAAATATATATGGTTTGTTCAAAGTTTCCTGAGTGTAGCTACTCAGATTTGGCCACCCCTGCTGCTGATTCCTGACAATAAGATTACTTGGTGGAAACAGAGATGCAATCGATAAATTATGATTGTAAGTTATGGTCATGTCTTAGCCCCTTTATGAATGCCCAACAACACGAGTGACAGCAAAAGGGTGGGCTTTAACAACCACATGCCGCAAGTATGGGTTGCTGGGCAGTCAATCTGTATGTTCTGGGAGCACACGAACAATGTGCTCCCAGCAAAAAGGCTGAGCTGTCTATGGCCTCTTGGTCCGGGCTAAAGATCAGCAGCCAGTGGGACCAACTTCTGATCATGTGACCACAGTGGTCACGTGATGGATGATTCTTCATGCTCCCCTCGAACTGTTTAAAGAGAAGCTGGGGTGAGTGAGAAGAGGTTAACCATTGATCGAATTCCACTACCCTGTGTTTGACATATTACTTAAAAGGTTTCCCTGATGAAGTCACGTTCCCCTGACGTAACGTGTAGGTTGTGAGCGGAGGCAGACGTGGAATGGAGGTGACAATTGCGGTAGTGCATCCAGGTACATCCATATGTTTTGTTGCGATTTTGCTAGTTTTTAAAGTGTGAGTGCAATCCTATTACAATAAAGTGGTTATTACTAGTATACTGCGCTATGGGAGGTCTTTCTGTATCTTTCCCCCTACATGGGCAAGGCAAATATGGCTGCACGAATATGCAAGAGTCTTAAAGGTACCTTACCCTGTATATTGCTTGGAGATATCATACTAGGGTAGTCCCTAGTGGGCAGGAGGCATTGGAGGATCCAAGGTATGGAGAAACCCTGGTGGATTAATACTTACATGCTTGACTACATGATTGTGGAGGTGAGAGTTCTGTGAGCACAGAGGTGACACAAGGGTTTCATTCATAGAATCACATTGTGAAATTGATATTGGTGTGGGTGTTCTATCATGACGGAAGAAGGCATTTGTCACTGTTATAGAACTTTTAAAAGTTAAAAGAAAGACTGTATATCAAATATTATGCAGCATTGCACATTGATGTTTTGGATTTATCTCCATTTTGTTAGAACTGTGTTATTATTGTGTGCATTGAGTTGCATAGTGCACAGCATTTACTATTAAGGTGGACATCACTATAATTGCTTTATTATTAGTCTGGAGGAGTGGGCATACCTAGGCAGATTTTATTTACATGCAGACCATCCTGTAAAGCTGAGCCTCCATGATTGAAAGAACTAAAATCTAGTGAATAGAAGAGGGATAGTCAGGCTAGGGGAGAATGTTCTAGATCAGTGTACTCCAAACTGTGGCCCTTTGCTGGCTTTATTCTGGCCCTTGGGGCATTATTCCCCCCACTGTAAGCATTGTTGGGTCACTATTTCTCCCATTGATACAAAAGATGGGACACCATTACTCCCACTGACACCAACAATGGCACACTATTCCTCCCACTGACATCAATGATGAGGCACTATTGCACCCACTGGCACTGTTGATGGGGCACTATTCCTTGCACTGATACCAATGATGAGTCACTATTCCACCCAGTAAAACCAATGATGTAACACTATTCCTTCCACTGGTGACAATAATTGGGCACTATTTCTTCCACTGACTCCCATGGATCACTATTCCACCAGTGAAACCAATGATAGGGCACTATGCCTCCCACTGGTACCCATGATGGGGCGCTATGCCTCCCACTGGTACCAATGATGGGGCACTATTCCTTTCACTGGTGACAATAATTGGGCACTATTTCTTCCACTGACTCCCATGGATCACTATTCCACCAGTGAAACCAATGATGATACCAATGATAGGGCACTATGCCTCCCACTGGTACCCATGATGGGGTGCTATGCCTCCCACTGGTACCAATGATGGGGCACTATTCCTCTCACTGATACCAATAATGGGGCACTATTCCTCTCACTGACACCAATGATGGGGCACTATTCCTCTCACTGATACCAATAATGGGGCACTATTCCTCTCACTGATACCAATAATGGGGCACTATTCCTCCCACTGACACCAATGACGGGGCAGTATTCCTCCCACTGGTACCAATGATGAGGTGGTATTCCTCCAACTAATACCAATGATGGGACACTATTCCTCCCACTGAAACCAATGATGGGACAATATTCCTCCAATACATACCAATAATGGGGCACTATTACTCCCCCTACTACAAATAATGGGGCATTGTTTACTCCCACTGACACCAGGACATTTTCTTCTTCCACTGGCCACAGTCCGGCCCCCCCTCTGAAGTTTGAAGGACAGTAAACTGGCCCTTTCTTTGGAGACCCCTGATCTAGATGATGCTGGATGTCCTCCAACAGGGAAATGAAATGGGCTCTATCTAATTGCTGCAGCTTCTAATGCACATTGTGAGAAGCTCACAGTGTGCAGTGAAATCAGAGTAAGCCATTTCAATCCAGGAGAGCAGTATATACAACTGTGCAAGACTGAACGGAAGCCTGAAGGTCAGCATTAATATAACATCTACACCCATCCTGGATCTCGGTACTATTGTACTGCAATCTGACTCTTATATGAAAGATTGTAACTGTTTCTGAACAGTATAAGTAGTTCATGATGGTAAAGGCAGCCTGTACTCGTGGTTTGCTGTGTAGCGGTCCTGCAGGTGGCTCTCTCTGTATAACATCAGACAGCTGCTGCTGACGGCTCGGCTCCTGTCCATGGACCTGTCACACTTAATCAGCTCTGAGAATGCTCTGCACCCACCATGAAAGTAAAGGTCATCCATTCATCCCGGCTGTGATGGAAGGAGCAAGCTACCCTTCCCACACATGACCCAATCTGGTTGTAATAATGATCCAGGCTTATGTCAGTTTTTAAAATTCCAGATAGAAGAGATGTGTATTGGACATTTATTCGTTAACAATTTACAGAACTAAATAGTATTTTATACAGTATATTGTATATTGTGATGTATGAATTGTTTACTTTGTGTATGATGTGATCTTCTTACAGTATATTAATGTGAATGCAAAGCCTAACAATGAGCTTCTCTTATTTGCTCCCTATTAGGATCCTTTTACACAGGTGTCTAGGGGGGGGGGGGGGGCAGTAAAAAGGGGCAGCTGATCCAGGTGTCTAGATGGGCAGTAAAAAGGGGCAGTTGATCCAAGTGTCGGGAGGGGGCAGTAAAAAGGGGCAGTTATTCCCGGTGTCTAGGGGGGGGGGCAGTAAAAAGGGGCAGTTGATCCAGGTGTCTAGGGGGGCAGTAAAAATGGGCAGTTGATCCAGGTGTCTAGGGGGGCAGTAAAAAGGGGCAGTTGATCCAGGTGTCTAGGGGGGCAGTAAAAAGGGGCAGTTGATCCAGGTGTCTAGGGGGGCAGTTGTTCCAGTTGTCTAGGGGGGCAGTAAAAAGGGGCAGTTGATCCAGGTGTCTAGGGGGGCAGTAAAAAGGGGCAGTTGATCCAGGTGTCTAGGGGGGCAGTAAAAAGGGGCAGTTGATCCAGGTGTCTAGGGGGGCAGTTGATCCAGGTGTCTAGGGGAGCAGTAAAAAGGGGCAGTTGATCCAGGTGTCTAGGGGGGCAGTTGATCCAGTTGTCTAGGGGGGCAGTAAAAAGGGGCAGTTGACCCAGGTGTCTAGGGGGGACAGTAAAAAGGGGCAGTTGATCCAGGTGTCTAGGGGGGCAGTAAAAAGGGGCAGTTGATCCAGGTGTCTAGGGGGGACAGTAAAAAGAGGCAGTTGATCCAGGTGTCTAGGGGGGCAGTAAAAAGGGGCAGTTGATACAGGTGTCTGGGGGGGGGCAGTAAAAAGGGGCAGTTGATCCAGGTTTCTGGGGGGGCAGTAAAAAGGGGCATTTAATCTACGTAAACTGGGAGGGCTGACACAACTTGACCACAAAAATGCTGTGTGTTGTCAGATCACTATACTTGCAGGGTCTTTAAGGCCTGATTCATACTTGTGCAGGTTGCAGTTTGCATATTGCATCTTGCGTTTTTTTTTTCAATAGACCTCTTTAAACCATTGAAGTCTATGGAACCAAAAACCAGGAAAAAAAAAGTCCCTGGTCCTTTCCATAAAATGCACAGATGTGAACTACATCCATAGGAAACCATGTTAAATGGACTGTAGTGTGTTTCTGCAAAACTGAAAACGCACTAAAAAATGCATAGGTGTGAACCAGGCCTTATTGAGAATTCCACCTTTTGCAAAAAAAAATTATTGCACACATTTTCAAAAAGCAAAACTGTAAATTAATCAATTAATTAATTTTTTATTTATTTTTTTGCACTTTAGTCTGCAAAGCATTACAGCCGTGATCGAGGGTGCAATGCTTTTTCTCCTGCAGACTCGTCCTCCAGGTCAGACTTTCAATTATGGAGCCAAAAGAAATGTCATTGGATTACAAGCGCTCCACTCAAAACTACAGTCCCTCTGCCATGGTGGCAGATGGGACTTGTAGTTTTTTTATTTCTGGATTCTTATGAATGAGTAACGTGGTTTTGCCATCGAAGCCACACAAAACCGTGCCAATTGCAAATTTGATAGACGCTGGTGGGGAGAAGAACCCCTATATTCTGTAAGAAGGAGTGTTTTGTGGTGGTGTGGGGGGTCTATGGACACCCCCTAATATGGGTGTCACATGAAACATGGCCGGAGATGCCATATTATTTTTTTTAAAGGGATTAAACGTGGAGGCATGTGCATGTATTGTGGAGATGTACTGCATTTTTTTTTAAATAATAATAATTATATTGATAATAATAATTATCAATACTAATTCTATTGATAATATATATTTTTTTTATTTTGCTGTGACATACTCTTTAACGCTTCTTGCATGGACGAGCAGTGATGTAAACATTTTGTCTCGCCCCGCAGGTGACAACTGTGAAGTGGACAGCGGCTCAGGACGGTGTGTGCCCGGGGTCTGCAGGAATGGGGGGACTTGCACCAATCTGGCGGAAGGGGGCTTCACCTGTCAGTGTCCATCTGGAAGCTTCGAAAAGCCATACTGCGAGCTGTCCACGCGTTCCTTCCCTCCGAAGTCGTTTGTCATGTTCCGAGGTCTGCGGCAGAGATTTCACATGAGTCTGTCACTAACGTAAGTGCCACCGTCTGTCCCCAATGTCCATGTGATAATGAGGAGGTCTGTGCTGGTGTGCAGGGTGACTGACTTACTACTGAGGTCTTAGATACTTATTCATTCACTTCTGTCTCTTATGGGTTGATAAGGATTTCCTTTCTATCTCTTTCTTTTTTTTTTCCTTTTCTTCCTTTTTTTTCCTTTCCTTTCTTTTCCTTTCCTTTCCTTTCCTCTCCTCTCCCTTGCATTCTTTCCTTCCTTTTCTTTTTTCTTTTCTTTTCTCTTTTCTTTTCTTTTCTTTTCCTTTTCTTTTTTCTTTTCTTTTACTTCCTTTCCCTCTTGCCTTCTTTCCTTTCCTTTCCTTTCCTTTCCTTTCCTTTCCTTTCCTTTCCTTTCCTTTCCTTTCCTTTCCTTTCCTTTCCTTTCCTTCTTACAGTATATGGCCAAGAGTTTATGAAGCCTGACCATCACACCTACTATATGGCCCAAAGTACGTGGACACTCATCCATATTGTTGAGTTAAGGTGTTCCAGGGAAGGGCACTGTCAATACTAAAACGTACAAAGACATTGTAGGCAATTGTGCTATTCCAGATTTTTGGTAGCGGTTTGGGGAAGATGCTTTTCTGTTCCACCATGACTGTACCCCCCCCGTGTCGGCTCCATAAAGACATGGTTTGACCAATTTGTTTTGGGAGAAATTCGGGGGACCTACACAAAGCCTCAACCCTACTGGAGACCTTTTGAAATATATTGGAACAGCCGTGGCAAGCCATCATCACTACCTGACTTCATGAATACTCTTTTGGCTGGATGGGTACAAATTCCCATGGACATACTCCAAATTCTTGAGAAAAGCCTTCCCAGAAGAGTGGAGGGCATTTTAGTCTTAAAGTGGTTCTAAAGGCAGAAGGTTTTTTACCTTAATGCATTCTATGCATTAAGGTAAAAAACCCTCTCGGTTCAGCTTCCCCCCAACTCCCCCTTATACATACCAGTGCCCCCTCTCAATCCAGTGATGTGCCTGAGAGCAGAAGGTCTCTCTCTCCTCATTGGCTCATACGGCAGCGGGAGCCATTGGCTCCTGCTGCTGTCAGTCAAAGCCAGTGAGCCAATTAAGAGAGAGGGGTGTGGTGGGGACCAGCCGCGCTTTGTGTGTGAATGGACGATGTCCATTCACAGTAGCGTGGCTCGGGAGCAAGAGGCTTGCTATTGGTGGCATTTAGCAGGGGGGAGGAGCCAGGACCGCCGGCGGGGGACCCAAAAAGCAGAGGATCAGGGCCCATGTCCCCACTGTCTCTGAGGGCCCATGTTCCCACTGTCTCTGAGGGCCCATGTTCCCTTAGTCTCCGAGGGCCCATGTTTCCACAGTCTCTGAGAGCCCATGTCCCCACTGTCTCTGAGGGCCCATGTCCCCACTGTCTCTGAGAGCCCATGCCCCCACTGTCTCTGAGGGCCCATGTCCCCACTGTCTCTAAGGGCCCATGTCCCCACTGTCTCTGAGGGCCCATGTCCCCACTGTCTCTGAGAGCCCATGTCCCCACTGTCTCTGAGAGCCCATGTCCCCACAGTCTCAGAGGGCCCATGTTCCCACTGTCTCTGAGAGCCCATGTCCTCACTGTCTCTGAGGGCCCATGTCCCCACTGTCTCTGAGAGCCCATGTCCCCACTGTCTCTGAGGGCCCATGTCCCCACTGTCTCTGAGGGCCCATGTCCCCACTGTCTCTGAGGGCCCATGTCCCCACTGTCTCTGAGGGCCCATGTCCCCACTGTCTCTGAGGGCCCATGTCCCCACTGTCTCTGAGGGCCCATGTCCCCACAGTCTCAGAGGGCCCATGTCCCCACAGTCTCTGAGAGCCCATGTCCTCACTGTCTCTGAGGGCCCATGTCCCCACTGTCTCTGAGGGCCCATGTCCCCACTGTCTCTGAGGGCCCATGTCCCCACGGTCTCTGAGGGCCCATGTCCCCACGGTCTCTGAGGGCCCTTGTCCCCGCTGTCTCTGAGGGCCCATTTCCCCACTGTCTCTGAGGGCCCATGTTCCCACTGTCTCTGAGAGCCCATGTCTGTTATAGAGAAGAACCAGTAATGGAAATCCTCCTAGCTGGTTACCATGTCCCCACTGTCTTTGAGGGCCCATGTCCCCACTGTCTCTGAGAGCCCATGTCCCCCCTGTCTCTGAGGGCCCATGTCCCCACTGTCTCTGAGGGCCCATGTCCTCACTGTCTCTGAGGGCCCATGTCCCCACTGTCTCCGAGGGCCCATGTCCCCACGGTCTCTGAGGGCCCATGTCCCCACTGTCTCTGAGGGCCCATGTCCCCACGGTCTCTGAGGGCCCATGTCCTCACTATCTCTGAGGGCCCATGTCCCCACTGTCTCTGAGGGCCCATGTCCCCACTGTCTCTGAGGGACCATGTTCCCACTTTCTCTGAGGGCCCATGTTCCCACTGTCTCTGAGGGCCCATGTCCCCACTGTCTCTGAGGGCCCATGTCCCCACTGTCTCTGAGAGCCCATGTTCCCACTGTCTCTGAGAGCCCATGTCCGTTATAGAGAAGAACCAGTAATGGAAATCCTCCTAGCTGGTTACCAAGTCCATTGTTTGCTCTTCCAGGCTAATTTTTGTTGATTTTCCTGGCGTATCTTCATTCAAACAAAACTGCAACTTACCCATTAACCTAAAAGCAGATAGATGGTACCCCATCTATTGCTGGTAGGGCATGCTGATTTCTGTAGTTCCACAAGCTGCAGGCTCTATGCTTTATATCACCCCAGTCCTCCCCCCTGGTGAGTTCACTTTGCCTGTACTCATCTCTTCTCCCTGCCCCTCCTTCGCACCCGAATGAGCTCTTTATTCATTAAATTAGAATTGATCAGATTGTGATGATGTCACAGAGAGCGGTTGCACCCGCCAATCAGAGACCCGCGCCTGGCTTCTCCATCTGTCAGGAGGGGAATTACCTCATCCAAGGCAATGAGTAATGAATCTGCCGCAGTCATTTTGCTAAGTAGCTGCTCCCTGTTCAACTGCAGGCCTTAATGGTTTTCACTGGGAAAAAAAAAGACATTTCCTTTAAACGTTGCTGATCTGTTCAGTTTAAAGTCGTAAACGCCGTGACCGCTGCGAAAATCAAGGGACGTAAAAGATGAACTTTCTGAAGAGGTTCTATAATCATATTATAATAATTAAGATTCTGATTATTAAAGCTGCTAAAAGAAGACCCTTCGGCTTCAAGCATACTCCGATATAAAAGACAGAAATTAACCACTTGCTGACCCAGCCTTTTTTCTGACATCTGTTGCTTACAAATTAAAATCTGTATTTTTTTTTTTACTAGAAAGTGACTTAGAACCCCCAAACATTTTATATATATATTTATTTATTTATTTAGCAGAGACCCTACAGAATAAAATGGCGGTTGTTGCAATATTTTATGTCACACTGTAGCGGTCTTTCAAACGCAATTGTTTTTAGGAAAAAATACACTTGAATGAATTAAAGATGTTATGGCGATTATATTCAACCTTAAAATTGCGCACCCTCGTGGAATGGCGACAAACTACGGTACTTAAAAATCTCCATAGGCGAGGCTTTAAAATTTTTACAGGTTACCTGTTTAGAGTTAGAGGAGGTCTTGTGCTAGAATTATTGCTCTCAATGTGGACTGTGCTGAGTGTAAATTTCAGGACTGGATTACCAGAAATATAAATCGTTTGGTTGGATAAACAGTTACCATATGTGTACTGTATCTGTATGCTAGGTCTGGAGTGCAGCTTTAAAAGAGAAGCATGGGATTTTTTAAAATTGTACAATCATACTTACCTGGGTGGATGCTGCATCTGTCCCCCGCCGCCTCTAAGGCAGAGAACCGAGCGATTAAACACCACCGATCGCTCAGTTCTCCCTAAGCAGAGAGCTGGTGACTGCCAGTCACTGCTCTCTGCTCTGCCCCTCCAGAGCTCACTGGAACGCTGGGCTGTGGAGGGGGTGAGAGCGGCCGGCTTGGCCTCTCAGTGGCTAACTGAGTAGCTGAGCTGGGTGCCAGTTCAGGCATGTGGGCGGATCCCAACCACATTGTCGCTATCTTTCCCGAGCCTGGACCGGCTCTGTGACTTCAGCCAACAGCAAGCTTCAGCCCGCTATCTGCTGAAAACAGGTCACAGGAGTGCAGAACGAACTGCACTCCTGTGATCCACAAGAGAAGTGCAGACAAATGAACTTCTACTTTAAAGTGATATTAAAGGCAAGTTTAAAAAAAAATAACAACCATGTTATACTTACCATTACACAGAGCAGCCCAGATCCTCTTCTTCTTGGGTCCCTGCCGAAGCTCCTGGCCTCCTCTCTCCTGCCAAGTGCCCCCCAGAGCAAACAGCTTTCTATGGGGGCACCTGAGCAGGCTCGCACCCAAGCCGCTGCTCTACGTGTCTATTCACACAGAGAGCCATGGCTCAGCCCTGCCCCGTCGCTTCTCATTGGCTCACTGGCTGTGATTGACAGCAGTGGGAGCTAATGGCTCCTGCTGCTGTCTCAGCCAATGAGGAGAGAAAAGGCTCTCGTGCACATCACTGGATTCGGATTGGGCTTAGGTAAGCATTGGGGGGGCTGCTGCACATAGAAGGTTTTTTACTTTCATGCATAGAATGCAAAAGCCTTGAGCCTTTAGATCCACTTTAAAGTGGAACTAAAGGCCGTAGTACTCATCTATACTCCAACGATACGACACCCGTGGAGTCCCATGCTGGTGTCTTGCTGAGAAAGTTCCCCCGGCGGATAAGGACCCCCCTGTACGGCGCATGCGCCGTACAAATGACTACGGAGCCGCCGAAAGTCTCCGAACTTGAACAGCTGATCGTCAGCTCTACACGGCGCCTGCGCACTGAGTCCAGGTTCAAGCCCCACCATCCAAGTTGGCGAGTTTGAATAAAACTATGCCGAGCGAAACGAGGCCGTGCCCAAACGAGCCCAAAACGAGGCGAGCGAAGCCTGGTGAGCCCGCGAGGGGCCATGTTACAGGCGCCGTGTACGGCTGACTCTCAGCTGTTCAGCTTTGGCTATTTTCGGCGGCTCGTACTGCGCAAGCGCTGCGCCTGCGCAGTACAGAGGAGTCCTTATCCCCCGGGGGGGGAACTTTCTCGGCTGAACACCGGCATCATTTCCCCGGCTTCTTGTTCTTGTTTACATACAGAGTCCGCTTTTGGCTTTTACCCTTAAATTATAATTACAGGAAAATTTTATTTTCTTGTGCTCTGGATAGGGTGGAGAGGGATTAGAACACATGTTTTGCCTGTCTGTGTCCCCAATAGGGAGATTCACCATCTCTATTGGTCCTGTTTACCATCATCACCGAAAGTGAAAGAAAATCCCAAATGTTGGGTTGTCCCCACAACAGGAATAGAGGGGAAATCTTCCAATGGGGGACACTAGTTCTGGTGACAACCAGGGATTCTCTCACTTTGGAGGAATTTCTCTTCCCTTCATGTAGTCGCTATGGGACAGGAAGTGAAGGAAAATCTCCCCAGTGTGACACAGATGGGCAAAAAAAATAAACCTTACAAGGGTTTGAACACTCCCTTACGCTATCCAAAAAAAAAAAAAAAATCTTTTTGCCTTTAGTTTTGCTTTTACCTGGCCTTACAACAATATATTTCTTTTGCTGAATGGTGTGGATCCAGGGGTCTTCAAACTATGGCCCTCCAGTTGTTCAGGAACTACAATTCCCATCATGCCTAGTCATGTGTGTGAATGTCAGAGTTTTACAATGCCTTATGGGATGTGTAGTTCCGCAACAGCTGGAGGGCCGTAGTTTGAGGATCCCTGGTCACTGTGGATGGACAAATCTCCTCCTCTGGGCTATTGTACTCTGATAGCTGCTAATGCCGACTGTCAGAACACTTGGAAGAGTGCCTGCTGCCGATTGTCTGCAGCCACATTTCAGCCAACAGTTTTTAGCCTGGCTCCTTCAACAAGGACAAAGGGTTACCCACTGTGAGAATTTCAGCCAATTTCTTTTATTCTACCCAAATTCTAACAGTGTATGGGTCGCTTTGGGGGGCACTCAGACTTGCGAATGCACCCTGCCTGTGATTAAGTGCAAGAACCCCAGCAGGTGCCGTTTCTCACACCTAATCGCACCCACTTGCATGTAATCGCTCATGCAGAAATCACATTTGAGTGGTCAGCCCTGGATGCCGACTGCGAGAAGACAGTGAGTATTGCTAGCAGCTATAGCAGCCGCTAGCGATAATCGCAAGTGAATCCGGCAGGCTGGTTGTACCCAAGTTGATCGATTGATCAACTTGGTACATTCAGCCTGCCCACACACGGTTCCAATCTCGGCCAGTTCCTGCTTAACCTATAAGATAGGCCATAGCTGATGCGATTTTCTTCCCTGCAACCACGGGTGGAAGGAAAGAAAATCACTTGATTCCCCTTGTAGTTTTGCAACAGCTGGAGGGCCGCCAGTTTGAGACCCCCTGCTTTACACACGCACATGAACTTCAATGGCATCCCAGTCTTCATCCGTAGGGTTCAATATTGAGTTGGCCCACCCTTTGCAGCTATAACAGCTTCAACTCTTCTAGGAAGGTTGTCCACAAGGTTTAGGAGTGTGTCTATGGGAATGTTTGACCATTCTTCCAGAAGCGCATTTGTGAGGTCAGGCACTGATGTTGGACGGGAAGGCGTGGCTCGCTGTCCCCGCTCTAATTCATCCCAAAGGTGTTCTATTGTGTTGAGGTCAGGACTCTGTGCAGGCCAGTCAAGTTCCTCCACCCCAAACTCGCTCATCCATGTCTTTATGGACTTTGCTTTGTGCACTGGTCCAAACCATTTGGTGGAGGGGGGATTATGGTGTGGTGTTGTTTTTCAGGGGTTGGGTTTGGCCCCTTAGTTCCAGTGAAGGGAACTCTTAAGCGTCAGCATACCAAGACATTTTGGACAATTTCATGCTCCCAACTTTGTGGGAACAGTTTGAGGATGACCCCTTCCTGTTCCAACATGACTGCGCACCAGTGCACAAAGCAAGGCCCATAAAGACATGGATGAGCGAGTTTGGGGTGGAGGAACTTGACTGGCCTGCACCTCAACCTGATAAAACACCTTTGGGATGAATTAGAGCGCAGACTGACAGCCAGGCCTTCTAGTCCAACATCAGTGCCTGACCTCACAAATGTGCTTCCCTAGGTGGGATTGGAGCGCTTCCTCTGCGACCCGAGCCCACCCGATTTTGAAGCCTATTAGAGGCTCTTGTATACAAGGGGGTGGAGTGGAGAGAGGGGGCAGCGCCCGGGCACCCCTGATGGATGGGCCGCCACTGCTATGAGATAATATAAGAGCGGAGACTGCGAGCCAGGCCTTCTCATCCAACATTAGTGCCTGATCTAACAAATGCTCTTCTGGAAGAATAATCAAACATTCCCATAGACACACTCCTAAACCTTGTGGACGGCCTTCCCAGAAGAGTTGAAGCTGTTAAAGCTGCAAAGGGTGGGCCAACTCAATATTGAACCCTACGGACTAAGACTGGGATGCCATTAAAGTTCATGTGCGTGTAAAGGCAGGCGTCCCAATACTTTTGACACTATAGTGTATGTGAAGAGCCTGTGTAGGTTTTCTATATTGAGGATAATGCACCATAGTCCTATTGGCAGGCTCAATGATGAGGGGGGCGGCAGCCTTTCGAGTTTATCGGCCTGACATCTGCTTCCTTACTTAACCCGTATGTATTAAAATATTCATCGTGTCCCCATGCCAGTAACTGTTTGTAAATCATTTTAATTGCATCCTTCAGTCATCGGCTCGCTTTTACTGTTCCTTGATTGATTCATCCGAACATCGTTAGAACGATGATTCATTCATACGGCTACATATTGATCCGCTCTCTGGAAAGGGCTTTCCAGGGGTTTGGAGAGCTGACGGGTCATCACAGATAACATTCACACTCTGGGTCTGGATTTAATCAACCACGGGAGGGATTGTGTACAGATCGTTACTGTAATCTCACTACAGTCACCCATTATACTCCGCCGAATCCCACCAATTAAGACCTGAATTTGTCACTCCTGGGTTGCTTGTGTCCTCAGGTTTCTTCTTGCTCTTCCTGGAAATTCAATATTGTATATATTTGTACCATACTATCTGATGTCATCAATATACAATAATATACAGGCACACACCGTGCGATGTGTAGCGGAGTAGAAGGTCTTTTCTAACTCTAACCCACTTTTCCTTCTGAAAATTTTACCCCCTTCATGACAAGGCCATTTTTTATTTTTTTTTGCTAGTTGGCACTGCGCTTCTTTAACTGGCAATTGCGCGGTCATGCAACACTGTACCCAAATGACATTTAAATAATTTTTTCACACAAATAGAGCTTTTTTTTTTGGTGGTATTTAACCACTTCAGCCCCGGAAGAATTTACCCCCTTCCTGACCAGAGCACTTTTTGCGATACGGCATTGCGTCGCTTTAACTGACAATTGCGCGGTCGCGCAACGTTATTATTATTTTTTATACAGGATTTATATAGCACCAACAGTTTACGCAGCACTTTACAATATAAAAGGGAGACAATACAGTTATAATACAATACAATACAAGAGGATTAAGAGGGCCCTGCTCAGAAGAGCTTACAATCTAATAGGGTGGGGCAGGTGGTACAAAAGGTTGTAACTGTGGGGAATGAGCTGATGGAAGTGGTAGGAGATTAGTTGGAGTCGTTATAGGCTTTCCTGAAGAGATGAGTTTTCAGGGATCGTCTGAAGGTAGCAAGAGTAGGGGATAGCCGGACAGGTGGAGGTAGCGAGTTCCAGAGGATGGTAGAGGCTCTGGAGAAATCCTGGAGACGAGCATGGGAGGAGGAGATGAGAGAGCTTGAGAGTAGGAGGTCTTGAGAAGAGCGGAGAGGAGGATTTGGGTGATATTTGGAGACAAGATTGGTGATGTAGCTCGGGGCAGAGTTGTGAATGGCTTTGTATGTTGTGGTTAATATTTTGAATTGAATTCGCTGGGTGATTGGGAGCCAGTGTAGGGATTGAAGTAGAGGGTTGGCAGACACTGAGCGTTTGGTAAGGTGGATAAGTCTGGCAGCAGCATTCATGATAGACAGAAGAGGGGAGGGGCCTATGGAGAGGGAGACCAATGAGAAGGGAGTTGCAATAGTCAAGGTGAGAGATAACGAGGGAGTGAATGAGGAGCTTGGAGGTTTCATTTGTTAAAAAGGGGCGAATTTTAGAGATGTTACGAAGGTGAATTCTACAAACTTTTGACGTTGCACCCAAACAAAATTGATGTCCTTTTTTTCCCCCACAAATAGAGCTTTCTTTTGGTGTTATTTGATCACCTCTGCGGTTTTTATTTTTTGTGCTATAAACAAATAAAAAGAGCGACAAAAAAAAAAAAAGCAATATTTTTAACTTTTTGCTATAATAAATATCCCCCAAAAATATATAAAAAAAACAAATGTTTCCCTCAGTTTAGGCCGATATGTATTCTTCTACATATTTTTGGTAAAAGAAAATTGCATTAAGTGTATATTGATTGGTTTGCGCAAAAGTTATAGCGTCCACAAAATAGGGGATAGATTTATGGCATTTTTATTATTATTATTTTTTTATTAGTAATGGCGGCGATCTGCGATTTTTTTATCGGGACTGCGACATTATGGCGGACACATTGGACAATTTTGACACTATTTTGGGACCATTGTCATTTATACAGCGATCAGTGCTATAAAAATGCACTGATTACTGTATAAATAACACTGGCAGGGAAGGGGTTAAACACTAGAGGGCGATCAAGGGGTTAAGTGTGTACTAGGGAGTGATTCTAACTGTGGGGGGGATGGGCTACCTAGGACATGACAGCGATCATTGCTCCCGATGACAGGGAGCAGTAGTAGATCTCTGTCATGTCACTAGGCAGAACGGGGAAAAGCCTTGTTTACATAGGCATCTCCCTGTTCTGCCACTCCATGTCACAATCGTGGGACACCGGCGAACATCGAGTTCGCAGGACCCGCGGGCACGGAGCACGCAGCTGGCGTGCGCACGCCCACAGTGCCGCTTCTTAAAGGGGACGTGCCTATACGGCTATTTGCGCAGCCGTGCCATTGTTACATAGTTACATAGTTACATAGTTAGTAAGGTTGAATAAAGACACCAGTCCATCCAGTTCAACCTGAGTGAGTGTGCGTGTCTACAATTATCCCTATTTTTATTTAAGGTACCCATATAGCGCCGTCAATTTTACGCATCGCTCCACACATACATCGCACACTCACGATCCCTACCCTCAAAGATTCCACAATCCAAGGTCCCCAAACTCACATTCATATATTAGGGCCAATTTTGGACAGAAGCCAATTAACCTACCAGCATGTCTTTGGAGTGTGGGAGGAAACCGGAGTACCCGGAGGAAACCCACGCAGGCACAGGGAGAACATGCAAACTCCAGGCAGGTAGTGTCCTGGTTGGGATTCAAACCAGCGACCCTTCTTACTGCTAGGTGAGAGTGCTATCCACTACACCACTGTGCTGCCCATTGTGCCGACGTATATCGTCGTGAACTGGTCGGCAAGCGGTTAATCACCACTGGGTTTTTATTTTTTATTTTTTATGATATAAACAAAAAACAAACACAAAAATTTTGAAATAAAAAAACAATCTTTTTTATTCTCTGCTATAAAACATATCCAATAAAATCTAATTGCTTCACAAATTGAGGCCAAAATGTATTCGGCTACATGTCCTTTGGTGAAAATAAAAATCCCAGTAAGTGTATATTATTTGGTTTGCGCAAAAGTTATAGCGTCTGGTATAGATACTGGAATTATTATTATTATTTTTTTTTTATACTAGTAATAGCGGCTACCAGTGACTTGTAGTGGGACTGTGATAGTGTGGCGAGAAATCTGACACTAGCTAATGCTGGCTAGGGGGAACTGACTAACTGCCAGTGACATCAATAGTGACTCTAATACAGTGATCAGTGCTAATAATACACACTGTCACTGTACTAATGATGCTGGCCGGGACGGGGTTAACAGCTAGGGGTGATTAGGGGTTAAATTTGTGCCTAATGCCGCGTACACACAGTCAGACTTTTCGGCTACAAAAGTCCGACAGCCCGTCCGACAGACTTTCGACTGACTTTTGGCGGACTTGCGGCGGATTTTCTAACGAACTGACTTAACTACATACGATCACACAAAAGTCCGACGGATTCGTACGCGATGACGTACGATCAGACTAAAATAAGGAAGTTGATAGCCAGTAGCCAATAGCTGCCCTAGTGTGGGTTTTTGTCCGTCTGACTAGCATACAGACGAGCGGATTTCGGGGTCCGGCGGAGTTTCGACATAAAGATTTGAAGCATGTTCCAAATCTAAAGTCCGTCAGATTTGCGACTGGAAAAGTCCGCTAAAGGTCCGGTGGAGCCCACACACGATCGGATTGTTCGCCGGATTTGGTCCGTCGCCGTCCGTGGGACCAGTCCGGTTGAAAAGTCCGACCGTGTGTCGGACAACAGCAAGATTGCCTGTCAGTATTCGGAGCTCTGTGTTGTTTACAACACAGAGCTCCCTTTCCTGAATAACAGAGCCGATCGGCAGGTGCCGGCAGTCAGTCATTGGCCGGCACCCACTGATCAGCTTGTGCTGTGACTAATCACAGCGCGTGCGCACCACCTATCCGGAAGTGCTGGATCACATTTCAGATACATGATCCAGCGCAGAGAGGCCGCTTTGCTGCTGTGTAAGTGAGGCGATCGACAAGCGGGTAAAGTGATAATAAATGCCGTGTTTCTTTATTTTCTTAAAATAAAAAAGAGGTTCTACTTACCCGCTCTTTGCAAACGGTATTGCATAGAAAGGTTGCTTACCTCATCTCTTGGAAGTTCCCCCCTGGTTTTGTTAGTTTCTTCCTCCTCCAGGTGCCTCCTTCGCAAGCCAGGTGCTAAGGAGGCATCTGTTAGCACGCGCTGCAGAGCCGGGCTGTGCGCATCAATGGACACACACAACACTGGTAAGTCACGCCCGCCACTTCCTCCTCGCAGGAGTTTGAAAGCAGGAAATGAGAAATGCTGCCTTTTTCCTTCCACTTCACAATTATGTGCCACTTTGTGTTGGTCTATCACATAAAATCCACAAAAAATGAATTTACGTTTTTGGTTGTAACATGACAAAATGTGGAAAATGTAAAGAGGTATGAAAACTATTTTCAGAGCACTGTACGCACAGTTTACTATGTTCAGTTATCAAGGACACAAGGACTCACTATGTCCATTTCAGAAAAAAATAAGGGGCTGGTAAATGACATATTTACTAGCCCCTTTCCCCACTCTCTGTCTGCCTGTGTGCCTGCAGCAGCCAGCGGGAGAGGGAAGCCAGCAGCGCTGCGGGGGACGAGGGGGGGCCTGGGCACACAGGGTGTAATCAGATGTAGGCAGCATAGGGAGGGGGATCGGTGCAGTTGGGCAGGAGGACAATTACAGGACGATGCACTGTGTCTCTCCCTCCAGCAGTTGAAAGCTGGCGGGAGGGAGAGGGTGAGAAACTTGCTTTGAGCTGCTGGAGGGAGGGACACAGACATAGTGCATCACTTTGTAATTGTCTTCCCGTCCCGCCACACAGATCCTCTGCGACCTGGATGTTTAACCCCTTCCCAGCCAGTGCATTAGTACGGTTACAGTGCATATTTTTAGCACTGATCACTGTATTAGTGTCACTGGTTCTCGCAAAGTGTCAGTTAGTGTCTGATTGTCCACCGCAACATCGCAGACCTGCTATAAGTCACTGATTGCCGCCATTACAAGTATAAAAAATATATATATATATAAAAATTCCATCAATATATCCCATATAACGGTTGCGTAAATCAGCCAATATACAGTGGGGACGGAAAGTATTCAGACCCCCTTACATTTTTCACTCTTTGTTATATTGCAGCCCTTTGCTAAAATCATTTAAGTTCATTTTTTTTCCTCATTAATGTACACACAGCACCCCATATTGTACACACAGCACCCCATATTGCCAGAAAAACACAGAATTGTTGACATCTCAAGGATGATCAGAAGAAATGGACAGCACCTGAGTTAAATATATGAGTGTCACAGCAAAGGGTCTGAATACTTAGGACCATGTGATATTTTTCTTTTTTAATAAATCTGCAAAAAATGTCAACAATTCTGTGTTTTTCTGTCAATATGGGGTGCTGTGTGTACATTAATGAGGAAAAAAAATGAACTTAAATGATTTTAGCAAATGGCTGCAATATAACAAAGAGTGAAAAATTGAAGGGGGTCTGAATACTTTCCGTCCCCACTGTATATAAAATAATCTGCAAAGTGGTTGGAGGGAAGCTTCAGAATGGCAAAGATGTTTTTATTACAAATTATGTGAGCAGATTGCACTTCCTCTTTAAAGTAGCGCAGTGCCACGTTGCAAAAAATGGCCTGGTCATGAAAGGGGGGGGGGGGGGGGGGTAAATCTTTCCAAGGTCAAGTGGTTAATACAAGTTCTTTCATAGCACTTGGACTGCGAGTGTTATTACCGCCGCACCGCGCTGCACCGCGCCTACATACACATTGCCCCTGGAGTTCAGCTTTGAAAATTCCGAACCAATCAAAAACAAGTTGGTGCAGAATTGATGTCATTGTTGTGGTCTCTGGGTAGATGAACCCGGCGATGGATGGACAGGCTGAAATCTGAGTATTGCTCGGCTTGGGAACGGGGAAATCTTTGCAGGAGGCGATGGAGTTAATAAGAAGAGAGAATGTATCTCCTGGCCAAGTTCACTTCTGCCTGCATTATATCAGACCCACAGCCGACAAAGACAGACGGAAAATGCCTCCCGTCTTATCAGAACAGGAGCTAATTATCTCTGTCTCTCTTTTATGGATAATGAATGTAGCATACTCCAGATGTATATTAGGCACCGCTTCAACACTGCAGACGCAGTAATTAGTCCGTTCCGTCTTTTATTGGTTTTGTCACATTTTATTAGATTTGTTCATCTATGGGGATCTTTTTTTATGAGCCTCTGAGCCCGCAAAAATTTAATCTCATGCCCTAAAGAGGTCACGTTTAATAACAGCTGCCCGCTGCTTCGCCACGGTGGAAAAATGTAACACTATATATGGAAAGGAAGGCCCTTTGTAATAAAACGGGGGTCACTCCACTTGTTTAAGGATCACCTGTGCTCCCCCCCCCCCCCCCCCCCCCCACGTCAAGGAACCACAAGTCCCAGCGGGCACTTCTACTCTCTGCAGGTTACCTGTAAAGGTTTTTGCCTTACAGACCAACAGACTTAGTTGAAACAGATATTTCCATTATGAGTATCAGAGTAAAGGGGACTAAATACAAACGCGCGCCACGCTTTTCAGATATTTATTTGTAAAAAAAATTTGGAAAACCATTTATCATTTTCCTTCCACTTCACAATTATGTGCCACTTTGTGTTGGTCTATCACATGAAAGCCCAATAAAATACATTTACGTTTTTGGTTGTAACATGACAAATTGTGGAAAAATTCAAGGGGTATGAATACTTTTTCAAGGCACTGTATATGTCCGTAATGTTGGCCACACACGTATCAATACGATCATACAATCAGCCATTCAGTGCAACTAAACTGATTAAATTGAATAAAAATCTCAAACCAATTGCCCTCCAATAAATCGATTTATTAAGCTGTCAATTGATTCGAACTCTAATGCCGCGTACACACGAGCGGACTTTACAGCATACTTTGCCCTTGCGGACTTTTCGACGGACTTTACGACGGACTTTCCGAATGAACGGACTTGCCTACACACGATCCACCAAAGTCAGACGGATTCGTACGTGATGACGTACGACCGGACTAAAACAAGGAAGTTCAGAGCCAGTAGCCAATAGCTGCCCTAGCGTCGGTTTTTGTCCGTCGGACTAGCATACAGACGAGCGGACTTTTCGACCGGACTCGAGTCCGTCGGATAGATTTGAAACATGTTTCAAATCTAAGTCCGTCAAACTTTTGAGAAAACAAAGTCCGCTGGAGCCCACACACGATCGAATTGTCAGACGAAATCCGGTACGCCGGACCAAGTATGCCGTAAAGTCCGATCGCGTGTACGCGGCATGACAAGTTGATCAGCCATGGCTGAATTTTCTCCGTCTCTTCCGATCAGTCTACGAAATACCGCTCAAGGCTCCAGTAAGCCCTTATCTGCTGTCTGGGCCATGCCTACTGACGTGTTTCGCCCTGCCCATGGGGCTTAGTCATGGAGTCATGGAAATATCTGTGTGTTGGAGAGACGATTATAATTCAGTTTGTTTCATTAATCATTTTTAATGGATCATTTATGTTTGTAAATGATACATCATTTACAATATAAAAGAGAGACAATTCAGTTGCAATACAATAAAATACAAGAGGATTAAAAGGGTCCTGCTCAGAAGAGCTTACAATCTAATAGGGTGGGGCAGGTGGTACAAAAGGTAACCTAAAATACACCCCTTTTTAACAAATGAAACCACCAAGCTCCTCATTCACTCCCTTGTTATCTCTCGCCTTGACTATTGCAACTCCCTTCTCATTGGCCTGCCTCTCCATAGGCTCCTCCCCTCTTCAGTCTATCATGAATGCTGCCAGACTTACCAACCGTTTAGTGTCTGCTACCCCTCTCCGCCAATCCCTCCACTGGCTTCCCATCGCCCAGCGAATTAAATTCAAAATACTAAGTACAGCATACAAAGCCATTCACAACTCTGCCCCGACTTACATCACCAATCTTGTCTCCAAATATCACCCAAACCATCCTCTCCGCTCCTCTCAAGACCTCCTACGCTCAAGCTCTCTCGTCTCCTCCTCCCATGCTCGTCTCCAGGATTTCTCCAGAGCCTCTCCCATCCTCTGGAACTCTCTACCTCCACCTGTCCGCCTATCTCCTACTCTTTCTGCCTTCAGGCGATCCCTGAAAACTCATCTCTTCAGGGATGCCTATCACGCCTCCAACTAATCTTTTACCACTTCCATCAGCTCATTCCCCACAGTTACAACTAGGGATGCACCGAAATTTTGGCCGAAAATGGCCCTTTCGGCTAAAAACACGAAAAAAAGCCGAAAGAGTATTTTTGCCGATACTGGCGCCGAAAATAGGGCGCCTATCAGGGGGGCTTCCTATATTGATGAAGGGGGGTAGAGCCCCTGTCGCCGCCTGTTTGATTACAGCGCCGGGAACATCACAGCCTTCATTTCAATAGCTGTGTGTTCCCCGCTGCACGCCGTCACATACAGCCCCTCCCCCTTGTCCGGGCACCTTGATAGACAGATCACCTGTCCAATCCTGGGACGGGTGATCTGTCTATCAAAGTTCCCTGGACAAGGGGGAGGGGCTGTATGTCACGGCGCGCAGCTGGGAACACACAGCTATTGAAATGAAAGCTGTGATGTTCCCGGCGCTGTAATCAAACAGGCGGCGGCTCTCCTCTCCCTTCACTGGCTGCACTAGCTACACTACTGGGGACACTGGCTAAGCTGCAATGGGGACACTGGCTACACTACTGGGGACACTGGCTGCACTACTGTGGACACTGGCTGCACTACTGGGGACACTGGCTGCACTACTGGGGACACTGGCTACGCTGCAGTGGGGACACTGGCTACACTACTGGGGACACTGGCTGCACTACTGGGGACACTGGCTGCACTACTGGGGACACTGGCTGCACTACTGGGGACACTGGCTACGCTGCAATGGGGACACTGGCTATGCTGCAATGGGGACACTGGCTACGCTGCAATGGGGACACTGGCTGCACTGCTGGGGACACTGGCTGCACTACTGGGGACACTGGCTACACTACTGGGGACACTGGCTGGCTGCATCTGACGGGCACTGGTGAGACTGCATTGATCTCTTGTATCATGTCCGCAGTCTTTGACTCTCTGACCATGTCCCCAGTCTCTGACCATCTTCTGTACCATGTCCCCAGTCTCTGACCATCTCCTGTACCATGTCCCCAGTCTCTGACCATCTCCTGTACCATGTCCCCAGTCTCTGACCATCTCCTGTACCATGTCCCCAGTCTCTGACCATCTCCTGTACCATGTCCACAGTCTCTGACTCTCTTGTACCATGTCCTCAGTCTCTGACCATCTCCTGTACCATGTCCCCAGTCTCTGACCATCTGCTGTAATGTGTCTGCAGTCTCTGACCATCTCCTGTATCATATCTGCAGTCTCTGACCATCTCCTGTACCATGTCCCCAGTCTCTGACCATCTCCTGTAATGTGTCTGCAATCCCTGACAATCTCCTGTATCATGTCCCCAGTCTCTAACCATCTCCTGTACCATGTCCCCAGTCTCTGACCATCTCCTGTGCCATGTCCACAGTCTCTGACCATCTCCTGTGCCATGTCCACAGTCTCTGACCATCTCCTGTGCCATGTCCACAGCCTCTGACCATCTCCTGTGCCATGTCAACAGCCTCTGACCATCTCCTGTACCATGTCCACAGTCTCTGACCATCTCCTGTACCATGTCCTCAGTCTCTAGCCATCTCCTGTACCATGTCTGCAGTCTCTGACCATCTCCTGTACCATGTCCTCAGTCTCTAGCCATCTCCTGTACCATGTCTGCAGTCTCTGACCATCTCCTGTACCATGTCTGCAGTCTCTGACCATCTCCTGTAATGTGTCTGCAGTCTCTGACCATCTCCTGTACCATGTCCCCAGTCTCTGACCATCTCCTGTAATGTGTCTGCAATCACTGACAATCTCCATGCCCCCAGTCTCTGACCATCTCCTGTACCATGTCCCCAGTCTCTGACCATCTCCTGTACCATGTGTCTGCAGTCTCTGACCATCTCCTGTATCATGTCTGCAGTCTCTGACCATCTCCTGTATCATGTCTGCAGTCTCTGACCATCTCCTGTACCATGTCCCCAGTCTCTGACCATCTCCTGTATAAAAATATTTTTTAAAAGCAGTCACTTTCGGTTTCGGTGCTGTTTCGGTATCAATTTTCGTGATCAAGGAAGATTTATTTTCGGTATCGGTTTCAGCACCAAAAACACATTCGGTGCATCCCTAGTTACAACCTTTTGTACCACCTGCCCCACCCTGTTAGATTGTAAGCTCTTCTGCACAGGGCCCTTTTAATCCTTTTATATTTTGTTGTATTGTATCTTTATTGTCTCCCTTTTATAGTGTAAAGTGCTGCGTAAACTGTTGGTGCTATTTTAATGAATGCCCCACCCCTAATTAAGGTACATTCTCTGCCTGCAATAGCTTGCTGGACGCGCAGCAAAAAATAGTGTCTCTGGAATTTTCTGAAGCGTTCTGTTGACTAAATGGGCACACATTCTCCCAGACACACTCTACAACCTTGTAGAAAGTCTTCTTGGAAGAGAGTAAGCTGTCAGTTCCACATAGGGATGGCGACAACTTCATATTAGTGCCCGTGGTTTTGGCATGGATTTGATGTCCAGCTATCTCATATATAAGCATTGTTCCTGTGCTCACAAATTTTGGTACGTGCAAAAGTAGAAACTCCTTGGGGAAGGATTGGGCTAGGTCACATGCTATCTCATGCAGATTTACAGAGTCCAGGGAAGGTAATTATCAGCAAGGAGGGGGCCTTCACTTTGTTTAAAGGTTCTTTTTAATCGCAGAACTTTTATGTCTGATCAGGAAACATCTTTAAAGTCTGATTGCCCTTGACAAGCTGAAGGGATTGTTGGAACCTGTGAAATCTACAAGGGCAGCTTATTAAGAGGACAAAGTGAACATTTACATGTTCAGCGTAGACATTTCTCTCTTGTAATAACAGTCTGGAGCCATTTGACCCTCTTAGCGGAGGCCATTAAAACATCCACTTGAGCAGATGATACGAGGCAGAGAAATGACTCTCTTCAGCATGAAAATAAATGGTCAGAACCTTCCGGGTTAAAGGAAAAAAAAAATCATTCATTCCTTGTCAATTTCTTACTGACTAATCTCTGAAATTGCCTGTAGCAAGCTGAGCCTACCATGGCCTGCCGGCTTGCAGGGGATACTGGGAATTCTGGTTCCTCAATCTCTTGTTGGCTAAAGGGGAGCTCTGATAAGTACTTTTTTCATTTAAACTAAACATTTACCACCAGTGTAATTAAAAAATCAAGGTGTTCTGTTTCAAGGAAAAACTTAGGTGCTTATAGGAGTTTAAATTGCTATATATTTTTTTACTTTTACTGTTCAGAGCTCATCTAAACATTGTTGGTTACGTTTCTGAAGCTGCTAGGTGGCTACATTGCTGATTTTCTGAACTCCTCCTCTTAGATCGTCAGCTTATTTGAGCGAGGTCCTCATCTCCTCTTGTGTAATATTTGTACTGGTTTGTCTGGTAGCCTGTGCTGTTTTATTTAAAGAGAATCAGTAATTTTGCTAATTCTGGGCAATGTGCTAGGTTCTGTTTATAGCCCCCTTGCTCCTCTGAAGCTGTTTTTGGTGACACTAAGTCACCCCTCTCCATTTGTCTTCAGGAGCTCTTTGGGAAATACCATGCCTCCAGGTATGGGTGACAAAGTAACCTCCACCTCTTTCTGCCAGGATGTAGTGCTCGGCCCATAAATGGTCAAGACCCTGAGACTGTCATGCAAGAGATTTGAGCAGATCTTAAACCCTGTGTAACATGGAGCTTACACCGTGGTTAGGTTCTCCCAATAGCCCCCTTGCTCCTCTGATGCTCTTGTTATGGACACTAAGCTGCCCTTCTACATTTGTCTCCAGGAGCCCTTTGGGAAAAACCATGCTTCTAGCTATGGGTGAGGAAGTAACCTCGACCTCCTTCTGCCAGGATGTAGTGCTCGGCCCATGAATGATCGGTCACAACATCCCGAGGCTGTCATGTAAGAGAGGGGAGAAGCTCTTTAACCCTGTGTAACAAGGAGCTTACACGGTGGTTAGGTTTTTTGGATAGCCCTATGGCTCCTCTGATGCTCTCCTTATTGACACTAAGACGCCCTTCTCCTTTTGGTTTCAGGAGCCCTTTGGGAAATACAATGCTTCTAGGTATAGGTGAGGAAGTAGCCTCAACCTCTTTCTGCCACGAAGGGTCAGTCTCAACACCCCAAGACTTTCAATCGATAGAGGGGAGAAGCTCTTTATTTCCTGTGTAACAAGGAGCTAACTCAGTGGTTTGGTTCTCTTGATGACCCCCTTGCTCCTCTGATGCTATCCTTATCGACATTAAGACGCCCTTCTTCTTTTTTCTTCAGGAGTCCTTCTGGAAACACCATGTTTCTGGGTGGGGGAGGGGAGTGGAGTAACCTCCAAATCTTTCTCCCATGATGTAGTGCTCGGCCCATGAGCAGCCAGTCTCAACGCTCCGAGAATGTCATGCAAGAGAGGGGAGGAGCTCTTTTACCCTGTGTAACAAGGAGCTTACACAGTGGTTAGGTTCTCGTAGTAGCTCCCTTGCTTCCCTGATTCTCTTCTTAGCGACACTAAGCCACAATGCCCATTCTTCCCCCTTTACGTTTGTCTACAGGAGCCCTTTGGCAAATACCATGTGCTTCTGCATATGGGGGAGGAAGTTACTTCCACTACCTTCACCCTGGATGCGTGAGTGGCAGATCTCAACACACCAACACTGTCATGTGAGAGAGGGGAGCAGCTCCCTAACCCTGTGTGACATGGAGCTTACACAGAATAGGCCTAGAAGATAAATGGAATGGTGGGGACGGGGTACCTCTTATTATTCATGGGGGTAGGTACAGTAAGCTTTCAAGAGAACCTGTCACTTTACCATACATGATACAGGTTAGCTATCCCCTGTACTGCGGATACCTTCACTGCACTTCCCCACTTCCCTGTTTGCCTGCAAGGAGCCTTGTAAACTACCCGGCACCTCCGATTTTGGGATAACATGTGACTCATGTTCCTCCCATGATGTAGTGCTGGGTGCCAAAACAACCAAACACGAGGCTCCAGTACTGTCACATTGAGGTGGAGGGAGGGTCATTAACATTCTGTAAAATTCAAGAGATTTTAATGGAGCTCCAGAGGTTGAAGGCTGCAGTGGAACATTCCCCGCTACCCCACCTTCCCACTGGCCTGTTTGCAGCAGAATCCTTGTAAACTACCCGGTATCTTCAGGTATGGGATAACATATGATTGGTGTTCCTCCCACAACGTAGTGCTGGGTGCCTGAACAGCCAATCACGAGGCTCCAGTGCCATCACATGGAGGCAGAGGTGGGGTTCATGAGTTTATGAGATGTTGGTGGAGCTCCAGAGGGTGAATACTGCAGTGGAACATCCAATGGAAGGAACAACACGGGTGTACTTCAATTTTTTTAGGAGTTAGCAGGAGCCATGCTATGACAGCTATGACATAACGAAAAGAGGGTGAGCTACCACCTAGCCTCTAAGCTTTTACGTTTCCCCACATGTGTATGACCCCCAATTCATTAAGGGTTGTTCTACTGAACTTGTTCTGGTAATACGCTATGTGCTCAGATTGGGTGCAGACGGTATTTAGGGGAGTTTTACAAGGAAAGCACAACATATTCCCTCAACGCTATATCATTTTCCTTGTATAACGTTTACAGTACTCACCGGATGATGTAATGTTGCTTGTGGTGGCCTAATTAACGTATATCCAATTGTTACCAAACAATAGCCCACAGCAATGTAATTAAAAAGGATAAATATTAGATAACAATACCAGTTAATTAACTAATTCTTGAAGAATTTTTCTTTAACTTTTTCATTAAATGAAACAGTAATTTAATTTTTGTGCTTGACTGTTCATTTTCTTTTCCATTTTCTATTGCTACAGGCATTTTATAATGGCAATATATACCGGCACAATATACATAACCCGTTTGTCTCATCAACCAGCCAATCTTGGCCAGAAAAAGTCACAATTGCTGTATTTGTGGCCAGTGACTGATTGTTCTAGGGAGTCAGCCTGTCTCAGCATTATTTTTTGAATGGAATAATGTACTGTATATTAAGCTTTTTTCAAACAATTAAACATACAAACAATAAAAATAAAAAAATATTAGAACACAGTCCGTCCCTTATACAAGACAGTAGTAATAATCCCAACCATTAACGATGTGCAGTACCATTACAAATCGGGTCTCTATATACTTGCTGTCACTGATTAGTGCATTGATAGGCTGCATCCACAGTGATGTCACTGGTCTCTAGTGATTGGATAGGCTTCACTCTTCATGATTTGATCTCTAGTGATTGGATAGGCTGCAGTCTCAGTGATGTCGCCAATCTCTAGTGAATTGATAGACTACATTCTAAGTAATGTCACTGGTCTTTAGCGATTGGAGAGACTGCATTCTCAGTAATGTTACTGGTTGTTAGTGAGTTGATTGGCAAAATTCTCAGTGATGTCATGGTCTCTGATGATTTAATAGACTACATTCCAATGCCGCGTACACACGGTCGGAATTTCCGACAACAAATGTTCGATGGGAGCTCGTTGTCGGAAATTCCGACCGTGTATAGGCTCCATCGGACATTTTCCGTCGGAATTTCCGACAAACAAAATTTGGGATCTGGATCTCAAATTTTCCGACAACAAAATCCGTTGTCGGAAATTCTGATCGTGTGTGTACACAATTCCGACGCACAAAACTCCACGCATGCTTGGAAGAGCCACACTGGCTATTGAACTTCAATTTTCTCGACTCGTCGTACGCGTTGTACGTCACCGCGTTCTTGACGATCGGAATTTCTGACAACATTTGTGTGACCGTCTGCATGCAAGACAAGTTTGAGCCAACACCTGTCGGAAAAAAAAACATGGATTTTGTTGTTGGAATGTCCGATCGTGTGTACGCGACATAAGCATTACATCATCTCTAGTGAATCGATAGGCTTGTTTCTCAGTGATGTCACTGATCTCTAAAAATTGGATAGGTTACATTCTCAGTGATGTCATCTAGTGAATTGATAGACTACATGTTCAGTGATGTCACAGGTCTCTGGTGATTGGATGGATAAGCTTCATTCTCAGTGATGTCACAGATCTCTAGTGAATTGATGGGCTACATTCTAAGTGATGTCACTGGTCTCTAGTGATTGGATAGGCCGCATTATCAGTGATGTTACTGATTGTTAGTGAATTGACAGGTTATATTCTAAGTGTATCACTCATCCCTAGTGAATGGATAGGCTGCATTCTCAGTGATGTCACCATTCTCTAGTGAATGGATAGGCTGCATTCTCAGTGATGTCACCAGTCTCTAGTGAATGGATAGGATACATTCTCAGTGATGTCACCAGTCTCTAGTGAATGGATAGGCTGCATTCTCAGTGATGTCACCAGTCTCTAGTGAATGGATAGGCTGCATTCTCAGTGATGTCACTATTCTCTAGTGAATGGATAGGCTGCATTCTCAGTGATGTCACCATTATGTGCCTGGTATTTACTTGTAAAAGCCTTCATTGTGTAGACTTCCAAAAGCCATGAGAATGCAGCTGGGTGTTACCATCTTGGATGTGATGTCAGCAGCCCCAGCACTCAAGTGACACTCTATAGTATTCCCCATTTATCACTGACAGGCATGCTTATGATAATCATCTTATATTTATTTATGTAAAATGTTTATCCCAGAAGAAAAAAAAATGTTGCTGTAACTGCAGTGTGAGCTGGAGTTTGGCTTCAATTTGTTAGTGTATCTAAATCTGCTAGTACATCTAACACTCCCCTCCCCCAGACTGACAATGCTGCTTTCCAAAGGTGTCCCCTGGGCTCTTTCATCCAGAGTGGGGGGGGGGGACTCTAATACAGGAGATGTGTTACTTGCCAAATCACCAGGTGAAAACAGTGGGGGAAGGGGCTTAAAAAAAAGAAAAAGAAGGCAGCCACTGCATCTATTGATTGGCAATACATAACAGTTTTGGTTTTAATACTGCTTTAAAGTCACAGTGTTGCCCATAATGGCCATTCAGGATAATGCAGTCTTTTTCTTTGCACTAAAAAAAAAAAAAAAAAAAAAAAAAAAACAGAAGCATTGCATTGTCTGCCATAGGCAACATCTGACTTTCTGAAAGTCCAAGCCAATCTCATTTCTTGACTTTTTTCCATCAGTCCCAGAAATTGGTACAGAAAAATCTTGGTGACAGAATCTGGTAAATCGCACTATGATTTTTCTGTCTTTGTCTCATTTGTTTTCTATCTCCTCTGTAGGTTTGCCACCAAAGAGAGGAGCGGCCTCCTGCTTTACAACGGGCGACTGAATGAAAAGCATGACTTCATTGCGGTGGAGATCCACGACGGGCAAGTGCAGCTGAAATATTCCACAGGTTGGTGCATGGTTCATATACGTGGGATTGCAGGACCTACTTGTATGTCTGCATTCCCAACAATGTCACCAGTCTCTAGTGAATAGATAGGCTGCATTCTCAATGATGTCTCCGGTCTGTAGTGAATGGATAGACTGCATTCTCAGTGATGTCACCGGTCTGTAGTGAATGGATAGGCTGCATTCCCAATGTTATGTCTCCGGTCTGTAGAGAATGGATAGGCTGCATTCCCAATGTTATGTCTCCGGTCTGTAGAGAATGGATAGGCTGCATTCCCAATGTTATGTCTCCGGTCTCTAGTGAATGGATAAGCTGCATTCCCAATGATGTCACCAGTCTGTAGTGAATGGATAGGCTGCATTCCCAATGTTATGTCTCCGGTCTCTAGTGAATGGATAAGCTGCATTCCCAATGATGTCACCAGTCTGTAGTGAATGGATAGGCTGCATTCCCAATGTTATGTCACCAGTCTGTAGTGAATGGATAAGCTGCATTCCCAATGATGTCACCAGTCTGTAGTGAATGGATAGGCTGCATTCCCAATGATGTCACCAGTCTGTAGTAAATGGATAGGCTGCATTCCAAGTAATGTCATTGGTCTTTAGTCAATGGGTAGGCTACATTGTCTTTGATGTCAGTGGTCTCTAGTGAATGGATATGCTACATTCCCTTTGATGTCGCTGCTTACTAGTGAATGGATAGGCTGCAATCTCAGTCGTATCACCAGTCTTTAAATGAATGAGGCTGTATTCTCCAGTGAATGGGTAGGCTGCATTCCCAATGATGTCACCAGTCTCCAGTGAATGGGTAGGCTGCATTCCCAATGATGTCTCCAGTCTCCAGTGAATGGATTGGCTGCATTCTCAATGATGTCACCAGTCTCCAGTGAATGGATTGGCTGCATTCTCAATGATGTCACCAGTCTCCAGTGAATGGATTGGCTGCATTCTCAATGATGTCTCCAGTCTCCAGTGAATGGATTGGCTGCATTCTCAATGATGTCTCCAGTGAATGGATAGGCTTTGTCGCTAGAGAATGAATATGCTGCATTCTCAGTGATGTCACCAGTCTGTAGTGACTGCATAGGCTGCATTCTCAATGATGTCACCAGTCTCCAGTGAATGGATAGGCTGCATTCTCAGTGATGTCATCAGTCTCCAGTGAATGGATAGGCTGCATCTTCAGTGATGTCACCAGTCTCCAGGAAATAGATAGGCTGCATTTCCAATGATGTCTCCAGTCTCTAGTGAATTGATAGGCTGCATTGTCAGTGTCATCACCAGGCTCCAAATGACTCAGGCTGTATTCTAGTGAATGGATGAGTTGCATTGTCAGTGATGTCACCAGTCTCTCCTGAATAGATAGGTTGCATTTTCAGTATTATTTCCAATTGCCAGCCACATCCCATTAAGATATATACAGCTTTTGCTAAATGACACAGTATTACAAGTTTTTCAACCCACACGGCTACATTAATATTTCACGTTACCAATCTGACTTAAAAATATTGAACTCCCTTTAGAAAGCCCACAGTTTCCCATCTGCCGCATCCACCCACTCTGAGGCCTTGACTCAGAAACCTTTCATAAACACGTCAATAAAAGGCACATAATGGCCTATTCCACAGGTCCTCTTTGCATGCCTTGTACGTTAGGCTCCCCATGCTGGAGATTGATGTTTCTTTTAGAGGCAGTAACTGAGGTTGTAAATCTTGTAGCATCCGTCCTCGCTGTGACAGAACAGCCACCGCTGGAGCAGGTTTAGCTTTTTCCCCCCGACCACTAAATTGCGATCGTATCAGCCGCAGGACTGGGTGGTTGTGCATAGGCATTGCTGAGTGCATCATTAGTGGAAACTACCGGAGACTACAAGATAGAAATGGTGCTTTTCTATTAATTGCAACTCATTCCTGCCTTGATGGATGCTGTGCAAATGGGTTTAGCCACCTCAGCTAATGCAGACATCTGTCGTATTATGGATGCGGGTGATAGGGCAATGAGTCTGACATCTTTGTATTCATTTTATGAGCGACCTGGACAGAATTAAGCAAGTTCTCCGTCCGTCTTGGTCTAATGTGTAGGGGGGTGTTAATCATGGCTGAGCATTTTACAGGTTTGATTTGTGTTTTCAAGGTGAATCCAGCACTCTGGTGACCCCTTATGTCCCTGGGGGAGTCAGTGATGGCAAGTGGCACACCGTCCAGCTTCGCTACTACAACAAGGTAGGACATAAAGGCAATATATAGTGGTTTTATTTATTTATTATGGTCAGGACTAAAGAAAATAAAGTATTCACACATATATATATATATATACACACTATATTACCAAAAGTATTGGAGTGCCTGCCTTTGCATGCACACTCTAACTACTTAAAGGGGTTGTTTTACCTTAATACATCTTAAAACACCTGTCAGTGACCGGCCCCCCAGCCCTGCCGTTTTACTAACCTGACCCCTCGAACTTGACCCACGGGGACGCGCTGTCACTCTGCCCCTGCCCAGAGTTCTCGGCGCTTGATTTGATAAATTGATAGCTGCATTCTGTCAATCAAATCAAATGACACGAGCGCAGAGGGGTGGGGGCTGAGTCCTGCATTCGGCCTCTATGGACGCCGAATGCTGGAATCGGGAGCGCGCCCGCAAGGTAACCCCCTCGGGGAAGCGCTTCTGCGAGGGGGTTATCAGATGTGGGGAGGAGCCGCCGGGGGACCCCAGAAGAGCAGGTTCAGGGCCACTCTGCGCAAAACGACCTGCACAGTGGAGGTAAGTATGATATGTTTATTATTTTAAAAAAAATTTACCTTTACAATCTTTAAGGGCCGACCCACATATATATACTGCGGCACAAAATTAGATACCTGTACATGATTCCTCTCTTCGGCTCCAGGGTGCACACGCATTTCGCCGGAGCCCCCCCCCCCCCCCGCTCCTGCTGTGATTGCAAACAGCGGGAGCCAATCAGAGGGTCCGACCGACATTGGGTCCCAAACCCGGCGATCGTTCGGAGAGAGGCAGAGCGGCGGTCTGCCTATGTCAACAAGGTAGATCGCCATTCTGCTAGTAAGAAAGACAGAGGTCTTGGGGTTGATTTGCTAAAGGCAAATAGACTGTGCACCTTGCAAAGTGCAGTTGCACTCTGCATTGCAATTTCTCCAGAGCTTAGTAAATGATATGAAGGTTCGCTTTGTAAAGAATACCCAATCACATGCAAGGAAAATAAAAAAAAAAAAAAAACAATGGCATTTTTGCTTGCACATGATTGGGTGATGGAAAGTCAGCAGAGCTTCTGCTCATTTACTGAGCTCTGGAGCAATGGTAGCATGCAACTGCACTTTGCAAAGTGCAATTTATTTGTCTTTAGTAAATCAACCCCATTGTGTTTCTGCTAAGCAGGAACACGGACTTCTGTCTTTCTTTAGTTAAGCCATCCCCCACACAGTAAGAAAACACTCCCAGCTAACCCTTTGATCACCTCTGATGTTAACCCCTTCCCTGCCAGTGTCATTTATACAGTGACAGTGCATTTTTTTTTAGCACAGATCACTGTATTGGTGTCACTGGTCCCCAAAAAGTGTCGCTTGGTGTCATATTTGTCCGCCGAAATGTCGCAGTCTCGCTAAAAATCACTGATCGCCTCCATTACTAGTAAGAACAATTAAAAAAAAAAGTCCATAAATCTATCCCATAGTTTGTAGACGCTATACTTTTGTACAAACCAATCAATATATGCTTTTTGGCATTTTTTTTCAGGTGCCTGCTTTAGGATATTTTCCCTCAATGTCTGTTCCAACTATCAAATTTTGCATTTTCTCCTATCCTAACTGCTAGACTAGCTGGCGGCCCTTCAGCTGTTGTGGAACTACAAGTCCCATGAGGAATTGCAAGGCTGACAGAGACAAGCATGTCTCCCACAAGCAGAGGCACGGTGGGACTTGTAGTTCTGCAACAGCTGGAAGGCCACCAGTTTGACACCCACTGTAGAGGAACTGAGGGTAAATTGTCCCAACAATCAAAAAAGCCAAATAGTGATTCTTCTTCTACTTTCCCAGGAACAATGTTTTGGCGAGGGTTCCACTTTCATTGCATATTTCTGGTTACTATTTTCTCTTCCTTCCTAGCCAAAAACTGGATCCTCAGGGGTGGCACAGGGGCCATCGAAAGAGAAGGTGGCTGTGTTGGCAGTTGATGACTGCGACGTTTCAGTGGCTCTAAGGTTCAGCAATGAGATTGGGAATTATACATGCGCAGCTGAAGGGGTGCAGTCCAGCTCCAAAAAGTGAGTAGCCTTTCCACACTCTCTTTGCATCAGAAAATAATTTACAATAGTAGAGCAGTCAAGTGACTACAGCATTGCATTCCTATACTTAGGATAGGCTGTCAGAGAGTTAGGTAGGACAAATACAGCTGTTATCATGAGGAGCTCATGGGAAGTGGGATGGATGAGAAAACTGAAGGGAGAGCAAAAATGAGGGATGAGAGAGACGGGAAGGAAAGGTTAAAAGAGAGATAGATAGAAAGGGAAAGGAGAAGGGGGAGGATGAGGAGAAAGACGGAAAGAGAGAGGGAAGAGGAGAAAGTGATGGACGGAATAAGAGGGAGAGGGAAATGGAAAGACTGAACAATGGACTTGGAGAGTAATGGACAGAGGGAGAAGGAAGGGTGATGGATGGAGATAGAGGGGCAGATGGGGAGAGAGAAGGAGAGTGTGATAGATTTTGAGAGAGGGAAGGAGAGAAAGTGATGGACAGAGATGGGGCGTGGGAAGTAGAGAGTGATAGACGGAAAGAGAGAGAGGGAAGAAGAGAGAGTGATGGATGTAGTTAGAGGGAGAGGAAAAGAGTGAGATGATAGATAGAACAAAGGGGATGGAGCGAGAGTGATAGATGGAGGGAGAGGGAAAGAGAGAGAGAGATGGAAAGAGAGAGGGAGAGAGATGAGAGAGTGATGGAAAGAGAGGTAGATGGAAGTGGAGAGAGTGATGGATGGAGTTTAGGGGGAGAGAGAAGGAGAGAGAGTGATAGGTAGTGAGAAAGGGAATGAGCAGTAGTGATAAATGAAGGTAGAAGGAAAGGGTGAGAGTGATGGACAGAGGGAGAAGGAAGGTGACAGAGATAGGGAGAGAGGAGAGAGTGATAGATTTTGAGAGAGGGAAGGAGAGAAAGTGATGGAAAGAGATAGTGGAGAGGAAGGCAGAGGGAGGAAAATGGAAGGAGAGAAAGTAATGGAGGAAGACAAAGGAAAGATAAGGATAGGAAGAGGGAAGGAGAGAGAGTGATAAATAGAAGGAAAGGGAAGGAGGAGAGTGGTAGAGGGAAAGGGAAGGAGCAAGAGTGATAGATGGAGGAAGAAGGAAAGAGAGAGAGAAATGGACGGAAAGAGAAGTAGAGGGAAGTGGAGAGAGTTAGAGGGAGAGGGAAAGAGAGAAAGTGATAGAAGGTAAGGGAGAGAGCAGGAGTGATAGATGGAGGGAGAGGGAAAGAGAGAGAGGTAGAGGGAAGAAGAGAGAGTGATGAATGGAAAGAGAGGTAGAGGGAAGTGGAGAGAGTGATAGAGGGAAAGGGAAGGAGCGAGAGTGATAGATAAAGGGAGAAGGAAAGAGAGTGATGGACAGAGAAAGGGAGAGGTAAGAAGAGAGGGTGATAGATGGAAAGAGGGGTAGAGGAAAGTGGAGAGAGTGATGGATGGAGAGGGAGAGACAGTGATAGAGGCAAAGGGAATGAGCGAGAGTGATTAATGGAGGGAGAGGGAAAGAAAGTGAGAGTGATGGACAGAGAGAGGGAGAGGGAAGAAGAGAGAGTGATGGACAGAGGGAGAAGGAGGTTGAGAGAGTGATGGTTGGAGATAGTGATGGATTTCCAGAGAGAGGAAAGAAAAGAAAGTGATGAACAGAGATAAGGGTAGAGGAAGGAAAAGATAAGGAAAGAAAATAATGGATGGAGAAAGCGGGAGAGATGGGGAGAGGAAAGAAGATAGTGAAGGATGGAACGACAGAGGGAGAGGGAAGTGGAGGGAGTGATGTATGAAGTTAGAGGGAGAGGGGAGTAAAGAGAGAGGAAAGGGGAGAGGAAAGAAAGGATTGAAGGACAAAGGTGTGGGGGAGAGGGTTCAAGAGCGTAGGAGAAAAAGAGAGTGACAGTAGGAAAGAGGAAGATAGGGAGAGGGAGGAGAGAGAGAGGATGGAAAGAAAAGGGGAAGATAGAGAGAGGAGATTAAGACTCAGGATCCAATAGAGAAGGGAAAGAGGGAACTATGTAAATAAATACTGTAGATTAAAAAAACAAAGGAACAAGAGAGAGACTTGAGACTTATTACTTTTTTCCTTTTTTTTACCCCTTATCTCCATCTACCTTAACATCAACTTCTCAGCACACATGTACCGATTAGAACCTACATAGCTTGATTCAGTGCTGTGGTACCATGTTGCCAAGATGGGATGAAATCCTTGGGGGGGGGGATGGCTCCATTGTCTGTGGGATGAAATCATTGGGGATGGGTGACATTTTTTCTATTTCTTTTTCAGATCTCTGGACCTGACCGGCCCTCTGCTGCTCGGCGGAGTCCCCAATCTTCCTGAGAACTTCCCGGTCACACACAGGGAGTTCATCGGCTGCATGAAAGATTTGTATATTGACAGCAGGAAGATTGACCTGGCTTCTTACATCGCAAACAATGGAACTAATGCAGGTAGGACAGGTGCTGTGATTTGATCGTTTGCACTTCATGAATGGAGCCTGAAGGAAAATGGTGTTTACAGAATTGTCTTTCTCTGTACCCCTATTCAATCACTACATGTTTTGGCCCAAAGGGCAATTTCTGTCTGTGTCCCTGTTGCAGATTTTCCCTCACTTCCTGACTGAACAACTGTTGTCACAAGGACAGGAAATGAAGGTGAATCTTTCTAACAGAGCCACAGATAGCAGCAAATACCCAACACTATGCTAACTCACACTATCCAGAACAAGGAAAAGCCACTTTCATCATGTATCTTTGTCATCTTGCCATATTACCAACAAGCAAATGTAGAGAGCACCATACAAGTTATGCTGTTCTTTTTGTCCCCTCTCTATCAGGATGTAACGCCAAGCAATCATATTGTGACTCTAACCCTTGCAAGAATGGGGGGACCTGTTCACTGATCTGGGGGACCTTTACCTGTGATTGTCCCTTGGGGTTTGGAGGCAAGGACTGCAAGATCGGTGAGTACCCCAGAGCGTGATCTCATATTAGCAGAGCTCTTTGTTTGAGAGTGCCAAGCAGGTTCAGATAAAGAAAACCTGTCATACATGTAATAAATACAAGAGGACCTAGCAGTGCTTCTTATACTAGCATTAGAGAGAGAGAGGAGATTTCATTGTGCACTGTGTGCAGATACCAGGAGGATTAGCTACAGGCTTTTTCTGGCCAAATGATATGCTTTAGAGCCAGACACGTTCGCATACATTCCCTTAAAGCTAACTCAGGGCCAATATTTGCTGTCATCTGCCACATTTCCATGCTGTTCACATGTTTTTTTTTTACATTGAACCCCTTCATGAGCTAATTGAAGCCTAGATGTTAGGCCAATTTTTAGTAGCTTCAATATACATTAATTAACTTGAAAATATGACAACCTGGACTACTATTTTTGTATTATTGTTATAAATATGTGTTTTCTCAATAAAAATCTTTATTGGGAAAAAAAAATAAAAATTTACTTGAAAATAACACTATCATAAATGATCTCTATTTTTTTATCAAGTTTTTTCAAAGTTTTTATTATTTTTTTAGACACTAATCCTTTCTATCATTGTACTTCTTTCTGTGTACACAGCAGGTGCACTGAGAGCGAGGGAGAAAGAGAGAGGCACCGTGTCACCTGCAGGCCTGAATGTGATCACTGTGATTGGCTGTCACAGTAATCACATGATTAACCACTTCTGGACCACCAACCGCAGTTTTACTCCAGCAGGGCAACTCTGTTGCGCTGGATCACCTACATGTACACGTGCATTTAACTTCTTTGGTCGACCATGGCGAGGCCTGTTCTGAGTGGAACCCGTCCTGTTAAACCTGCTGTATGGTCTTGGCCACCATGCTGCAGCCCAGTTTCAGGGTCTTGGCAATCTTCTTATAGCCTAGGCCATTTTTATGTAGGGTAACAATTCTTTTTTTCAGATCCTCAGAGAGTTCTTTGCCATGAGGTGCCATGTTGAACTTCCAGTGACCAGTATGAGAGAGTGAGAGCGATAACACCAAATTTAACACACCTGCTCCCCATTCACACCTGAGACCTTATAACACTAATGCATAGACAGAGTAGAGGCTCCCATCATCTCATATAGAGCATGGTGGTCCCATCCCTTTTGATAGAAATGGAAATAATTACCCCCTTTATGTTGGGACTTTAAATGGACCACCGACTCAAAAATAATGTGTAAAACGTTATTTAATATGATAGATTAAAATACAAAAGATAACGTATATGATAAGGATGCACTACATATGCTACATGAAACAAATCAACCATAATATGTAAAATAGCATACAAAGTGAATGCCCAAAAGCCCGACGCGTTTCCGGTATAAGGTGTTCCAATACCTTCCTCAGGGTTTCAGAGAGTTTAACATTCAAAATAAATTCCAGTATGGTGATTCAATATTAAAGGTGAGCATTAGGGACCAGTGAGTCCATACTGGCACTGCGCGCTTTGCCACCGTAGATATCATAGATATTATAGATATTAAGTGCGTTCTCCGGGTGTATAACACTTGCCCAATCTATCAGGACGTGCTCATAATATTTACTTCCGTTAGGTGGAACAGAACAACTGGTTACAAATATTGCTGTTGGGCTAAATAGCCCAGGTAACAATGTCCCAGCGATCCACCTCTCGTGAGACAAGTAGGTCCGTCAAGTGTGGGGTGTGGAGTCACGGGATAAATGCCTGGCAATCACCATACTGGAATTTATTTTGAATGTTAAACTCTCTGAACCCCTGGCTCCTGAGGAAGGTATTGGAACACCTTATACCGGAAACGCGTCGGGATTTTGGGCATTCACTTTGTATGCTATTTTACATATTATGGTTGATTTGTTTCATGTAGCATATGTAGTGCATCCTTATCATATACGTTATCTTTTGTATTTTAATCTATCATATTAAATAACGTTTTACACATTATTTTTGAGTCGGTGGTCCATTTAAAGTCCCAACATAAAGGGGGTAATTATTTCCATTTCTTATAACACTAATGAGTTACATGACACTGGGGAGGGAAAATGTCTAATTGTGCCCAATTTGGACATTTTCACTTAGGGGTGTACTCACCTTTGTTGCCAGCGGTTTAGACATTAATGGCTGTGTGTTGAGTTATTTCGAGGGGACAGCAGATATACACTGTTATACAAGCTGTACACTCACTACTTTACATTGTAGCAAAGTGTCATTTCTTCAGTGTTGTCACATGAAAAGATAGAAGAAAATATTTACAAAAAATGTGAGGGGTGTACTCACTTTTGTGAGATACTGTATATAATAATAAATAATAGAAACCCTGCTTTGAGGCCTCGGCGCTAACTACACCATATGAGGTTTCTGTTTAACCCCCCCACCCCCACCCCCATAGTAGTTATGTGCCTACCAGTCTGTGCCATCTTCTTGGTGTGTACATGTCCGTCATGTTCTCCTATATGACTTCCACCACAATGTAGGATATACTTACCTTGGATGCTACAACCATAATGCCACGTACACACGGTCCGATGGGAAATGTTTGATGTGAGCTTGTTGTCGGACCGTGTGTATGCTCCATCGAACATTTGCTGTCGGACTTTCCGCCAACAAATGTTTCTTAGCAGGTTCTCAGATTTTCCGCCAACAAAACTTGTTGTCGGAAAGTCCGATCGTGTGTACACAATTCCGTCGCACAAAAGCTCACGCATGCTCTGAATCAAGCAGAAGGAGCCGCACTGGCTGTTGAACTTCCTTTTTCTCGGCTCATTGTACGCTTTGTACGTCACCGCGTTCCCATGTTCGTAATTGTCGGCCAACATTTGTGTGACCGTGTGTATGCAAGACAAGTTTCAGCCAACGACCTTCGAACAAAAGTTTTGTTGTCAGAAAATCCGATCATGTGTACGCGGCATAAGTCTTTAGACATTGTGTGTTATTGTGAAAGAACTTGGCCTTTTGCTTTAATTATATCTTTTAACCCCTTGTTTGCACAGGCTTAACCTGTTTGCGCCAAGCAAACGCAAATATGTGGCCTCTCGGGCAGCCGAGGCCTTGGCACCGAGTGGCTGCATATTTGCGTGCAATAGTGCCAACAGTGCTGTGCCGAGAGCGCACGCCCTGTGCGCTACCGTCACAGTGACCGGCGACTCGCGGAAAGCTTCCGATCGCTGCTTGTTATCGGGAGTTTTCCAATCATGTGACCGCCGTAACAGCTAATATATGGCCATAAAATGGCCATATAGCAAACCCCCTAAAGGGCTGGTTACTGCCAGCACCAAGGGGTTGATCTATTACTGTTGAAGGTTATCATTGAAAACAGACTATCATGTCATACTACATAAAAAATAATACAAAATAAAAAAAAACCCCAAGGATGATTAAGTTCTTTAGATCCGCGCTATAGTCGAATGACGGCTACAGCGTGGACCTACTTTGCCGGGAGTACGTCAACAGACGTCCTCCCGTGCCCGAGCAGCCTGCACGCCCCCTGCAGGACGCGCGCTCTGTGATCAGCGAGTCTATGAAACTCGGATGATCACAGATCGGAGTAAGGGGTCGATCCTGACCCTTACCACGTGATCAGCTGTCAGCCAATGACAGCTGATCATGTGATGTAAACAGAGCCGGTAATCGGCTATTTTTTCTCCTCGCGCTGGCAGCGTGAAGAGAAAAAAAAAAGCCGATCACCGGCGGCTCTCAGAGGGACATCGGTCCCGATCAAGGAGAGCTGCTGCCAGCTCATCTGTGCCCACCTGTGCCACCTGCCAGTGCACAACAGTGCCGCCTACCAGTGCCCACAGTGCCACCCATCAGTGCCTTATCAAGATTGCTGCCCATCAGTGTCACCTACCAGTGCCCATCAGTGCCATTTATCAGTGTTACCTATCAGTAACACCTATCAGTGCCACCCATCAGGGCCCATCAGTGCCATCTTATCAGTGGCTATCAGTGCCGCCTTATCTCTGCCCATTAGTACCGCCTTATCTGTCCCCATCAGTGCCGCCTTATCTGTGCCTATCAGTGCCCACCAGTACCGCCTCATCAGCGCATATCAATGAAGGAGAAAAATTACCTGTTTGCAAAATTTTATAACAAACTATGAAACATGATTTTTTTTTTCCTTAATTTTCCATCTTCTTTTTTTGTTTGTTTAGCAAAAAATAAAAACCCCAGCTGTGATTAAATACCACCAAAAGAAAGCTCTATTTGTGTGGAAAAAAAATGATAAAAATGTCATTTGGGTTCAGTGTTGTATGACCGCGCAATTGTCATTCAAAGTTCGACAGCGCTGAAGATTGGTCTGGGCAGGAGGGGGGTTTAAGTGCCCAGTAAGCAAGAGGTTAAAAACCACCAAAAGAAAGCTCTATGTGTGAAAATAAAAATATGTAAATGTAATTTGGGTACAGCGTTGCATGACCGTGCAATTGCCAGTTAAAGTAGTGCAGTGCCAAATAGCAAAACATGCCCTGGTCATGAAGGGGGTAAAACCTTCAAGTGGTTAAGGACTACGCTGATTGGTTCCCGAATGTTAGTTTGACACCTGCAGCTGTTAATGACAGTGTGTTGTCAATACTAGAGCGTGCACAGCTGTGCTTTCCTAGTTCTCACCTGCAATGTTGATTAACATCCCCACAGCATGGTGTATTGTGTCTGAGAACATTAATATACAGATTACTGGTGTGTAGTGAGGTTAGCGCCCCTCTGGGATATTGTGGGTGGAATTGAAGCACGGTACACATTTGCGTCTATACACAGTGCTCCAGGCTAGTTTTCCAGTGCTACTAAATATTACAGCTGTCGCCAGGTTTTTGAGGTTTACATCTTGTTTAGGAATGTACCCTACCCGATGAAAGTACCTACCCGCTAAATTAGACCGATTTCTGAGCGGTTTGCTCATTTTCCACACCTTGAAACTAAAAAAAAAATATAACCTTGTAACTGCAATTATAAACCAAAGACTGAATGTGTCAGTTATATTTGTTAAATATTCGTTAATTAATAATTAAAACCTCATTATTCTTCAATCTAGGATAGCTAAGCATGGCTTGTACTGTCTTGTACAAAATAAGCGTGAGAGGAAACTGCTGCCCTCTAGAGGATAGAAAGAGAAACTGCATGTTAACATCACGCTGGCTTAAAGAGGAGCTGCAGGCTACTTCAGAAAAAAAAAAAATACTGTAGCTGCTGACTTTTAACAGTAGGACACTTACCTGCCCGCGAATCCAGTGGTGTCTTCACCTGAGCCAAACGGCTCTCGTGTGCTGCCGCCACCATCTTGGGTAGTGGAAATCAGCAGTGAAGCCTTCTGTCTTCGCAGCTGGTTCCCTACTGCACATGCACGAAGTGCGCTGCGCTGTGTGAATGGCCTGGCGGGGGGGGGGGAGGGGGCGGCGAACTTCTGGATTAAATTGCCATGGGGAGTCAGCTGGAAGTGGGAGCAGGTACCCATCAAAATTAGGTACCCATTCCCCCCCACCCGAAAGGTGTCAAATGTGGCAGTGGAGGGGGGGGGGGAGACAAATAAGTGCGCTTGCCCTTTTGGGTGGAGCCCTACTTTAAAGGGATTTTACACCCTCAGTTTTTTAAGTATTTTCAGAAGTGGATTTAATCACTTGTTCGGTATGCAGCTTCTTTATCTTTTAATTTTTGCCTATGTTCCAGTCTAAACTGGTGCCAAGACCATTGCCCCAGATTTCCTGTTTTAGGGTGGTTCCTTTCTCCTGCAGCATTCTATGGAGTCACCCTTGTATACAAGGACTAGAGTTGTGCCTTCCTACGCTGTGTGCATCAAAAGAAGCACACACCCCTCTAGCATAGGTTGGCAAGGCACTCCCCTGCTCCTTGTTCCCCACCCTTCTCCAAGTTAGCAAACTGGCTTGAGACTGCACTGTCCACTCTTAACACTCTCCTGTGAAGACCAGAAGTTTAGGGAAGCAGTGCTGAGAGAGCAGGAGCCAGCAGCATTGAAAGTTGTAAACTGCAAGTGCTGAGTAAGACGTTTAACAAATAGTTTTCTGAGGAATGTTTTATTTTATTGTGCTCATTGTGTTAAACCAAAAAAGACACTGAGGGTTTAATGCTACTTTAGGTCTGTTGAGAGCTTAGATAGGAAGAGAACCCGTGAGGATGGCGATGTGGCAGTGGGCATACCTGAAACTGTCCTGATATTATCTTCCTGTAATTGTCTGCCCAGCAAACCCCTGACTGGGAATGAGAGCGGCATGGATAACCCAATCTGTGCTTTGCTGCTCCTTTCTTGTCCAGTCATAGGTAGGCCTAAACTCTTAAGCCTCATACACACCATCGGACTTTCCGACGGGAAATATGTGATGTCAGGCTGTTGGCGGAAAATCCGACCGTGTGTACGCTCCATCGGACAATTGTCAGATTTTCCGCGGACAAATGTTGGATGGCAGTTTTTTAAATTTTCCACAGACAAATGTCTGTTGTCGGATTTTCCGAGCGTGTGTACACAAGTCCGTCGGACAAAAGTCCAAAGTACAAACACGCATGCTCGGAAGCAAGGGCGAGCCAGAAGCGGTCGGTCTTGTAAACTAGCGTTCGTAATGAAGAATTCACATTCGCGACGCGGTAAATTATGAAATCTCCAAATGCAGCGCACAATTCTCTTCTTCTTTAATGGGATAATAATGAAGCTGCTTTGCTGGTGATACTGATGGAGTTATTGCAAACACATTTTCAAAGGCTTTTTTTTTCTAGTGATATCAAGAATAATATTATTATGTTTTTTTTTTTATTATTTGGGCAAGTTACCACAACACCATTATCCTGTAGTTTACTAACTATGTTGGTGTCCCTTGTTGTATTTTATAAAATATAACTTCCTACTCCCAAACTGTCATTTGAAGTAAAACACATAGCCAAGTATTATTCTACACAATTTTTTTATTGTGCATTAAAAAAAGAAAACAAATAAAATTAGACATGATATCTGCCAATAGAACTTAACCAAAAAGTGCATTCTATGCATCCAAAAATATAGAAAATATACCAAATCAAATCATTATTATTCAACCAAAAAATAATGTCAAAGCAATAACTCCAAGGCCAATAATAAATAACACGTTATCTCCTCCGATTCCGCAACATGTCTGGTTGACGAACGGCCGTTCAGAAACTAACTGAAAAGCGTGAAATGAAAAGTGCAAAATGAAAAGCGCAAATCAACACTCACCAAACTTCTGCTAACACGAAATTAGCAGAAGAGCCCAAAGGGTGGCGCTAAAGAGCTGAAAAACCACGTAGTACGTCACTACGTTCATATTTGTTGGCCGACAATTCCTTGCCGTGTGTATGCAAGACAAGTTTGGGCCAACGCCCTTCAGACAAAAGTCCACGGTTTTGTTGGCCAACAATCCGATCGTGTGTACGAGGCTTTAATTGCCGATTGATCCAGGGAATCCAGAACTTGGCTGTGTTATCTGATCGCAAAACTGGCTGAACAGACTATAGCAGTTCACATATATTAATTCATTTTATGTCACTTTTTTTTTCTTCAGCAATGCACCACCCCTTTCATTTTAACAGTAGTGGAGTCCTATCCTGGGACTTTAAGAATGAGGTGAAGATTTCCATTCCTTGGTTCCTGGGGCTGGCGTTCCGGACTCGAAACTCAGACGGGGTGTTGCTGCAAGCACATGCGGGACAGTATACCACCATCATGTGCCAGGCAAGTGTACACTCTCTTATCACATACATACGTCCTATAGATGTGACTTTTGATATCTTTTATTAACAAACATTTTTTTTATTGGGGATAGAAAATGGTCTTCAAGAATCATAACCTGGTAAAAACAGCACAACATACAATGTCCAGTATAAAAAGGAATGAAGGGGGAACAACAGTACAACAGTTAACCTCTTGTTGATCACATATACACTCACCGGCCACTTTATTAGGTACACGTTGCTACCGTAGTACCGGGTTGGACCCCCTTTTGCCTTCCTTCTTGGTGGCATAGATACAACAAGGTGTTGGAGACGTTCCTCAGAGATTTTGGTCCATAGTGACATGATAACATGCAGTTGCTGCAGATTTGTCGGCTGCACATCCATGATGCCGATCTCCACCACATCCCAAAGGTGCTCTATTGGATGAGATGTGGTGAGTGTGGAGACCATTGGAGTACAGGGACCTCATTGTCCAGTGGTGAGATGATTGGAGCTTTGTGACATGGTGCATTATCCTGCTGGAAGGAGCCATCAGAAGATGGGGACACTGTAGTCATAAAGGGATGGACATGGTCAGCAGCAATACTACAGTTTAAACAATGCTCAATTGGTCCTAAGAGGCCAAATGTGCCAAGAAAATATCCCCCCCACCATTACACCACCACCAGTCTGAACCGGTGATACAAGGCAGGATGGATCCATGCTTTCATGTTGTTTACACCAATTTCTGACCCGACCATCTGAATGTCGCAGCTGAAATCGAGAGGCATCGTTTTTCCAATCTTCTATTGTCCAATTTTGGTGATCCTGTGCGAATTGTAGCCTCAGTTTCCTGTTCTTAGCTGACAGGAGTGGCACCCGTGGTGATATTCTGCTGCTGTAGCCCATCTGCTTCAAGGTTCGATGTGTTGTGCATTCAGAGATGGTATTCTGCATACCTTGGATGTAACGAGAGGTGATTGGAGTTACTGTTGCCTTTCTACCATCTCAAACCAGTCTGTCCATTCTCCTCTGACCTCTGACATCAACAAGGCATTTTCCTCCACATAACCACCGCTCACTGGATATTTTCTCTTTTTCGAACTATTCTCTGTAAACCCGAGAGATGGTTGTGTGTGAAAATCCCAGTAGATCAGCAGTTTCAGAAATACTCAGACCAGCCCGTCTGGTACCAACAGCCACACCACATTCAAAGTCACTTAAATCCCCTTTCTTCCCCATTCTGATGCTCGGTTTCAACTTTAGCAAGTCGCCTTCACCACGTCTAGATGCCTAAATGCATTGAGTTGCTGCCATGTGATTGGCTGATTAGCAACTTGTGTTACCAAGCAATTGTTCAGGTGTACCTAATAAAGTGGCCGGTGAGTGTGTGTGGCAACAAGAAAGTTTGGCTTTAACACCCAGCTGGCGCATATATCCATCTGTGGCAGCATGGGGTCACCGACAGCACTCAGTCAAGGCTTCTGATCGGGGTGGGGGTGGGGGGGGGGGCAGCGGGACAAGCTCCTGATCATGTGACCTCTGTGAGAGCCAAACACAGCAGTGACATGATACAGAAGCTACTCAATACTAATAAAAACCCACTTAAAGGGCCTCTGGGAGGCGATGCTAAGGGGTAAAGATACGGTAGGAAACAATACATAGAAGTAGCCATGGAGGGTTGCTCAGTGGTGGGCAGTCAGCAGAATTAAGTTTTGAAGAAATCACATGGAGGGTGAAGCAGGGGGGAGTTATGCCGCGTACACACGGTTGGACTTTTCGGCTACAAAAGTCCGACAGCCTGTCCGACAGACTTTCGACTGACTTTTGGCGGACTTGCGGCAGACTTTCTTACGAACGGCTTGCCTACATACGATCACACAAAAGTCCGACGGATTTGTACATGATGACGTACACCGGACTAAAATAAGGAAGTTGATAGCCAGTAGCCAATAGCTGCCCTAGCGTGGGTTTTTGCCCGTCGGACTAGCACACAGACAAGCGGATTTCTGGGTCCGGCGGAGTTACAACATAAAGATTTGAAGCAAGTTCCAAATCTAAAGTCCGTCAGATTTGCGGCTGGAAAAGTCTGCTGAAAGTCTGGGGAAGCCCACACACGATCGGATTGTCAGCCAGCTTTAGTCCGTCTTGTAGACGAAAAGTCCGACCGTGTGTACGCAGCATTAGAATTAAACCAGGGTTGTCGGGAAGAGGCCCTTGTCCTCATCAACATAGGGACAAGGTGCTTTGGGGTCGGGGGGCCCGGCAGGGTGCCCCCCATGCCCTAAAGCACCCACCCCCCCATGTTGAGGGCATGCGGCCTGGTACGGTCCAGGAGGGGGGGGGGGCGCTCGCTCGTCCCCACCCCCATTCCTGACCGGCCGGGCTGCGTGCTCGGATAAGGGTCTGGTATGGATTTTGGGGGGACCCCCACGCCGATTTTTCGGCATAGGGGGTTCCCCTTACAATCCATACCAGACCTAAGGGCCTGGTATGCCCCTGGGGGGGAACCCACGCCAGTTTTTTTATTTAAAACTTGCCGTGGAGTTCCCCCTTATGATTCATACCAACTACTGTATGTTTTCATTTGTTAATGCCAAAAATGTGGTAAAGTAGTACTGCTCCCAAATCGCGGTAAAAACGCGGCCGCGAAATCGCGGTAAAATCGCGCGACTTTGAAGTGGTATAAGTATGAAAGGGGCCTTAACTGTACTTCTGTCTCGGCCTGATTTCATGGTTTCTGACAGACAGCACCACAGTGATTCACACCACCCTTGTGTACACCACCACCATACAGAAGACACGCTTACCAGATGGCAAGCTATACAGGCTTGTGGCTATTGCCCAGCCAAGGCCTTGTAAGCTCAGACGTCTGCTTGAAGATGGGGCTGATCGTGGGATGGATCACTGGAACCAAAAGCTTACACCAATCGTATCCGGTCAGTGGAGTCAAATGACACGCCAATGGACAAGGTAGAAAATCTCGCCATAGTGTAAGATTGCCTTAAACTTTTATTAAAGGGGAGTTCCACCCAAAAATGGAACTTCTGCTTAAAGGAAAGGTGACCCCCTGACACGCCACATCTAACATGTCATTTTTGTGTGTGTGGGGGGGACCCTCTTTTTAGAGGGTTCCAGCTCCCACTTCCTCCCGGGGCACTGCGCCGCCAGAAGTCAGTTCACTTCTCCCCCCTCGCTCTCGGCATTCATCTGGGACACGTCACAGGTCCCAGATGATTGCCCGGACAGTCACAGCGGCTCGCCCATGCGCAGTGCGTGCCCGGTTGTGAAGAACACACAATGAATATATTTAGACAATATTTGCATATCCCAGAGTTCAGCCTTTAAACAATATTTCAGGTTTGGAATTAAAGAGGAACTCTGATATAATGAGGAGAAGCAAGATATCGTTTTAGTAGAAGGGGCTGACAAACAGAAGGGGCTAAACAAAGGAATAAGCTCCTAATTTGTGGCTTTGCGAGGACATGTATATTCCTTCTGTGTTAAAAAGCCAATGCCATGTTTTGCTTTTAAAACTTGAATTTCTCTGCATTTCCTGTACCTACAGCTGGTCTCTGGCCTAGTCTCCTTCTCTGTCAGCCGTGGCTCCAGCAAAACCTCCACCCTTCTTCTGGATCAGATGCAGGTAAATGACGGGCGGTGGCATGACCTCCAGATGGAGCTTCGCGACGTCCGCAGTGGGCGTGATACACGTTATGTCGTCACCATCATCTTGGATTATGGCTTCTATCAGGTAACATATAATCAATGTAAGAAAGTGATAGACCTCAGATTCTTAATGCTTTAAAGGGGTTGTAAACCCTCAAGGTTTTTCACCTTAATGCATCCTGTGGTGCAGCAGCCCCCCCCAGAGCCCCCCTTTTACTTACCTGAAACCGGTCTTTCCAGCGACGGGGACGAGCACAGCAGCTCCAGCCGGTGTCTCGGGTCCTGATTGGATAGATTGATAGCAGCACAGCCATTGGCTCCCGCTGCTGTCAATCAAATCCAACGATGCGGGGGGCGGGGCCGAGTCCTGCTGTCTGTGTCAATGGACGCAGCAGCAGGACACAGAAGTGCGGCCGCACGAGTGCCCCGAGGGAGAGCGGCTCTCCAACGGGGCACTCAAGAAGAGGAGGAGCCAAGTGCACCGCTGGGGGACCCCAGAAAAGGAGGATTGGGGCCACTCTGTGCAAAACCAACTGCACAGAGGAGGTAAATATGACTTGTTTGTTATTTTAAAAACAAAGCTTTACATATCCTTTAACTAGTTTTGCCTACAAAACTCACCTCCCGTACGGCGCTGTCCCCGCAGTAATTGCTTTCCACCACATGATGTCCTCAGTCTTCAGATTGAATGATGCCCGGTGTCATACAATTCAGAAGACTTGAAGGATACGTAAAGCTTTGTTTTTTGTTTTTTTTTAAATAACCAACATGTCATACTTACCTCCTCTTTGCAGTTGGTTTTGCACAGAGTGGCCCTGATCCTCCTCTTCTGGGGTCCCTCAGCGGTGCTCCTGACTCCTCATCTTCTCGAGTGCCCCGTTGGAGAGCCGCTCTCCCTCTGGGCACTTGTGCGGGCGCGCTCCGGTGTCCTGCTGCTGCGTCCATTGACACAGACTCGGCCCCGCCCCCCGGCTCGCACGTCATTGGATTTTATTGACAGCAGCGGGAGCCAATGGCTGCGCTGCGATCAATCTATCCAATCAGGACCTGAAACACTGGTTGGAGCCGGTGTGCACATCCCCGTCGCAGGAAAGATCTGGTTCAGGTAAGTAAAAGGGGGGTTCTGGGGGGGGGGCTGCTGCATCACAGGAGGTTTTTCACCCATTAAGGTGAGAAACCTTGAGAGTTTACAACCCCCTTTGAGGACATACTGTGAGTGCAGGATGTCATGGTGTGAGAACTAATAAAGTTTTGCTTGTCCTATTATTCCTTAGGACACAGTCAGTGTTGGTAATGAGCTGCATGGATTGAGGGTGAAGCACCTCTACGTTGGAGGCATTATGGGAGCCAAGGAGGTGCAGAACGGACTAGAAGGCTGTATACAGGTGAGCAATACAATTAAACACAGATGGTATAAAAGTATAAAAGTGTTGGTTGAAAGTCCTATCTGTTTTTTTTCCTCAATGTTACACAACACATTCCACACTCTGTCCAAAACTACATTTAAAAAAAAAATGCTTTAAACGCACGCTAATTTTTATTTTTGAAATGGCATTTCCTAACCAGCTTCTTCATCTTTGTTGCTTTATAGGGCCTCCGACTAGGAGAGACATCAAGTGGGATCACTTTGCCCAAACCCAGCAACATCTTGAATGTTAAAACCGGCTGCAGCGTTCAGAGTGCCTGTGATCCCAACCCATGTCTGGGGAACAGCTCGTGCCTGGACACATGGCTGGGACATACATGTGTCTGCAACCCAGGTATGTAACTCAATGGGCTATGTACAAGCATTATGGGTAACCCCCTGAGCAAAATTGGAGTCATTTCTTTTGCAGCTATAGACATAATAATCACTTGACTTCCGGAAGATTTACCCCCATTCATGACCAGGCCATTTTTTGCGATAAGGCACTGCGTTACTTTAACTGACAATTGCGCAGTTGTGCAACGCTGTACCCAAATAAAAATTATTTTTTATTCATTTTTCTTCCCACAAATAGAGCTGTCTTTTGGTGATATTTGATCTCCGCTGCGTTTTTTTTTTTCCACTATAAACAAAAAAGCATGCGCGTTAACGTGTTTTGTACCATGTGTTGATGTGTGTTGCGTTAGAGGAGCCCATTCATTTGAAAATTGAAACAGACCAAAAATCGTGCATTCACCATTATTGGCAGCACACCGTAATGCACTTTAGTAAAAGGCCTTGCTCTGTGCTGTCCACCAATCCATCGGCAAGGCGCATTTGTGTGCCCTTTGTAATGAATGGCACCGCATCTCACCAACAACATCCGTTACAGCAGTGCAGTAGTGTGATTAGGTCCCTAGGGATTATTCCTACTTTAGGTTCATGTAAAAAGGAGCTTTTTTTTTTTTTTTTGCCTCTCTAGGTTATTTTGGGGAGAATTGTGTGGACATTTGCCAGCTGAATCCATGTGAGAATAAGGGGCTGTGCCGTCATCAGCCAAATTCCCCTCTGGGTTATACCTGTGAGTGTACTGGGAGCCACTATGGAAGATACTGCGAGCACAGGTAAGATGTCTCATTATAGGTGAAGGAAATAGAAGAAAGGGAAAGGTCTGGTGTCACCAGTGACGCACCTCCATCCCTAAAATATGCAACAAAAAAGAAAAAACTCGCCCTGGGACTTTACATGAGGTGGGCACCACTAAGCCAATAAAAGTAACAGCAGTAAATACAGTATATATTTATTAGGTAAAAGTAGTACATGCATTGATATCATCAGAAAAAGCCAATTCATACGGAGTACATATAAATGGGTAAGGTAAAAAAGGTGGTACATTTGTGTATAAACAATCACATGACATACAGACATCAGGTGTACCCGACATGTTTCCCGAGTCCCAGCTCGCTCTTCAGGGGTAGATGTATATGAATTGTACCTAAGGTAAAAGGATACAGATTGGGTATGTAGCATGATATTGGTGTTTTTAGGCAGAGGGTAAGAGGGGCCTAATGAGTAAAGGTCCCATACTCACCACTACACATAGCCGAACCAGCGGGTGTGCAGCCTCCAGACAGCGGCAGCAAGTTTTTCGCCAGGGAGCTAAGGAAACGGAGCCAGAAAGAACCCCACACAGGGTTGATTGGGGGGGGAAAGGTGAAGGAAACATTATTATAGCAGGTGCCCTTGTACCGGCCATTGAGGTACCTGCGTTGGATGGAGGGGATGGTGGTGGTGGTAAGGGGGGGATGGTGGTGGTGATGGGGGGGGTGGTGGTGGTGGTGGTGGTGGTGGGGGGGGATGGTGGAGGGGATGGTGGTGGTGGTGGTGGGGAGGGGGAGATGGTGGTGGTGGAGGGGATGGTGGTGGGGAGGGGGGATGGTGGTAGGGAGGGGGGATGGTGGTGGTAGGGGAGGGGGGATCAGAGTTCTGTTGACATCTTTGTGCTTGGGTTTAAAAGCATTATTATATAAACTAGAACAGGTGAGAGCGCTAAAACCGCTTTCATGATCTGAAACTCCGGATTCTGGGTGCTGAGGCTGGGGGATTTCCAATAACCTCCAACATCATACAGTCCATAGAGAAAAATCAGCACTCCAGTAAATCAGCATCCTTTTTAAAAAATGGTGAGGTATAGCCTGGTAGAAATCCAGCGCATTTCGGCTGATCATTAAATTGAAAGAACTGATGCCCATTGAATGAAAGGGGCAAGCCAGGGGCAGTTAGGCTGAGGAAGAAAGAGCTAGATGATGCTGGATGTCCCCAGCCAGGAAATGAAGTGGGCTCTACCTGACTTGGGCCGCATCTAATGCATATTGTAAGAGGCTCACAGTGTGCAGTGAAAGCAGATTGAGCAATTTCAGAAAGGAAAGGAGCCTGGAAATAATGATGTGTTGTAATTTCTCCCTTAGGATGGATCACCACTGTCCCAAAGGATGGTGGGGGAATCGAACCTGCGGACCATGCAACTGTGACGTCAATAAGGGCTTTGATCCAAACTGCAATAAAACAAATGGACACTGTCATTGCAAGGTATGGAGGAACAACGACTCAGCTTCCTGTAACAGGGTGACTACTCTGTGTGCTCTGCAGTGAAGTTATTGACATTATCACCCTGTTGATTGTCCATAGGTGGACATGAAGTTTTAAACTGACTTTAACCCCCTCCCTATAGTAAAATGACGGCGAGCGGGATCCCCTCTTGTTCTGGGATGACGTCATATGACGTTGCCCTAGTGTCACCGCTCTCATGCGCAGCGGTCGCGCCATGTCCTGATCCCAATCTCAGTAAAGAGCCGATGACGCTGCTCTTTACCCATGTGATTGCCTCTGTCCAATCACAACTGATCATATGTAGACATGGAAGTGCCGTTTATCGGCTCTTCCCGCCTCACAGTGACAGAGTGTGAGGAGAGGAGAGCCGATCAGCAGCATCTCCCCACAGGGGAGACCAGGACAGGTAATCAGGGCACTGATCATTAGTGCCCTCATTATCTGTGCAGCCCCAACAGTGCCCATCGGTGACACCAATCAGTGCCCATGAGTGCCACCCATCAGTGCCTCCTATCAGTGCTTATTAGTGCCACCTCATCAAGTGCCCATAAGTGCAACCTATCAGTGCCCATCAATGCCACCTCATCAACGCACATTAGTGAAGGAGAAGAATTACTTATTTACAAAATTTTACTGACAAACTTTTTTTTTCCAAAATTTTTTTTTTTTTTTTTAGTTTTTTTTTTAGCAAAAAATAAAAAACCCAGTGGTGATCAAATACGACCAAAAGAAATCTATATTTGTGTGAAAAAGAAATGATAAAACATGTCATTTGGGTACAGTGTTGGGTACAATTGCATGACCGCTCAATTGTCATTCAAAGTGTGATAGCGCTAAAAGCTGAAGCAGTTAAGCAAGTGAAAAACAAAAAAGTTTTTCTTTGGTAAAGGGGTTTGTGGAGATTTCTTTACTTCCTGTAGCATAGACACCACAGGAAGTGAAAAGAAATCTCTCCAAAGTGAAGGAAATTTGTCTCTAGCAGGTGTCCCCCATTGGAAGATTTCCCCTCTATTCCTACTATGGTGACAGCTAAAAAATGTTGGGTTTTACCACTCTTTCAGTTCCGGTGACAGGGGTTATTGTGACAAAGAGAGTGTGAATCTTCAGGGTGGGGGCACGGAGGGCAATAAAAACCTAAAGTACAACACATTCCAAATCAACAATGTTGGCATGGTGGGAGCATAAAGTTTCATTCTGATTATAATATGCACTCCGCTTAAGACCCCCCCCCCCCCCTTTTTTTTCCCCACTAGTTATTTGAAGGAAACGTCGATAAATATGTATCATCTACATCGTTCTCTATGTAAGAAGTAAATATGACCACTGCCTACTGTCTTTAACTGTTTTTCTCTGTTCTAATGAAAAATAAAAAACTTTCTTTTTGTTAAAAAAAACCTCTGTTAAGGGCACTAACTGTGCTATGTAGTAGTAGTTGGAGTAGTATTAAAGGCAACACTGGATCTTGCTACGGCCCAGAACAGCCTATCCTAATCTTTTTACCTTTGAGGAACTCTTGAAATAATGTTCAGGTTTCAGGGAACCCCCTGTTAAAAGTTATTACATGGACACCTCATGGTACATTAGTCACACTACATTGGTAGTCCAAAACGTTTTTGGCCATTGAGAGAAAGTCCTTTAAGTTGGTGGTCAGCGAAAAGAATCCTGCTTACCTTGAAGGTCAGTGGGAAGGATGCCCCTTACATTGGTGGTCAGTGGGAAGAATGCTCCTTACAATGGTGATCAGTGGGAGGAATGCTCCTTACAATGGTAATCAGTGGGAAGAATGCTCCTTACATTGGTGATCAGTGGGAAGAATGCTCCTTACATTGGTACTCAGTGGGAAGAATGCTCTTTACATTGGTGATCAGTGGGAAGAATGCTCCTTACATTTGTGGTCAGTGGGAAGAATGCTCCTTACATTGGTGGTCAGTGGGAAGAATTCTCCTTACATTTGTGGTCAGTGGGAAGAATGCTCCTTACATTGGTACTTAGTGGGAAGAATGCTCCTTACATTGGTGATCAGTGGGAAGAATGCTCCTTACATTGGTGATCAGTGGGAAGAATGCTCCTTACATTGGTGGTCAGTGGGAAGAATGCTCCTTACATTGGTACTCAGTGGGAAGAATGTTCCTTACATTGGTACTCAGTGGGAAGAATGCTCCTTACATTGGTGGTCAGTGGGAAGAATGCTCCTTACATTGGTGGTCAGTGGGAAGAACGATCCTTACATTGATGGTCAGTAGCAAGTTTGTGCCATACGTTGGTGATCAGTGAGAAGAATGCTCCTTACATTGGAGGTCAGTGGGAAGAATGCTCCTTACATTGGGGATTATTGGGAAGTCTGCTTCTTGTTTGGTGTTTGTTTCAGAGCTAGGCAGGCACATTCAGAAAGAAGATCAAACCACAAGTGTTAAATTCTCAAGGAACCCCTGACCAGCTCTGGAGGAACCTGGGTTGAGAAGGCCTGTTCTTCATGATGTTGCCACTAGCCATAAAACCCCATATTTTTCCCATTGTCAGTTTTTAATGTCTTCTTATTTCAGGAGTTTCATTACCGCCCCAAGGGAAGCGACACCTGCCTGCCTTGTGACTGTTACCCTATTGGCTCCTCCTCAAGGTCATGTGATCTAGATACGGGACAGTGTTTCTGCCGTCCTGGAGTGATTGGACGCCAGTGCAACAGCTGTGACAATCCGTTTGCTGAGGTCTCGCCGAGTGGCTGTGAAGGTGAGATATGCAATATGCAGTGCAAGAGCAACTGGGGCAGCTATAAAATCAACAAGTCTGTTGACAATGTTAAAGAGGTAAAGAGTTGCATGCAGGCTACATAAGCTCGTTTGGCTGTACTTCTCCTGTGGATCACAGGCGTGCAGTTCCTTTTGCACTCCTGTGACCCATTTTTAGCAGATGCTGAAGCCTGCTGTTGGCTGACATCACAGAGCTGTTCCTGGCTGGGGCAAGATCACGACAATGAAGTTGGGATCCACGCACAACCCTGGACCGGCACCCGGCTCAGCCTCTCAGCCTGTGATTTGCCCATTCGCAGCAAAGTAACAGGTTCACAGTAATGACTCCCTAGCTAACGTTAGAAGACGCTTAGCTTTTCATCACTCCCCCACCACTGAGAGCAAAGAGAGTAAGACCTGTGTGAGCTCCAAATTGTGACCTGAAGCTTAGGAGGGGATTCAGTCACATACTTAATATAAACTGTGTGTGGGGGGGGGGGGGGGGTGGTTGCAAAGGGCATTTGCTGCTGGTGTTATAAACCATCATCAAAGATTGTTTTTATTAAAATAGAACAAGATGCTATACTTACCTACTGCAAATACACCCTGTAGCGCGGATCCACTGATAAAATTACTAAGATGCTATACTTACCTACTTCGTGCAACAATATTAAACAGAGCGATCTCTCTTACCCTCTCTTATTCAGTCCCCAACCAGCATTGCCTGCTCCCCTACTCTTCCCGGTGCCCCCTCAGCAAGCCAGGCGCTAAAGGGGCACCCATGCTGGCACGCTGCCAAGCTGGGCTGTATGCATTCACAGACACACACAGTGCAGGTAAGCCAAGTCCCTGCTCACAGGAGTTTGACTGACAGCTGTAGGAGCCTATGGCTCCTGCTGCTCTGTGTCTCCTGTGAAAGCAGGAAGAGAGAAGAACATTGATGCAGCTGAGACCACGTTGGATCAGTGACTCAGTCTGGTGTTTAGGGAGTGTTTTTTTTTTTTACCTTAATGAAGGGAATGCATTAAGGTAAAAAAAAAAAAAACATTTTGAGTTTTGAACCGCTTTAAGTCTGACCTCAGCACTCCCACCACCCTATTCCTCAATCTTAACCATTTTTTTTTACCAGAATTTATTGTCTAAAGTCTAGAATACAGGTTGGGTACAAGGTTACAATGGTAAAGGATAAGTTCACCTTTTAACAAATCATAAACACATTTTTTTTTGCAGGTAAAAAATGTGCATTTGCTATTTTTCATTTTTTGGAGCCTGGAAATCATTGCACCAGCGATCAGCAGATCTCTGATGCCATGCTGTGTACCCGTACATCGTACAGGCAGGCAATTTTACACTGATAGCAAAAATCATTGACCTACTACTGCACTCAACAGTGCCATGGTAGTTCATTGAGAACTACAAAGGCCGTCGGTACTTGTAGTTCATCGATTCACAGGGATCTGTGAATCAATAACGTGGCCGTGTGGGTGGAGCCCCGCACGGTCGCGCTCTCCTTGAATTGTGGCAGTGAGAACAGGAAGTAGATCCCTGGCTCGCTGCCAGAAGGATTGGGGTCTGATGCTGAACATGTTACACCCTAAATATGTAACACATTCTGAAAAGTGAGCTTATGCTTTAAACTGGTTCTGAAGGTAATTTTTTTTTTTTTTTTTTACCTTTCTGCACGAAGGTAAAAAATCTTTTAATAGTGGCTTCCCCCAGCTTTACAGTCACTTTAAGTGATGTACGATCAATACATACAAAAGTAGTAGTGGCTAAAAGCTAAAGGAATAAACCAATTATGAAAAGATATTCTACATTGTAGTCCAGTATAGAATCCACCTGGTGTGGCCTGTAATTAGTAAAGCAAGCCATAAATGATTACATTTTCTTGGTTGCAACCCATGGTTGCAGGAAAGAAAATTGCTTGATTTCCGGGGAATCCTTCCTGAGGCGCTCTTGTGTTCTGACAGCGGAAGGTTGCCTTGCCGTCAGAATACAATGATCACCACTGGCGGTTATTGCCGCCGGCAGTCATTGTACAAAAAAAACTGACAGGGGATAAATCCACTTCAGTACAACCAGCCTGTCCATAGATGGATCGAAATTCCTGCTGAACCGGATGAATTTCTTTCCATCTATGGACGGCCAGAGAAGGGGAAGGGGGGAGGGTTGGAGAGGAGAGGGTGGAGTCCGCAGGGATAAGGGGGCTATTGTTCCGGTGAGGATTAGTGACGTCACCCTTGCTTAAAGGAGCCCACTGGAGGTTGGCATGTAGGAATATTATCGTTGACATTTTTCCTGTCGGTTTTTTCTTAGAGCGGACTCTAGTAATGGTAAATCTATAAAATAGTAAAATTATAGATCAGACAGAGAATGACATAGAAGCAGACTTTCCCCGGTAAAATGCTTGATGTGGATTGGTGGACTTGTACACAGCAGCAGATGATGTCACATAACAGCAATGTGATCAGTAATCAGCATCCCTTTACCTTATAGTGATATACGATGGCTGTCCCAAAACACTAACATCGGGGGTTTGGTGGCCAAGGACAAAATCCCGACTCCCTGCTGCCGTTCCCTGTCCGAAGGGCTCCTTGGGTAAGTAAAGCAGGGCTGCAATCCCGAAAAAAATGTTTTTTTTTAGAGTCTGTCGTGTCATCCTCCTCCTCCAGACTGAGAACCAGACAAAATCTGTCCACCGCTCAACAGATTGATCCAAATTAGCATTTCACTGCAAATATTTCCAGCAATGTACGCCAGACTCTGAGCAGAACATTGCTAAACATTGCTGACTGCTGCCTACCTTGTTTATGCTCCGCTGTCAGTCTGCGATCAGGGAGCTGGAGAGAAGCCCTGCGGCTTTTTACTGTGCTGTTCTGTAAGACGCCAGGTAATGCGTTAACCTGTTAGTGTGAAGCACGGCGCCTCCTGAGCCGCTGATTCTTTTATTGCGATATAAAAATATTCTGCTGTTTTATTACCGTGTGACCAGTCCTCGAGAATATACTGAGGAGTCGTACCTGGCACTCAGATATTCTGTCCTTTATCTTTCCCTTCTCACACCCATTCATTTGTATCCCTTTACTCACCCACGCAATTCATTTTTTTAAAATACTTTGTCACAATTCTCTCCTTTTCTCTCCTTTTTATTTTCCTATCTTCTTTTCATCCACTTTATCCCTTTTCCTTTCAATCTTATCTCTTCCCCTTCCATTCCTCCCCCTCTGTTCTTTTCATGTACTTCTTTCCACCCTCTCCTTTCCCCTCCCTTCTCCACTTGGTTTCCTCTTTCTTCTAATCTGCTCCCCTCTCGTTTCCTCTTCTCACCCCTCTCTTTTCATTTTCTCTCCTCTCTCATCTCCCCTTTTGCCTACTGTGCTTTTTTCTCCTCTTTCCTTTTCCTTACTGCCCTCTCGTTTCCCCTCCACTCCTTTCTTCCCCACTCTCCATTCTTTTTCCTTCTCCTCTCCACCTTTCTCTCCTCCCTTCTCCGGTTTCTCTTCTCTACCCCTTACTCTGCTATTCCCTCTTCTCTCCCCTTTCCTCTCCTATTCCTTCTTCTCTCCCCTTTCCTTGCTTGTTCTCCCCTCCTATCCTTTGCCTCTTCTGTTTGCTCTTATCCCATCTTCAGGCTCCCATTTCCTTTCTTTTCCTCTTCTCTCCCTTTTCTTCTCATACTCTTTCTCCATTCTTCTTCTCTCTTCTCTCTCCTCTTTTTTGCTTGCTTTCATCAGTTCTTCCTCTCCTCTCCCTTTTCTTTTCCATTGAATTTGATAGCCTTTTCTCCCTGTTCCTTTATCCTCTTTTCTTTATTTTGCTTTTATCTGCTCAAACCTCTCCTCCCCCCCCCTTCTCTCCTCTCCTCTCCCATCCCCTCCCCTCTTCTTTCCTCTCCCATCCCCTCCCCTCTTCTCTCCTCTCCCACCCCCTCCCTCTTCTTTCCTCTCCTCTCCCATCCCCTCCCCTCTTCTCTCCTCCCTCATACCCTCCCCTCTTCTTTTCTTTCCCATCCCCTCCCCTCTTCTTTTCTCTCCTTTTCCCTCTCCTCTCCTCATCTCCTCTCCCTGTTTCTCTCCTTTTCCCTCTACTCTCCTTTTCCCTCTACTCTCCTTTTCCCTCTTCTCTCCTCTCCTCTTCCATCCCATCTCATTTTCTCTCCTCTCCCATCCCCTCTTCTTTTCTCTCCTTTCTCCTCTCCCATCCCATCCCCTCTTCTTTCCTCTCCCATCCCCTCCCCTCTTCTCTCCTCTCCCACCCCCTCCCCTCTTCTTTCCTCTCCCTCATCCCCTCCCCTCTTCTTTTCTTTCCCATCCCCTCCCCTCTTCTTTTCTCTCCTTTTCCCTATCCTCTCCCCTCATCTCCTCTCCCTGTTTCTCTCCTTTTCCCTCTTCTCTCCTCTCCTCTCCTTTCCTCTTCCATCCCATCTCCTTTTCTCTCCTCTCCCATCCCCTCTTCTTTTCTCTCCTTTTCCCTCTCCTCTCCTCTCTCTTTCCCTCTTCTCTCCTTTTCCCTCTTTTCTCCTCTCCCATCCCATCCCCTCTTCTTTTCTCTCCCATCCCATCCCCTCTTCTTTCCTCTCCCATCCCCTCCACTCTTATTTTCGTTCCTTTTCCCTCTCCTCTCCTTTTCTCTCCATTTCCCTCTTCTCTCCTTTTCCCTTCCCTCTCCTCTCCCCTCCCCTCTGTACCTTACCTTCTTGTCTCATTCACTCTTCTTTAACTTACTTCACCTCCTCCCCTACCCTTCTATTCTCTTAAGTTAGTTTCCATTTTTTCCACCCCTAACTCCATCATCCCATCTCCTCTTACTCCTTGCCTTCCCTTCCCGTCTCTTCTGTACTTCTTTGGTTCCTAACACTACTACAGTTATAATATGCGTCTAATAAGAACCCTTACAGATCAACAGTTTGTGACAATGGGGGTCCACTGTGTGGTTTTAATGAGTATTTTTCCTCTCCACCCTGTGTCCCGTCCCCCCCCCCCCCCCCCCCATTATTCAGGCATAAGAGGATCAGGTGAGGATTTGACATTCTGATTACTACATGCTGTATGGTTTTCCTGTAAAATTAATTTGATGAATTCTCCTGCATCCAGCACCCCTAAATTCTGTTGCCTTGCCAGCCTTTCCCTACAGCTCAGTTCAGCCATTCCTTACTAACCTGTTGCCTAAAGGACCATGCCCATCCAGGACTAAAGTTAGTTTGAGTGGAAAATTCTGAATGAAAGAAACACACTAGCCAGGTATAAAAATCCTAGCATTTAAATTGATGTGGTGGACACAGACTACCCTACCTGGGTGGCTCCACTTTGAATCTGAGCCTTTACCTTGTGTCAATGGCCATCCCACTCTGTATATCCCTTTGCACTCTGGTTCTGAGGCCTGTCCTCTGTAGCTGAAAGAGAGGAATGCTGCAGCACAGAGTCGTGTGACAAGAGGCTGCAGAGCTGTTCTGAAGCACTGTGAAAAGCAGGTTGAATACGTTTTTTTTTTTGGGGGGGGGGTTAGACATAAACTGAATGGACTTTCTTGCTGAAGCTGGTATACCATTATCAGATGATCCATTGATTTTATGTGTTGCCTGGTGTTTTGCTTTCCACTCAAAAAAGCTTTACTACTAGGATGGGCGTAGCCTTAAAAATAATCGCTTGTACCTTCTAAAATTCCCTCAAAATCTGTTCAGATCTCATAGACGCTTGTGCTTTGAATGCCGCCTTTGAAGCTTGCTGTGACTCTTCATGTGTATGCGCTTTTGCAGCAGTAAAAAGGGGTCCTTTTACGTCAACTAACATTCCTCTGCATCTTCCAGGGTCTGCGATCCGCCACTGCGATGACGTTAAGGGCTGGATGGAACCGGACCTGTTTAACTGCACTTCTCCAGCATTTATGGAACTCTCAGCACTGGTAAATCAAAGTGTCAGGTATTTGTCGATGGGGGGGGGGGATTTACTAAAATCGGGGGACTCAGAATCTGGTGCAGCTGTGCATGGTAGCCAATCAGCTTCTAACTTCAGCTAGTTCTTTTTCAATATTGTTTATTGAGTTTAACAGGTAAAAAATACAATGTACATTTCGCAAATATTGAAAAATAGAAACATATCACGGCCAACATGGCCTGCGAAATTTTACAGAAAGAAAATATCAACTCCACTATCTCAGCATGAAGTGAACCTTGGTTGGTTAATTGTTTACTTCTAACTCTGCCTAATTTCACTCTCATACAAAGTTAGGCATTATATAGAATATCATAACTTGGAGTTATGGCTGTTTAGATATATATATATATGTTGTCCCTAGAATTGTCTCTGCATTACTTATGTACTTGTCGGAGAGAAGGTGATAAGCAAAAGTCCCACCGGCCACCCCCTTTGGGATCACACTGTGGATGGGAGGACCCCAACCACTCCCCTTTGCACCTTATGACCATAAGGCCACTTACCACACACTGGTCTTTCATATAAGATACTAGGATGACAACAATGGAAAGGAAGACCTGCGTAGAAGAGGAAGGGAGGTGAGGGAAGAAGAGAGAAAAGGAAAAAGTGAAAAAGAAAGAGGGAGGGGGGGGGAAGGGAGTGCACCCCTGTAGATCTATATTAAGCTCTACTAACAACTCATAAACCTTCAGATAGATATGTCAACCACGGTTCCCAGATCCTATCAAAGGCTGGCTGTAACTTCCGCTAGTTCAATTATTCTTTGACAATAAAACCTGGAAGCTAATTTGTTTCTATGCAGAGCCATACCAGATTTTGCACTCTCCAGTTTTAATAAATCCCCCCCTCTTTGTTTTCCAGATACAGTATATTTAGTGCCATCAGAGCTTTTATTTTCATACCTGAATCTTACTACTTACTGGCCATGTGCAGAGTGCTTTTTGAGCCGTTTCAACTCATTTCACCCAAATTTTTATTGCAATAAACAATTGACTAAAGGCGGCCATGTTTGTGTTACCCATTAGCTGGAGAGCTTGGAGAGGAACGAGACTGAGCTTAACACCATCGAGGCCAAGAAGCTGTCCCTGCGTCTTCGCTCTGTGACCGATCACATGGAGCAGTACTTTGGAAATGATGTTCAAATTACGTACCGCCTGCTGTTACACCTCATGCAGTTTGAGAATAGACAAGAAGGATTTGGACTAACTGCTACTCAAGACGCCCAGTTCACTGAGGTGAGATCAGGCTTAAGGCTGGAACACAGGGGTAATGTCCATACCATTTTGTGATTCGCCATTAAAGGACGGTGCGAATTGTAGCAGTATTTCTGCTGCGGCTCTCAGTGGCTTGGTGCGGCTGCCGGCCCCATTCACTATACTGACAGGCCTCTGGCGGCTGCAGCTTTTCACTGCTCTCTGCACAGCCAGTGATTACCTGCGGAGATTGCTGCTGGATGCATTGAAAGTGCATCCAGCAGCAATCACTGCAGGTAATCCTTGGCTGTGCCGCGAATAGCTGCAGCCTCTGGCGACCTGTCGTTATAGTGAACTGGACTGGCAGCCACACCCTGCCGCTGAGAGCCACAGCAGAATTCCCTTTTCTTTCTCGAACATCACGGGACACAGAGCCACAGTAATTACTGATGGGTTATATAGGTATCACTGGTGATTGGACACTGGCACACCCTATCAGGAAGTTCAACCCCCTATATAATCCCTCCCCCTTGCAGGGATACCTCAGTTTTTACGCCAGTGTCTTAGGTGATGGACGTGTAAAGATGTCCTGTGCTGAGCTCTAAAGGGAATATCCTAAGATCCTATACTGGGGCAAGCCAGGCGAACCGGATCCATTCAAAGTGTCTTTTCATGGCCGAATTGAATGGTACCCGGGCCTCGTGTCCGAAGAAACAAGGTTTTACCCGTAATGCTTCTCTTTTTAGAGAGCTGGACCCCGCAGATCAGAAAATGGCTTTAAACTTCCTAATTTCTGGCGAGGTGCTTTACGGTCCCAGAACTGTTGGATCCCCCTACTGATGGGGGCCCCAGTCTCTGACGGTTTTTTTCAAACGGAGCCCACCGTGAGAGGTGAAGATTGGGTCTGTGTAAACGGCACCCTGCGGCTGGATAAGGTAAGAGGAGATTCCACAGAATTTTTGAGTTCTAGTGGCTTTTCTCCTTTAAGGTAAATGCATGCTATGCCTATTGTGACCACCGGGGGCTGCTAAGAGCACAAACCTACACATGCTGAATGTCTGTCTCAGGTGTTGTAATCGCTGTGTATGTCCCAGCGTATCAAGCAGGCTGCAAGCAGGTAAGGTGGATGGGGGGATTTCTCATGTTTGAATGTTCCCCCCCAGGCTAGAGAGGGGCCACAGGGGTCTAGAAAGTGGTTATACCACCCGGGCTCTGTGGCCTAATGGCCACCATCTCTGAAGATAGCCGTTCAGGCAAATCTTGTTACCAGTCTCCCTCCTCCCCCCCCCCCCCATCCCCAGCCTTTTCTCCAGAGCATGACAGGAGAGTCGGCAGTGTGGGAAGCGCTCGTTTTTTTCAAAACTCGAGGGGGGGGGCGGTAGAGGAGGGGGCGGGATGCACAGAGTGTTTAGACTCCCACTCAGGCCAGCTGCAGGCTATTAGAGGCACTCTGTACAGGTGCACTCAGCCTTCTGAGAGACACAGAGCTGACGGTCGCATGTAAGGTGGGACACAGGCATTCTCCTAGGCAGCATTTACTGAAGTAACACCAGACTGAGCATTGGGTAGCAAGGCTTTTAGCCAGACTACATCGCTCAGCGGACAGTGTTCATTTGTATACCTCACACCTTGTTGCTTTGCACTATGGGTAGAAGAGGTTCAAGCACCCCAGGAACCAGAGACACTAGGGGATCTCGTTCAGGTTCTGAGGGCCCCCTGTCGGCAGCATCCTTCCCCCCTAAAGATGGGCCAGGGACGGCTAGCCAGGGAGAGCCATCGGGGTCAGGGGCTACACCTGCTTCTGGCACTTCAGCCCCTGTATATATTACACAAGAGGTTTTTTCCTCAACCATTAGTGGTCTAGAGGAAAGATTAATGGCCGTGATTACGTCTTCACTCAGTGGAAGAAAACGCACTAGGCTTTCCTCTGTTCCCCAAGACCCTCAGACAGAGGAGCTCTGGGATAAAGGAGATGAATCCCTTTCAGAGGATCGGAATGGGATGGATGATTCCTCTTCGGAGGATTCAGGTGGAGAGGGACCCTCTGCGACTTCCCAAGAGGAGAAAGTCTTAGTGCAGATCCTCACTGGATTGGTCCGCTCCACATTTAAGTTGCCCATACCTGAAACTGCTAAAGAATCCTCTTCTGCTTTGGGGTCACTGAAACCTTTCCAAGCAGCACATGCTTTTCCTGTTCATACTTTACTTGAAAAGCTTATTTATTCTGAGTGGGATCACCCAGACAAACGTTTTTTTCTGCCGAGAAAGTTTTCAACACTTTATCCGATGGAAGAAAAGTTTATTAAAATGTGGGGAATTCCGGCTATTGATGCCGCCATTTCCTCAATAAATAATAGCCTGACCTGTCCTGTAGACAATGCTCAGATGCTCAGGGATCCTGTAGATAAAAGGATGGAATCCCTATTGAAGGATGTTTTCTCCTTAGCAGGATCAGTGGCCCAACCTGCAATAGCAGCGATTGGAGTCTGTCAATACTTAAGAGACCATGTTAAGCAGGTCATCAAAGTATTACCTGAACAGCAGGCCCAGGGGTTTGCTAACCTTCCAGCGGCCTTATGCTTTGTGGTTGACGCCATTAGAGATTCTATCGTGCAAACCTCCCGTCTTTCACTGGGGTTGGTGCATATACGTAGAATCCTATGGTTGAAAAATTGGTCAGCCGAAGCACCATGTAAGAAGCTACTGGCTGGGTTTCCATTTCGTGGTGCAAGGTTGTTTGGAGAGGACTTGGATAACTATATCAAGAGAATCTCTTGTGGGAAAAGCACTCTCTTACCTGTCAAGAAGAAGAGTAAGCGTCCCTCTTTCAAACGGACTCTTTCCCCAGCGCCGGGGGCTTCAGCCTCCAGGCAGTCTCGACGGCCGCCTCCATCGGGGTCCAGAGACAAGAGTCAACCCCAGGGACAAAAGAAGTCCTGGGGAAAGAAGCCTACTAGGCAAAACACTAAGACCTCTGCATGAGGGGGCGCCCCCGCTCACTCGAGTGGGGGGAAGACTGCGACAATTCTCAGAGCTCTGGCAGGAGGACTTCCAGGACAGATGGGTAGTCTCCACGGTAACCTTAGGGTACAAGCTGGAGTTTCAGGAATTCCCTTCTCCTCGGTTCCTCAGATCAAATGTTCCCAGAGACCCAGAGAAGAAGCAGTCGCTCCTTCTAGCGTTAGAGCGACTTTTGTCGCAGGAGGTCATTATGATAGTTCCCGCAAAGGACCAGGGATTGGGCTTCTATTCCAACCTTTTTACGGTCCAAAAGCCAAATGGGGATGTCAGGCCCATTTTGGACTTAAGGGATCTGAACCGATTCCTAAGGATTCAATCCTTCCGCATGGAATCAATTCGAACAGTAGTTCCCACCCTGCAGGGAGGAGAATTTCTGGCATCAATAGACATCAGAGATGCATATCTGCATGTGCCCATTTTTCCTGCTCATCAGAAGTTTCTGCGCTTCGAGGTAGGAGGGCGCCATTTCCAGTTTATGGCTCTGCCCTTTGGGATAGCCACTGCACCTCGAGTGTTCACAAAGATCTTGGCTCCTCCTCAGGGCTCAGGGTATAGCTGTCATAGCATACCTAGACGACCTGCTCTTGATAGACCGGTCGGTAGCCTCTTTGAATGGAAACTTGAGGACCACGGTCAGGTATCTAGAACACCTGGGTTGGATCCTCAACTTAGAAAAGTCTTTCCTAAAACCAGTAAGAAGACTGGAATATTTAGGTCTGATTATACATACAAGCCAGGAGAAAATATTTCTACCCCAGGCAAAGATCACTGCTTTGAGAGAGCTGATTCTGACAGTAAGGACCAAGAAGGGTCCCTCAGTCCACCTTTGTATGAGGCTACTAGGGAAGATGGTGTCTTCATTCGAAGCAGTTCCCTATGCTCAGTTTCACTCAAGAATGCTGCAACACAGTATCCTGTCGACCTGGAACAAGAAGGTTCAGGCATTAGACTTTCCGATGCACCTGTCGCATGCGGTGCGTCAGAGCCTCAATTGGTGGCTCATACCCGAAAACCTGCAGAAGGGGAAATCCTTTCTACCGGTTACCTGGACGGTGGTAACAACAGATGCCAGTCTGTCAGGTTGGGGAGCAGTTCTGGAACAGGCTGCGGTCCAAGGGGTATGGTCCAAGACAGAGAGGACCTTACCCATCAACATTCTGGAGATCCGGGCGATACATCTAGCTCTAAAAGCCTGGACTATCAGGCTACAGGGTTGTCCGGTCAGGATCCAGTCCGACAATGCCACAGCAGTGGCTTATGTCAATCATCAGGGAGGCACCCGGAGCCGAGCTGCTCAAAAAGAGGTGAACCAGATCTTAGTCTGGGCAGAGATGCATGTGCCATGCATATCGGCAGTTTTCATCCCGGGAATAGAGAATTGGCAGGCGGACTATCTAAGTCGCCAGCAGTTACTTCCAGGGGAATGGTCTCTGCATCCCGACGTCTTTTGGGCCATATGCCAAAGATGGGGGATTCCAGATGTAGATCTCTTTGCATCCCGATTCAACAAAAAGATAGACAGATTTGTGGCAAGGACAAAAGATCCTCTTGCATGCGGGACGGATGCGTTGGTGATTCCGTGGCATCGGTTCTCACTGATTTACGCATTCCCGCCTATTCTGCTACTACCACGACTCCTTCGCAGGATCAGGCAGGAAAGGAAGTCGGTACTTCTGGTGGCCCCCGCTTGGCCCAGAAGGACTTGGTATGCAGAAATAGTAAGGATGACGGTGGGTTCCCCGTGGACCCTACCGGTACGCCCAGACCTGTTATCTCAAGGTCCAGTGTTCCATCCTGCCTTACAAACGATAAATTTGACGGTTTGGCTATTGAGACCCACGTTCTGAAGAGTCGTGGGCTCTCAGGTCCTGTCATATCTACCTTGATTAATGCAAGGAAGCCAGCTTCCAGGATGATTTATCATAGAGTCTGGAAAGCTTATATAACCTGGTGTGAATCCAGAGGTTGGCATCCCAGGAAATATGTCATAGGTAGAATCCTTGATTTTCTACAGATGGGATTAGAGATGAAGCTGGCCTTGAGTACCATCAAGGGCCAGGTCTCTGCTTTATCAGTATTATTTCAGCGGCCACTTGCTTCGCATTCTTTGGTCCGAAACTTTATGCAGGGGGTGATGCGTCTTAATCCTCCGGTTAAAGCGCCCCTAAACACCTGGGACTTGAATTTGGTCCTGGCTGTGTTACAGAAACGGCCTTTTGAACCAATAAGTCAGATTCCTTTGGTCTTGTTGACAAGGAAATTAATTTTTCTGGTGGCCATCTCTTCTGCTAGAAGAGTATCAGAATTAGCAGCCCTTTCCTGTAAGGAGCCTTATTTGATTATACACAAGAATAGAGTGGTACTACGCCCTCATCCTAGTTTTTTACCGAAGGTGGTTTCTGATTTTCATTTAAACCAAGACATTGTTCTACCTTCCTTTTTTCCAGATCCCTGTTCTCCGGAAGAGAGATCTCTACATTCGTTGGATGTAGTAAGAGCAGTTAAGGCCTATCTAGGGGCAACTACTCAGATCCGCAAGACGGATGTTTTGTTTGTGCTGCCAGAGGGTCCCAATAGAGGACAGGCAGCGTCAAAAGCTACCATTTCTAAATGGATTCGACAGTTGATCATTCAAGCTTACGGTTTGAAACAGAAGATTCCTCCGTTTCAGATCAGGGCACATTCCACAAGGGCTATTGGTGCTTCTTGGGCAGTGCATCACCGGGCCTCTATGGCACAAATCTGCAAGGCCGCAACCTGGTCTTCAGTTCATACATTCACCAGATTCTATCAGGTGGATGTGAGAAGGCATGAGGATATCGCCTTTGGGCGTAGTGTGCTGCAGGCAGCAGTACAGGGTCCTCAGGTCTGATTGCACCCTACTTGGTCGTGGTTCCCCCCCCCTCAGGTAGCATTGCTCTGGGACATCCCATCAGTAATTACTGTGGCTCTGTGTCCCGTGATGTTCGAGAAAGAAAATAGGATTTTTTAAAACAGCTTACCTGTAAAATCCTTTTCTTTCGAAGGACATCACGGGACACAGAGGTCCCACCCCTCTTCTAATACACTATATTGCTTGGCTACAAAACTGAGGTATCCCTGCAAGGGGGAGGGATTATATAGGGGGTTGAACTTCCTGATAGGGTGTGCCAGTGTCCAATCACCAGTGATACCTATATAACCCATCAGTAATTACTGTGGCTCTGTGTCCCGTGATGTCCTTCGAAAGAAAAGGATTTTACAGGTAAGCTGTTTTAAAAAATCCTATTTTTCCAGCCACTACTATTCGCTCCAGCTCTAATCGCTGGTGTCAGTGTAGCCTAATTGTCTGCTTTTTGTCACAGCCTTCACATTAGAGATTAGAAGACTATTGAGTCTGAGAGAGCTGGGCTGCTAAGTCACAGCTGGTAGGGGGGAGTAGGAATGAGTCGATGCTAAGAGGGTAGAGCAAGGTGAGATGAGCTACTGAGCCACTACCAGGGAGGGGAGCAGGCAGAGCAATGGCTTAGTGGTTAGCACCTCTGCCTGGCAGCACTAGGGTCATCAGTTTAAATCCCAGCAAAGGCACTACCTGCCTGGAGTTTGCATGTTCCCCCTGTGCCTGCGAAGGTTTCCTCCTATACTCCAAAGACATGTTGGTGGGTTAATTGGCTCCTGTCTAATTTGGCCCTAGTATGTGTATGTATGCATGTGAGTTCGGGACCTTATATTGTAGGCTTGAGGGCAGGGACTAATGTAAATGTATAATATACATATATATATGGTGATGAATAAATTGTCAGCACTAAATACCTCAAATAAATAGGGGAGCTGAGCTGCTGAGACACTGCTGGAATGGGGGAGTAGGATGAGCTGAGATAATACTAAGAGGTAGAGCAATGTGAGATGGGCTGCTGAGTAACTACTGAGAAGAGAAGCAAGGAGAGCTGAGAAGCTGAGTCACTGCTGGAATGGGGGAGTAGGGTAAGCTGAGCTGCTAAGTCATTACTGGGATGGGGAGAAGGGAGAGCTGAGCTGCTGAGGAAATGACTTGAACAACTTCAGTGTTTCTGATCACTCTAATTTACTTCTCTTCAGAGCTGCTTCTGTCATGGGCTAGTACTACTAGTGTAGTATAGAACTTACTGGATACCCCTTTGCCCTGTACGCCTTGTGGAAGGTAGGTCTTTTTTAAAGCCAATCGAAAAGAGCCATACATAATTAGTAGTTGAGTTATCATTTGTTGTAAGGTCTCTGTTGGGTGATGAGGAGAGCAAGGAGGGATATATTGGCAGATGACCACTAAAGTGCACCTATTTTATTAGTTTCCTTACAATGTCTGCTTTTAGAATGTATTTAATATCAGCTGTCCTGGTTTCTGTTGTAGAATCTACTCAGGTCGGGGAGCTCCGTTCTCATGCTTTCTAATAGGGAGCACTGGGAGACCCTACTGCACACTGAGCGAGGCAGCGCTGGCCTCATGGAGCTGTTTCGAGAGTACACTGGCACTCTGGCCCGCAACATGAAACTCACCTACTTGAACCCTGTTGGACTGGTGACTCCAAATATTGGTAAGTGTTCAGCAGATATTTTTTTTCCTCTGTGTTGGGTAGGCTGAGCTGCTGGGAGGGGGGAGCAAGAAGAGCTGAGCTGCTCAGTCACTGCTGGGAGGGGGAAGCAAGAAGAACTGACCTGCTCAGTCACTGCTGGGAGGGGTGAGCAAGAAGAGCTGAGCAGCTGAGTGTCTGCTGGGAGGAGGGAGCAAGAAAAGCTAAGCAGCTGAGTCTCTGCTGGGAGGGGGGGGCGCAAGAAGGGCTGAGCTGCTTAGTCGGTGCTAGGAGGGGGGAGCAAGAAGAGCTGAACTGCATAGTCACTGCTATGAGGGGGAAGCAAGTAGAGCTGAGCTGCATAGTTGCTGCTAAAAGGGAGGAGTAGGGTGAGCTTAGCTGCAGAGTTGTGCAGATCCCTCCCCGAAGGCAATGGTCCAGACAGCATTTGCTATTTCTTTCTCGAACATCACGGGACACAGAGCCACAGTAATTACTGATGGGTTATATAGGTATCACTGGTGATTGGACACTGGCACACCCTATCAGGAAGTTCAACCCCCTATATAATCCCTCCCCCTTGCAGGGATACCTCAGTTTTTACGCCAGTGTCTTAGGTGATGGACGTGTAAAGATGTCCTGTGCTGAGCTCCAAAGGGAATATCCTAAGATCCTATACTGGGGCAAGCCAGGCGAACCGGATCCATTCAAAGTGTCTTTTCATGGCCGAATTGAATGGTACCCGGGCCTCGTGTCCGAAGAAACAAGGTTTTACCCGTAATGCTTCTCTTTTTAGAGAGCTGGACCCCGCAGATCAGAAAATGGCTTTAAACTTCCTAATTTCTGGCAAGGTGCTTTACGGTCCCAGAACTGTTGGATCCCCCTACTGATGGGGGCCCCAGTCTCTGACGGTTTTTTCAAACGGAGCCCACCGTGAGAGGTGAAGATTGGGTCTGTGTAAACAGCACCCTGCGGCTGGATAAGGTAAGAGGAGATTCCACAGAATTTTTGAGTTCTAGTGGCTTTTCTCCTTTAAGGTAAATGCATGCTATGCCTATTGTGACCACCGGGGGCTGCCAAGAGCACAAACCTACACATGCTGACTGACTGTCTTAGGTGTTCAGTGCTGATTATGTCCCAGCGTCTCAAAGCAGGCTGCAAGCAGGTAAGGTGGAAAGGGGGATTTCTCATGTTTGAATGTTCCCCCCAGGCTAGAGAGGGGCCACAGGGGTCTAGAAAGTGGTTATACCACCCGGGCTCTGCGGCCTAATGGCCACCATCTCTGAAGATAGCCGTTCAGGCAGATCTTGTTACCAGTCTCCCTCCTTCCCCCCCCCCCATCCCCAGCCTTTTCTCCAGAAGCATGACAGGAGAGTCGGCAGTGCGGGAAGCGCTCGTTTTTTTCAAAACTCGAGGGGGGGGGGGGCGGTAGAGGAGGGGGCGGGATGTCAGCACAGAGTGTTTAGTCTCTCACTCAGGCCAGCTGCAGGCTATTAAAGGCACTCTGTACAGGTGCACTCAGCCTTCTGAGAGACACAGAGCTGACGGTCGCATGTAAGGTGGGACACAGGCATTCTCCTAGGCAGCATTTACTGAAGTAACACCAGACTGAGCATTGGGTAGCAAGGCTTTTAGCCAGACTACATCGCTCAGCGGGCAGTGTTCATTTGTATACCTCATACCTTGTTGCTTTGCACTATGGGTAGAAGAGGTTCAAGCACCCCAGGAACCAGAGACACTAGGGGATCTCGTTCAGGTTCTGATGGCCCCCTGTCGGCAGCATCCTCCCCCCCTAAAGATGGGCCAGGGACGGCTAGCCAGGGAGAGCCATCGGGGTCAGGGGCTACACCTGCTTCTGGCACTTCAGCCCCTGTATATATTACACAAGAGGTTTTTTCCTCAACCATTAATGGTCTAGAGGAAAGATTAATGGCCGTGATTACGTCTTCACTCAGTGGAAGAAAACGCACTAGGCTTTCCTCTGTTCCCCAAGACCCTCAGACAGAGGAGCTCTAGGATAAAGGAGATGAATCCCTTTCAGAGGATCGGGATGGGATGGATGATTCCTCTTCAGAGGATTCAGGTGGAGAGGGACCCTCTGCGACTTCCCAAGAGGAGAAAGTCTTAGTGCAGATCCTCACTGGATTGGTCCGCTCCACATTTAAGTTGCCCATACCTGAAACTGCTAAAGAATCCTCTTCTGCTTTGGGGTCACTGAAACCTTTCCAAGCAGCACATGCTTTTCCTGTTCATACTTTACTTGAAAAGCTTATTTATTCTGAGTGGGATCACCCAGACAAACGTTTTTTTCCGCCGAGAAAGTTTTCAACACTTTATCCGATGGAAGAAAAGTTTATTAAAATGTGGGGAATACCGGCTATTGATGCCGACATTTCCTCCGTAAATAATAGCCTGACTTGTCCTGTAGACAATGCTCAGATGCTCAGGGATCCTGTAGATAAAAGGATGGAATCCCTATTGAAGGATGTTTTCTCCTTAGCAGGATCAGTGGCCCAACCTGCAGTAGCAGCGATTGGAGTCTGTCAATACTTAAGAGACCATGTTAAGCAGGTCATCAGAGTATTACCTGAACAGCAGGCCCAGGGGTTTGCTAACCTTCCAGCGGCCTTATGCTTTGTGGTTGACGCCATTAGAGATTCTATCGTGCAAACCTCCCGTCTTTCACTGGGGTTGGTGCATATACGTAGAATCCTATGGTTGAAAAATTGGTCAGCCGAAGCACCATGTAAGAAGCTACTGGCTGGGTTTCCATTTCGTGGTGCAAGGTTGTTTGGAGAGGACTTGGATAACTATATCAAGAGAATCTCTTGTGGGAAAAGCACTCTCTTACCTGTCAAGAAGAAGAGTAAGCGTCCCTCTTTCAAACGGACTCTTTCCCCAGCTCCGGGGGCTTCAGCCTCCAGGCAGTCTCGACGGGTCCAGAGACAAGAGTCAACCCCAGGGACAAAAGAAGTCCTGGGGAAAGAAGCCTACTAGGCAAAACACTAAGACCTCTGCATGAGGGGGCTCCCCCGCTCACTCGAGTGGGGGGAAGACTGCGACAGTTCTCAGAGCTCTGGCACGAGGACTTCCAGGACAGATGGGTAGTCTCCACGGTAACCTTAGGGTACAAGCTGGAGTTTCAGGAATTCCCTTCTCCTCGGTTCCTCAGATCAAATGTTCCCAGAGACCCAGAGAAGAAGCAGTCGCTCCTTCTAGCGTTAGAGCGACTTTTGTCGCAGGAGGTCATTATGATAGTTCCCGCAAAGGACCAGGGATTGGGCTTCTATTCCAACCTTTTTACGGTCCAAAAGCCAAATGGGGATGTCAGGCCCATTTTAGACTTAAGGGATCTGAACCGATTCCTAAGGATTCAATCCTTCCGCATGGAATCAATTCGAACAGTAGTTCCCACCCTGCAGGGAGGAGAATTTCTGGCATCAATAAACATCAGAGATGCATATCTGCATGTGCCCATTTTTCCTGCTCATCAGAAGTTTCTGCGCTTCGAGGTAGGAGGGCGCCATTTCCAGTTTATGGCTCTGCCTTTTGGCATAGCCACTGCACCTCGAGTGTTCACAAAGATCTTGGCTCCTCCTCTGGCCAGATTAAGGGCTCAGGGTATAGCTGTCATAGCATACCTAGATGACCTGCTCTTGATAGACCGGTCGGTAGCCTCTTTGAATGGAAACTTGAGGACCACGGTCAGGTATCTAGAACACCTGGGTTGGATCCTCAACTTAGAAAAGTCTTTCCTAAAACCAGTAAGAAGACTGGAATATTTAGGTCTGATTATAGATACAAGCCAGGAGAAAATATTTCTACCCCAGGCAAAGATCACTGCTTTGAGAGAGCTGATTCTGACAGTAAGGACCAAGAAGGGTCCCTCAGTCCGCCTTTGTATCAGGCTACTAGGGAAGATGGTGTCTTCATTCGAAGCAGTTCCCTATGCTCAGTTTCACTCAAGAATGCTGCAACACAGTATTCTGTCGACCTGGAACAAGAAGGTTCAGGCATTAGACTTTCCGATGCACCTGTCGCATGCGGTGCGTCAGAGCCTCAATTGGTGGCTCATACCCGAAAACCTGCAGAAGGGGAAATCCTTTCTACCGGTTACCTGGACGGTGGTAACAACAGATGCCAGTCTGTCAGGTTGGGGAGCAGTTCTGGAACAGGCTGCAGTCCAAGGGGTATGGTCCAAGACAGAGAGGACCTTACCCATCAACATTCTGGAGATCCGGGCGATACATCTAGCTCTAAAAGCCTGGACTATCAGGCTACAGGGTTGTCCGGTCAGGATCCAGTCCGACAATGCCACAGCAGTGGCTTATGTCAATCATCAGGGAGGCACCCGGAGCCGAGCTGCTCAAAAAGAGGTGAACCAGATCTTAGTCTGGGCAGAGATGCATGTGCCATGCATATCGGCAGTTTTCATCCCGGGAATAGAGAATTGGCAGGCGGACTATCTAAGTCGCCAGCAGTTACTTCCAGGGGAATGGTCTCTGCATCCCGACGTCTTTTGGGCCATATGCCAAAGATGGGGGGTTCCAGATGTAGATCTCTTTGCATCCCGATTCAACAAAAAGATAGACAGATTTGTGGCAAGGACAAAAGATCCTCTTGCATGCGGGACGGATGCGTTGGTGATTCCGTGGCATCGGTTCTCACTGATTTACGCATTCCCGCCTATTCTGCTACTACCACGACTCCTTCGCAGGATCAGGCAGGAAAGGAAGTCGGTACTTCTGGTGGCCCCCGCTTGGCCCAGAAGGACTTGGTATGCAGAAATAGTAAGGATGACGGTGGGTTCCCCAGTGTTCCATCCTGCCTTACAAACGCTAAATTTGACGGTTTGGCTATTGAGACCCACGTTCTGAAGAGTCGTGGGCTCTCAGGTCCTGTCATATCTACCTTGATTAATGCAAGGAAGCCAGCTTCCAGGATGATTTATCATAGAGTCTGGAAGGCTTATATAACCTGGTGTGAATCCAGAGGTTGGCATCCCAGGAAATATGTCATAGGTAGAATCCTTGATTTTCTACAGATGGGATTAGAGATGAAGCTGGCCTTGAGTACCATCAAGGGCCAGGTCTCTGCTTTATCAGTATTATTTCAGCGGCCACTTGCTTCGCATTCTTCGGTCCGAAACTTTATGCAGGGGGTGATGCGTCTTAATCCTCCGGTTAAAGCGCCCCTAAACCCCTGGGACTTGAATTTGGTCCTGGCTGTGTTACAGAAACAGCCTTTTGAACCAATAAGTCAGATTCCTTTGGTCTTGTTGACAAGGAAATTAATTTTTCTGGTGGCCATCTCTTCTGCTAGAAGAGTATCAGAATTAGCAGCTCTTTCCTGTAAAGAGCCTTATTTGATTATACACAAGGATAGAGTGGTACTACACCCTCATCCTAGTTTTTTACCGAAGGTGGTTTCTGATTTTCATTTAAACCAAGACATTGTTCTACCTTCCTTTTTTCCAGATCCCTGTTCTCCGGAAGAGAGATCTCTACATTCGTTGGATGTAGTAAGAGCAGTTAAGGCCTATCTAGGGGCAACTACTCAGATCCGCAGGACGGATGTTTTGTTTGTGCTGCCAGAGGGTCCCAATAGAGGACAGGCAGCGTCAAAAGCTACCATTTCTAAATGGATTCGACAGTTGATCATTCAAGCTTACGGTTTGAAACAGAAGATTCCTCCGTTTCAGATCAGGGCACATTCCACAAGGCCTATTGGTGCTTCTTGGGCAGTGCATCACCAGGCCTCTATGGCTCAAATCTGCAAGGCCGCAACCTGGTCTTCAGTTCATACATTCACCAGATTCTATCAGGTGGATGTGAGAAGGCATGAGGACATCGCCTTTGGGCGTAGTGTGCTGCAGGCAGCGGTACAGGGTCCTCAGGTCTGATTGCACTCTACTTGGTCGTGGTTCCCCCCCCTCAGGTAGCATTGCTCTGGGACATCCCATCAGTAATTACTGTGGCTCTGTGTCCCGTGATGTTCGAGAAAGAAAATAGGATTTTTAAAACAGCTTACCTGTAAAATCCTTTTCTTTCGAAGGACATCACGGGACACAGAGGTCCCGCCCCTCTTCTAATACACTATATTGCTTGGCTACAAAACTGAGGTATCCCTGCAAGGGGGAGGGATTATATAGGGGGTTGAACTTCCTGATAGGGTGTGCCAGTGTCCAATCACCAGTGATACCTATATAACCCATCAGTAATTACTGTGGCTCTGTGTCCCGTGATGTCCTTCGAAAGAAAAGGATTTTACAGGTAAGCTGTTTTAAAAATCCTATTTTTTGTGGGTTTGCCAGGTGCACTTTTAAGGCAAAGCCCAGCCAAACCTTTGCTTTCATTTTGATAGACTTGAGAGGTGTAAACTCTTCTACAAAGTTCTTTTTGCTGTCTGAGACCCCATTCAGGAGAATTCCCTTCACGTCACTTGACCAGTGCCTGTTTTAACCCCTAAAAGCCAATACCACTGCACCGCAACCTATGTATTGCATGTGGTTGGGGCGCAGTGCTATTTAGTTGAATGGGTCGCATTCGGTGGGTGATATAAACCACCCAACGCAACGGGTGGGATAATTTTGTTGCACCATGATGCAAAGCATCGTTGCTGCAGCATGTGCGCACCCCTGTCTGCTGCCTTTGCAGCTTTGGGGTCAGTAAAAATGCTGCTCAGTCATGCGTTTGTACTGCCCCCCAACAGGAAGTGTAAACGTGGCACAATGGTCGGTGTCAATGGGCTTTTGTCCTCTTCTAAAGTGCTTCAATCCCCATATAAGTCAATGTGAATGCAAAAGTAGTTGAACTGACTCAACTGCACGTAAATTAATTTTGTATGGCATTTAGAAGCATCTCAAGCTAACGTGTCAATTAAAAATATAATAATAATTTGCGCTAAGGTGTTATATCTAGCAGAATAAAGAAGCCACCATTTAATTGTGATATCAATTGCTAAACAATGCAAAATATCCCATCAAAATAAAAATCGGTACAGATCCATCAGTTCCCTGACGATGTCCTTTCCAACGAAACGCATAGGTAATGGCTACGACGTGACGTTGTCACACACAGGCCAGGGTCATAAGCATCTCAAGCTAATGTGTCAATTAAAAATATAATAATTTTTTGCGCTAAGGTGTTATATCTAGCAGAATAAAGCAGCCACCATTCAATTGTGATATCAATTGCTAAACAATACAAAATATCCCATCAAAATAAAAATCGGTACAGATCCATCAGTCCCCTGACTACGTCCTTTCCGACGAAACGCGTAGGGAATGGCTACGACGTGACGTCATGCACAGGCACACCAGCTGGAGCCCGGTTTCAGCCTGCTACATTGGAAAATTACTAGCAGTAATACATATTTGGGCTATTTTTATGTAAGATTTTTTGGCACAATTGGTGTGTTTTAATAAAGCTGGGTTTTACGTACTTCACGTTGGATCTGTACCAATTTTTATTTTGATGGGGACATCTGATGGTGGTGGAGAGGATCCAAGCTGAAGACGAATCTCAAGCTGGGATACCTTGTGGTGCAAGACATATTTGCATGCTATCTGACCATTTATAATCGATTGGTCCACATTGGTAAGCGGCTGCTTGAATGGTGACACATGGTGCTGGAAGCATGTTTTTCCAGCAGGAAGTAGGAGTTTTGGGGATACCTTCAGTTAAATTTATGAACAGTCATATGAATTGGTATGAGTCATGGACTTTTGAGGGGAATTTATAAACTTTTGCACAAGCATTTGTACTTTACCTTATTATTTTGCACAATTGCAGTTATATTATATTTGAAAAAAAAAAAAAAAAAAAAAAATATATATATATATATATATATATATATATATATATATATATATATATATATATATATATATATAATTTTTTTCTGTTTTTTCATCACATAATGTGTTGCTTAACTTGTGAATTTAGTGTAGCATTTGGGTATTTTGTATAGTTTTAGTTGTAAATTAGCTTTGCCTTGTGTTGTTTATAGGCGAACCCTAGCCGGGTCTGATAAAGTCATGTTTGCTTGTGCAGAGTTTTCACTCACTGTGTCACCTTTTTATTTGTTGCAGTTGTAAATATTGAACGTGTGGACAACCAGATCCCTCTCAGAAGGCATTTCCCCAGATATCACAGCAGTCTGTTCCGGGGACAGACACCATGGGATCCCCATACTCATGTGGTGCTGCCTGCTTTTGTCCTAAAGACACCTAAAGTGGAAGGTAATAATGTCATAGGGCATCTGATGACTTATTATTGTCAGGGTGAGTGAGCCTGGGTAGAGATGACTGCATTTTCATTGCAGGAGATGAGCCTGTACAAGTGTGCAAGACTAAAGGTAAGGCTGGAGTTCAGATTTAAAGGTTCATAAACTTTAAAGGTTAATGAGTTCACCTTTAAATCAATGGACATCTTTTTTCCGGTAAAAAAATGTGCATTCATTATTTTTACCCACTTCCAGAGCAGCGATGTACCCGTACGTCACTGGACTTTAAGTGGTTATACCGAGACGATGGTCAGCTGTCTTTTAAAGCAATCCTAGTGGCTAACTAGCTGCTGGATTGCTTTTACAAGCAGCAGGCTGGAGGAGACGAGTCCCCCCAATGCCTCCCCTCCTGTTGCCTTCCAATTTTTTGACCAGCCGGCGCGTCTTCCGGCTGATTGGAGAGCCAAACAAAGCCCGGATTGGCTTTGATTGTCTATCTGCTATGGTAACCCGGAAGCAATGACCTGACATCACTTCCATTTTACCTGAATGTCAACGGCACCATATTCAAAAAAACAAAAGCATTTTAAAACACCAATCTTGGTGTGATCGAATGCTTTTAGGTGTAGAGGAAAGATTTGGGGTCTTGTAAAGCAACAGTCATCGCAAACGTCAGGTCATAGGCAGTAATTCTAAGTGGTAACTTGTAAAGGCTTGTAAAACGTCGCCTATAGATAGTAACATTTACGTCGTTTGTCGCCGTTGCACGGGTATGCACAGTTTTAAAGCGTGACATGTTTGGTATCTACTTACTTGGCGTAATATCATCTTTTATATAAAAGTGATAAAAAAATGTAAGCCCCCATCCCCCCCATGTTTGCATGCAAATGCGAACTCACGAGACATTCCAGAGCGCACGCAAACAGTGATCATCCCACACATGTGAGATATCACCCCAAACATCAGCTCATGAACAGTAATTCTAGGACCTCTAAGCTCCTCTAAATCTAAGGTGGTAATCTGTAAAGGCTTTTAAAGCGTCGCCTATGGATATTGAAATTTACGCCGTTTATCGCGTTGAACAGGCGTGCACAATTTTAAAGTGTGACATGTTTGGTATCTATTTACTCTGCATAATATCATCTTTTATATCTTACCAAAAATTGGGTTATGTATTGTTTTTTGCATTAAAATTTTTAAAAGTATATTTTGTTCCCCAAAAATGTAAAAACCTCTGCACAAATACCGTGTGACATAAAAAAAAATTCTTTCTATAAGGCCTCTGCTTTAAAAAATATATAATGTGTGGGGGTTCTATTTTCTAGCTAAAAATACTGATTGTTACATGTAAACAAAAAGTTCCAGAAAAGACCTGGTCTGGAAGTGGTTATACATTGCAGCCTTTAAAGTGGTTGTAAACTCTCCCCCACAACTTTGTCCCATGTAAATCAGCATAAAAACCCTAATGAACACTGCTGGTAGATAACTCCTTACCTGCTTAGTATTGTTGTAATCCTTTATGTTCTTTAGAATGACGTCACTGAGCGTGCCCATATCTCCCCTGATTTACGGCACACTCTGTGTACTTATCTATCTATTTTCAGGACTTCCTAAGGCACACCACTGCAATCCCACAAGACTTCATAATCACTCAGAGCTTCCTCCTACACCCCATGTGACCATGTGACATCACTTGGAGTGTAAACTTGGGCATCGGACAGCATTACTGCAGCCTTATCAGCTGAAGCTGATAAGACTGACACAGGCAAACACTAGATTATAGGCACAAGTAAATACTATGAAATAAAACAAGTCAGCTATTAGCAGGGAAGCAGGGTTGCCATAGATATGTTGGATTGAGAAGGAGGCTTGGTTAACAGTACAGGAAGTGCTCAATGTAAGGGCGGAAATACACTCCACTGTGGACTCAGAAAACAATACTTAAGGTGGCACTGCCTAACCCCTGGAAACAAGTTTTTTGAAGTTTCTTTAAACAGTAAGTAATATGCGATTTGGGCTGGATTACAGTGGCTATAGTTTAATAATTACTTATTATAATGGACTAAATAAAAAGAAGCATCAGAGTGGGAGCATTTACTTCCTCTTTAAAGAATTGTACCCACAATCAGAAGATTGCTGGTGCAATGTCAGGATCCTGCTGACTCTCAGTAAGCTGTACCTTCCATATGGGCAGGCACTTACCGAATGTCAGGAAGAATAAATGAACTATGAGAGTGCTCACCTGCGTCCTAGCGATTCATTGAGAACTACAAGCCGTTAGCTGCGATGGCTGACGGTACTTGTAGTCTATTCATTCACAGGAAACTGTGAATGAATTATGTGGCCGTGTGGGCGGAACCCCACATGTCCTCACTGTTTTCAAATTGTGACAGGGGATGCAGGAAGAAGATCCCCCGCCCACTGTCACAAAGTGGGGAGCTCTGGTGGCGGGAGCTGGCTGCACAGCAGCATGTTACTCCCTAAATATGTAACATGCTCCTAAAGGTGAACCCAGCCTTTAACCTGCCACCGGGCCGTACGCATATACATAGCGAATGGGTGGGTAAGAGGGTGGGCTTTAACGCTGAGCTGCCGCACATATTCGTCCACAGGGAACGGCTTTTCTGCGCTGAGAGCACACTCTTAGCATAGTAATTGAGCTGTCAAGGGCAGATCGCAATCTCAATCGGGAGCATCTGATCATGTGACTGCTGTGACAGCCAACTACAGCAGTCACACAATCAGCCCAGTTCTGTCCTCCAGCATTTAGGTCCTCCTAAAGGGCCAAGTTGAGGCAAGGGGTTAAAAAAAAGTTTGGCTCTATGTACAGCAAACCTTTGCTCTTGGACAGTCAGTGTCATCCAAAAGAAGATATTTCCAAATGCTTGCATGCAGATTCAGCTTTTTCCTAGGAGTCCTAAAACTCTGAGATCTCTGTTATGCAAATACTTGTTACTAGCCCTGCCCAAACACGCTACTATTGGCCTCACTGGCAGAGGCAGAGGCAGGAGTAAGCAAGCTTTCCCTGTCAAAATAGGATTGGACAGGAAGGTTTTTCCACTCTGGCAGTCTCTTTAAATATAACAAACTCCATCTTTGGGTTTACATTATTATTTATAGGAACTTACAGTATGTAGAATGAAGCAAAGAGTACCTGTTTCTGAGTTAGGGTATTCTACAATTATCCCCTGACATGGCTTAAAGTAAACTTACCATGATGTAAAGGCAGGGGCTTCCCTCTAAAAATGCTAGTTGTCTGGCTGTCATGATGACCCATCAATACTTTGAGTCATTCACCGAAACACACATGTGAGTCAGGAAGTTCAGAGCTCCTAATCTGTGTACTTGCTTTGGGTCATCAGCGCACCTTAAAAAGGGTCAGCCTGACAACCAGAAACTAAGATTTCAGGTAGAGAGCTCAACGATGACAGCCTCCATGTTTCTCCCAGGTTTCTGTTGATAGATATTTTTTTTCTCTTGTAATAGCTCCCCCTACGGTTCTACCAACTCCAACCAACCCTGAGAATAACCTAACAACTGCTGTTCCCCCGCCAAAGAGAGCGATCCCTGATCCAGAGCCTGCCGCTACCATCCTTATCCTGCTAGTCTACCGAACACTCGGGGACCTGCTTCCAGCAAGATACAGCACCGACAAGAGGAACCTCAGGTGAGCCACTCCACGGGCTCCAGGAGGGACACACAAACAGATCTGTACTTCTTGATCTACATGGTAGAATTGACAGTTTTATTGATCACAGTGGGCATGGGCGTAAAAAAAAGTGAAGATTTGCTGTGTTGTTGGGAACCAGGAATGGGCTCGGGCGTGTTCGGGGATCCCACCTGCCCGATCTCGCCAGGAAGTCGACACTGCACAGTTCTAATCACAGGCAGTGAGACATTTCCCGATCCGCACAGATCTCTATTTGGAACATCAAGAAATGTTATTGTGCCTGAACAGTTTGGAAAATGTACCCTTTTTTCCTGAAAAATAGCAGTGCTCTTCTTGGTTTATGAATATGCCTAGGCACTCCAGTACCTATAGCCTCGCCAAACCTGGAGTGTGATTTCTTGATGTCACTACTGTGCAGCAGCATCTCTGTGTGGAGGCAGACATCTTGGTGGATGCAGGGATTTGCTTCCTCATGTCAGAGCCTCCAGCAAGGAGAACATTGTGACACGAGGATGCAAAGCCCTGCCTCTCCCAAGATGGCCGCCTCCACACAGAGATGCAGTGCAGAACAAGGCATGGACAGTCAGTAATGGGAAAAAGATCAGCTGCGGGGAGACCACGGCCAATACTGGTGATTAGCCCTTTGCCCTCTGCTTGCCTTTTTAGGTACAGCTTCCAGAATTCTGTTTTTCTTGGTTGTTGGACTGATTATATAGCTTTAATACTTTCCAAGTCACCGACCTGAACAAACATTTAGATGGGTCGCTTCATTTGCTGCATGCTTGTTCCAGGTCTGCAGTCCAGTAAGCATTGTAATAAGATACAACCAAACAACTAGGACGCAGCTTCCATGACACAGGTCCTCTTTTAATTACCTTGTTTTTTTTTTCCCTGCATGAACAAAGTGCAGATTCCTTTTTACAAAAGTGCTTGATATTTAAGGTGGAAAAGAAATCAAAAATTGCACTAAGACAAATAAAATAAAATATAATTAAACATTTGAGAGGAGTTATATCCAAAACTGTGACCCCTCAGAAGCTGCAATTCTCATGTATAACATTAATACAAGAAAGAAGATTGGAAAATTAGAATCGTGCTATCCAAACATTATTGACCAATGATTGATATTTAAGGAGCTAGCTATCTAAATTATCAGCCTCTTATGCTGCGGTATAATCAGTGTCAGGACAAGGTCATTCAGCACCCAGGTCAAAGTTGCCAAACTGTGCCCTTCCTGTTCCTGATGTGTGAGCTTAGGGGGTGTGTAACCCACACCTCCTCCCGGCTCTCTCCTCACTGCTCCCAGTGCTGGGCTTACAAGACTAGTGATGCTGCTGTCACTACTCCTGTAAGCCTTGTACCAGAAGGAACTCAGCACAGCGTGCCCTCATCCCTGCAAAGAACCGTTGCGCCCCGGGGCAGCTTTCCCTCCTGCCCACCCCTTGTCTTGGCCCTGGGTATAATCATACAGTAAATATATTGTGAAATATATGTTGTTTTTTTTTTTTTTTTTTTTAGGCTTCCCAAAAATCCAGTGATGAATTCACCCATCATAAGCGTGGCCATACTCAGAGACCAGACCTTTATCCACGGGGACCTGGAGGCACCACTGATACTAGATTTCCAGCTGTTGGAAACCGTGAACAGAAGCAAGCCCGTCTGCGTACAGTGGAACCAGTCCAGCCAGTATGTCTTTGTGTTTTTATATATCTCCTGGCTGAGCAGAACCTCCACTGACTTCATCCCTTCCGCACCCTCTGTAACAAGACAGACCCTGAGCACTGTCTGCAGTATCCAGTCACTCAAATGCACATTAAAGTCAGAAGTTGCAGAGACTGCTAAATGGCAAGCAGTGCGGGTAACACATAAGACAGTCCCTTACTTAGTATTTGGACACTTCAGGAAGGTTATCACTTCTTTTAAGCTTTAAATTAATAAAGCAGCGCTATATATTTACCCAGAACTATAAGTAAACAACTATTAAAAGTTGTATATAAAATTTCAAAGTATAAATCATGCGTAAAAATTTAAACAAATGCATGTACTTGATACCAACCCATGTGTTCCAAAATAAAGCATGTGAAAAAAATGTAAAAGTGCAAGTGAAATATAATAGTCCAAATATGTGCATATAAACAGCAACAGTTAATTTATGTGTGTATTCAAACTCCTGTTACCAAGGACCTTCCACCACCATATGTCATCATTGAAGAAAACCTCTTACCAGATAATATGGATCATCAGACTATAAATGGTCAAACACGCTCAAGCTGAATGTTTCTTCGATGGCCTCTTGGTACAAGCCTTCAGATATCACCATCAAAGGGAAGAATACACAATAAAAAACATATTTTTACTGTTCGAGCCCTTTCACACTGGGGCGGGGGCGGCGTCGGCGGTAAAACGCCGCTATTAGTAGCGGCGTTTTACCGTCGGTATGCGGCCGCTAGCGGGGCGGTTTTACCCCCCGCTAGCGGCCGAGAAAGGGTTAAATACCACCGCAAAGCGCCTCTGCAGAGGCGCTTTGCCGGCGGTATAGCCACGCCGTCCCATTGATTTCAATGGGCAGGAGCGGTAAAGGAGCGGTATACACCCCGCTCCGAAGATGCTGCTGGCAGGACTTTTTTTACCGTCCTGCCAGCGCATCGCTCCAGTGTGAAAGCCCTCGGGGCTTTCACACTGGAATGAAAGTAGCGGCACTTTCGGGTCGGTTTGCAGGCGCTATTATTAGCGCAATAGCGCCTGCAAACCGCCCCAGTGTGAAAGGGCTCTTCAAATCCAAAGGTTGCATTTATAAAACATATAAATGTGTATCACCACGATCTCCCCTCTCCGCAATAGCAGGCTGATGGTACATGCTGGACTCTGACTGATACGCATGCGTGATGATGTCATGTCGTAACCACGCACAATGCGTTTTGCAGGAAATTAACTCGTCTGGGGATTGTCTGAGACTCACTTATTTTTAGCCTAAGGCTACTTTCACACTGAGGTGCTTTACAGGCGCTACAGCGTTAAAAATAGCACCTGCATAGCGCCTGTAAAGAGCCTCTCCAGTGTGAAAGCACGAGGGCTTTCACACTGGAGCGGTGCGCTTGCAGGACGGTAAAAAAAGTCCTGCAAGCCGCATCTTTGCAGCGCTGTAGGAGCGGTATATACACCGCTCCTAAAGCGCCCCTACCCATTTAAAACAATGGGGCAGTGCCACCAAACCGCCGGCATAGCGCCGCTGCACCGACGCTTCGCGGGCGGTTTTAACCCTTTTTCGGCCACTAGATAAAACTGTCCCGCTAGCGGCCGAATAGCGCCGCTAAGACAGCGGTAAATCGGTGCTAAAAATAGCACCACCGACGCCCACCCGCCCCAGTCTGAAAGTAGTCTAAAGGATATCTAAACCCAAAATCTAAATTTGTACTTTAGTTGCAGAGAGAGAAAGTGCAAAGTGACAGGTTATCTTTAAGTAAAAGCCTGCTCGCTGTGCATTACAAAGCACTTTTGATATTTTTTTTGTGGCTATTGGGATCGTATGGCCTTTGAATCAATGACTGTTCAATAAACCAACTTACTTTCATTGTGAAGGCCGTATAACACAACTGACTTTGTAAACACAAAGTGCTGATGCCTTCTAGAACTTCTCATCGTCTTATTACTGTGTCTTTGCTTTTAGACTGGATCCCCCAGGGAGCTGGGCAGTGAAGGACTGTGAGATGGTCTTCCGGAACACCACACACGTACGGTGCCAGTGTTCTCAGTTTGGAAGTTTTGGTGTCCTCATGGATGGATCACACCGAGAGGTAAATTCTAAGTAGAAATCCCTTACGGCCTCTGAGGTTCGGTTCACATTAGTGTGACTCCCAGTGCGACCCTGGAGTCCAACTTTCATGCGACTTTTACTCTCCGGCACTTAAGAAAGTCACATCAGAGTAATGCAGGAACCTTTTTTAAAGATGCGCTGTGACTAAAGTTGCATCGATTTGAATGGACGCCAATTAAATTAATGGGCTGTGACCTGTCATGTGACCTTATGGGGTTGATTTACTAAAACTGGAGCGTGCCAAATCTGGTGCAGCTCTGCATAGAAACCAATCAGCTTCCAGGTTTTTTGTCAAATCTTAATTGTAGAAGCTGAAGTTAGAAGTTGATTGGCTACATCTTCTCAGCTTGTAACTTCAGCTTGTTCAATTGAAGGGGTTGTAAAGGTTCGTGTTTTTTCACCTTAATGCATCCTGTGCATTAAGGTGAAAAAACGCTTGCCAGTGATCGGCCCCCCAGCCCCCCAGTTTAACTTACCTGACCACTCGAACTTGACCGGTGGGGACGTGCTGTCTCTCTGCCCGGGTTTCTTGGCTGTTGATTGGATAGATTGATAGCAGCGCAGCCATTGGCTCCCGTTGCTGCCAATCAAATCCAATGACGCCGGGGGGGGGCGAGTCCTGCATTCGGCCTCTGTGGACGCTGAATGCTGGACTCGGGAGCGCGCCCGCAAGGTAATCCCCTGGGAGAGCGCTTCTCCCAGGGGGTTATCTGATGTGGGGAGGAGCTGCGAGAGCCGCCAAGGGACCCCAGAAGAGCAGGTTCGGGGGCCACTCTATGCAAAACAAGCTGCACAGTGGAGGTAAGTATGATATATATATGTATGACAAACCTTTAGTATCACTTTAAGCTTTGAAAAAAAGAAAACAGGAAGCTGATTGGTTTCTATGCAGAGCTGCACCAGATTTTTCACTCTCCAGTTTCAGTAAAGCAACCCTTATGTGTCCAAAGTCGTATATGACAAGTGGCACTAGTATGAACAGAGCCAGAGAGTTTTTAATTTCTTTTTCTTGAATCTCAGTTACTTATGTCCTCAAAGCTGAAGCAGGGGAGTGGCTACATCTAGTGATTGATCAGCTCTAGTCTACTCGCAGCACTGGGGGGGGGCTGGTTTCAATGAATATGACATTCAGCTTGGGGTTTGAACATTCTTCCCATATTTGTGTGAGGTTGCTGCTGTTTTCTCCCAAAAATATAACACAAATGAAATTTTTATTTGTAAAAAAAAAAAAAAAATTCTGGCGGTCTACATCCAAGAAAACCCAGCAGATATTCAGAGCAGACATTTTGAAGGTTGACACTGTGAAAGTACTATGGTCTCGTTCCGCTTTCATCTGGTTATCCTGAAAGAGTTGCGTTAAATGTGTTCACCATACACCAGATGCAGTAGGTGGCAATAGACCTGAAAATATATAATGCCAGGGAGGGTAGTGATATCATCCACACAGATAAGCTCAAACATCAGCCAACACCAGAACTTATTCCTGGTGGATTTCTACTGTGGTGACAGAGTGTGGCTGGGTAAGTATACCTTGCGGTGGGCTGTCAGAAACGTGTGAATGATGAATACCTGTAAAATATTTGCTGTAAACTTTTGTCTGACCCCACCAGCTTGATCACCCACTTGTTGGTACTGTCCTTTTGCTGCATTTGTTTACCCAGCCTGCTAGAGACACTTTAACCTATAGTATATGTGTAAATAAGAATGCTGAGCCTTTGTAAAGCAGTTATGGCTTGTTTTAACTTTTTTTGGCTGTATAGGTGGAGGTTCCCTTTAAGCAGTACAGTACAGTTCTAACGCATTTATATTATTCTTCCATGCAGCAGCTGGAGGGAGACCTGGAGACTTTGGCCATCGTCACATACACGTGTCTGACCATCTCGCTGGTGGCTCTTCTGACAACATTTGCAATCCTGACATCTCTTAAGGGACTGAAAACCAACACCCGGGGGATCCATTCCAACATCGCCATGGCACTTTTTTTCTCCGAACTGGTCTTTCTGCTGGGCATCAACAGCACAGAAAGCGAGGTGAGAGATGCGGATTTTATTCAGCAATGGGGAAGAATTCAAATTGGACCTTGTACTTCATGATGCAAGGTCTGTTTTTAATGTGGTTCCCTTCCTGAAATGCTGAAAAAAAATACAAAAGTGAACCAGTGAAGAAAAAAAAATAGATCATATACGCACCTCTCCCCAACTTCGGCAGTGCAGAGGATGACATCGTCCTTCTGCTGACAAGATCTCTGGGAATGCTGAGCAGCAAATCTCGCAAAAGAAGACGCTGCAGCACAGCGCTGGGACATCTTCTTGTGAGATTTGGGCTATTCAGCATTCTCCAAGATCTTCCCGGAAGGATGATAGCATCACCCCAAGCACCACGGGAGAAACCAGAGGTAAGGTAATTTATCCACAGTAGGTTTTTTCCTTTCTGTGGACTTTCATCCAGTGATTTTGCAAGGGGGAAGTTGGGGTTTACCTTCAATAAGCAGATTATTTCAGGGGCTTGATCTCTGTGATGAATCCTGTATTGAATGAAATCTTAGAGAGGGGCAGTTCTAGGTGGGGCTGCTGTGTGCTATGTCAGGCTTTAATAAAGTTGGATGGGATATGACATCATCGGTGTGTGACTTCTTACTATCCTGTTAAGGTCTGCTTTAAGGTTCACAACAAACAGCATTCTAGAATTGACATCTTTAAAACCTGAGTGCCAGTGTGGGCTAGTTCCAGAGCGCCAAGCACCCATGTATTATTGTTTTAGGACCCTATGGCATTGATTTATTAAAACTGAAGAGTGCAAAATCTGGGGCAGCTCTGCATAGAAACCAATCAGCTTCCAGGTTTTTTGTCAAAGCTTAATTGAAGAAGCTCAAGTTAGAAGCTGATTGGCTACCATGCACAGCTGCACCAGATTTTGCACTCTCCGGTTTTAGTAAATCAACCCCATTGTTTTGGATATCAAAGTATCACTTTGTCATTGCTTTGAACCTGGAAGTGTTTGTTCCATTATTCTAGATCACAGAATTTCACTTTGTCATCGTTTTGGTACCCTCTAGGGTCATTGTGTCCACCTTATAAAACCCTATATGGGGCATACTGTATTAAGAAAGCAGAATATATAACTTTCAGCAAACAATCACAGCAGGTGAATCTTCAGGGTGCATGTATTTTAAATGACAGTGATTGATTGATTCACCACCAGAAAATGTTTTGTTTAAAGCCACATTCACTGCTTCGTGCTTCATAAAAAGACTGTTACTCTGGATCCAAAAGTGTCATTTTGAAACATCTGTGTGGACCCCTAAGTGCCCGCATTTGATGAAATGTAGGGCCCAAATCTTATATCTTAATCATGCAGAACAGGACACAAACTGAGTATTTATAGAACCTGGGTTATAGTCTAGTACAGGGGTGTTAAACTCAATTTCATTGCGAGCTGCATCAGCAGTATGGTTGCCCTAAAAGGGCCAGTTGTTTCTGGGGTGCATTACGTACAGAGTTCAGGGTTCAGAAGTGCGTTACATACAGAGTGCACAGTTCAAGAGTGTGCTGTGTAGAGAGTGCAGAGTTCAGGAGTGCGGTGTGTACAAGGTGCAGAGTTCAGGAGTGCGCTGTGTGCAGAGTTCAGGAGTGCAGTGTGTACAGGGTGCAGAGTTCAGGAGTGCGCTGTGTACAGAGTGCAGTGTGTACAGGGTGCAGAGTTCAGGAGTGCAGTGTGTACAGGGTGCAGAATTCAGGAGTGCGGTGTGTACAGGGTGCAGAGTTCAGGAGTGCGGTGTGTACAGGGTGCAGAGTTCAGGAGTGCGGTGTGTACAGGGTGCAGAGTTCAGGAGTGCGGTGTGTACAGAGTGCAGGGTACAGGGGTGTGTTATGTACAGAATGCAAAGTTCAGGAGTGCGCTATGTGCAGGGTACAGGAATGCGTTCCTTACAGAGTTCAGGGGTGTACTGTGTACAGAGTGCAGGGTTTAGGGGTGCCCAATGTACAGTGTGCAACCCCAACCACCCTCACCCCCCAAAAGCTTTCTCGCATCTCTCTCTCTTACCTTGCCTGGCTCTATACCTCCCTGTGTAGGCGGCTCTGCCCAGGTAGATCATCCTTTCTCTCAGATTTTGAGATCTGTTCCCAACGTGAGCGTGTGCTAGGATCTGTAAGTTTCAGGAGCTGCTGAGAGCAAAACTGCCCCGTGTACACACTGAAGGCTTCTGTGTTTACAAGTGACAGCGAGGAGCGGAAGTGGAGGGTGAGAGCCAGAGGTGGGTGCAAAACTGGGTGCAAGGGCCACATGATGAGGCCTGGAGGGCCGCATAGGGGCCGCGGGCCTTGTGTTTGACATACAGCATGTGCTCTAGTACCTTCAGGTTATTGGACACTGGCATTTCTCCACAATCAGATTTGTAAAATCGCCAACAGTTCTGTAGTGCAAACAATTTCCTGAACAGAAGCAAATATAGTTTATCGTACAGGGTAACCCTCAAATTACATGGTTTTGGAAAATCTATGGCATATTGTACAGATATTTTACAATCAGATTATAATGTGTATGTTCAGATTTAAATCCCAGTGGTCTGTGCTCAGTTTTACGGCTCTCACAAGATTTTAGTTATTATTGTGGATCTCAAGTAACAATATTTTTTGATCATAGGATGTCAGATATCTGTAACCTCAAGTGTCAGTGTGTTTTTAGTCTGGTTTATGGTGATCCATAATCCTAAAACCAGGACTAGGAAGGACTAAAGTTAAAACAATGAAGTCAGGGTAAGCTGGAATTAATATAAGATGATCTGTGTTAGTAATCAATTTTTTTCCATCCTCAGTTTCTCTGCACCGTCATCGCCATCCTGCTGCATTATTTTTTCCTGTCCACCTTCTCCTGGCTGTTTGTGGATGAGCTTCACATCTACCGCATGCAGACCGAAGTAAGGAACATAAACTTTGGTGCTATGAGATTTTACCACGCCATTGGTTGGGGTGTCCCCGCCATAATCACAGGTAAGCTGCACATAATTAGGGGCTTTAAAAAATATAGCTATCTAAAGGGAAACTCCAGCTATGGGTGGATTTTGGTGGGCTAATTCTCCCCCTACTTCTTATATGTCTTTGCCATTTCATTAGTGAGCTGCCAGGGGGGGCTCCTGTCAACACGCTGTTGCTGTTCCAGAGTAGAGATGAGCTTGAGTGTCTTCTAAATTCATCTTTAACTCAAACTCCTGCTTTTTTTTGTACCCCAATAAGCTGCAGTCGGGGGCATTCCCTACCCTGCAGCTCACTTGGGAGCATTGAAAGTGTTTTGTTATATCTGTTTGATAAGTGCAATAAAATGCCTGCTGATCCTGCCAAACATACAGTGAACTCATAGCTTCCTGTGCTGTCACCCCCTCACCTATGCTCCCACCTGAATTATTATGTCACTGTCAAACAAAATCTCCTGCGCTCAACAGTAGTGCGATGGCAATGGAAGAAGCCTGGAATTCCTATGGCTCCTAGTACATGCACAGGCCTTGCTGCCCTCCAAGGGTCAGGGGATACCCAATGGAAACACTGTAAAAGAATGAAGAGAAGGCGTACCAAACTTTCGCATTACCCAAGTAATGTTTATTAAAATCAAAAAGAAAGAAAACATACTCACAAACAAGTGAATTATAAAAGCATATCAGAGTCCACAATGGACAAAGAGCAACCAGGTCACCAGGGCCGTGTCCAACACGACGGAGGACCTTCCAGATGTCTGACGCGTTTCGAGGGGGGATCCCCCTCTTCCTCAGAGCCTCTAAGCCTCTTTTTGGCCATTGTGGACTCTGATATGCTTTATAATCCACTTGTTTGTGAGTATGTTGCCTTCTTTTTGATTTAAATAAATATTACTTGGGTAACGCGTAAGGTTGGTGCGCCCTCTCTTCATTCTTTTACTGAATTATTATGTGTTACCGATATTTATATAGCTCCAAACCTTTATGCAGCATTTAACGTACTATTCATCACATCAGTCCCTGTGCTTAAAGTGGAGTTTCAGGCTAAACCTAACTAGTACTAAAATGATTCCTTCTACCTTTTTAACACCTATGCTGACGAACCTGCCGGGATTGTTAGAGAGAGAGAGCAATAATTCTAGCTCTAGACCTCCTCTGTAACTCAAAACATGCAACCTGTAGAATTTTTTCAATGTTGCCTATGGAGATTTTTAAGGGGAGAAGTTTGTTGCCATACCACGAGCGGGCGCAGTTTTGAAGCGTGACATGTTGGGTATCACTTTACTCGGCGTAACATCATCTTTCACAATATCAAAAAAAAAAAAGGGCTAACTTTACTGTTGTCTTGTTTTTTAATTCAAAAAAGTGTAATTTTTCCAATAAAAGTGGGCTTGTAAGACCGCTGCGCAAATACGGTGTGACAGAAAGTATTGCAATGACCGCTATTTTATGCTCTAGGGTGTTAGAAAAAAATATATATAATGTTTGGAGGTTCTAAGTAATTCTCTAGCAAAAAAAAATGATTTTAACTTGTAAACAACAAGTTTGAAAAATAGGCCCGGTCCTTAAGCGGTTGTATACCCTCAGAAAAAAAAAAATCCCTGTAAGGCAAAGGCATAATGAGCTAGTATGCACCGCATACTAGCTCATTATGAAATACTTACCTACCTTAGAATGAGGTCCCCATATCGCAGGCTGGTCTTCCGGGTTCGCAGGTCCGGCGCTGTGAGTGGCTGGAGCCACGATGACGTCACTCCACCGCATGTGCACAGGAGTCTTCCTCCCGACAAGGTCCGGCAACGTCTGCCGGACCTTCAGCTGGGCATTCACAGCGCATGCGCCGCTGACGTCAGCGGCTGCATGCATGCAAAGTGAATATCTCCTAAACCGTACAGGTTTAGGTGATATTCATTTTACCTACAGGTACGCCTTATTATAGGCTTACCTGTAGGTAAAAACAAAAAAAGTGGGTATACATCCACTTTAAGTGGTTGAAATATTAAATATATTAAATATTTAATAAATTAATTTATTGGCTCTTCCTTGCAGGCTTGGCAGTGGGACTGGACCCGGAAGGTTATGGAAATCCAGATTTCTGTTGGATCTCGATTTATGATAAACTTGTGTGGAGTTTTGCTGGACCCATCGCCATAGTGATTGTGGTGAATTTTCTTATTAGCGCAAAACATGTTAAAAAACATTTTGTTTTCCCCCCAGCTGAGACTTTGTAGTAACACACCTCTCTATTCTGTTCTCTTTAGCTGAATGGCGCCATGTTTCTTATGGTGGCAAAACTCACCTGCGCGCCCGGACAGAAGGAGGCCAAGAAGACTTCTGTCCTGTAAGTCCTCTTTCAGTCCATTTTATATTGGCCGTCCTATTTTTCTACTTGGCATAGCAACCATTCAGATGCTCGTATTTTCTAACCAGTGCTAAAAAAAACAGCAGGGTTCTGATTGGTCAGTTGTGCTCCTGAAGAACAGTGGGGCCAACGCAACCAAACAGGTTCTTGTATTAATCTCCACTGGAAGGATGCCCACTGTGGTGTGGATGGTTCAGACTGAAAAAACCTGTATTTTTTTATGGAGAACCCGTCACCTTGTCTATTCAGGTTCTATCTAAGGTAGCCCCCCCCCCAGTAATACTCACTTTTGTTGCACTCTTTTGCCACTCCGTTCATCTGCCAGAGCCCTAAGAAATACCTGGCCCTTGAAGATTTGGAGGAGAAGGTGACCTTTTTCCCAAGATGCAGTGTTGGGGCCTGAGAGGTCAACTTTGTCACATGGGGGAGGAGAGCATGTCAATATCACTGTATGAGCTCCGTAATGGAACTGTTTATATAGGGATTAGACCTATGGCTCAGACAAACAAATGAGCTGAGGTACTGTATATATCCTTAGGTAAGTAGGTGAGCTTTCCAGAGAACCCATCATGTTCCCCTCAATGGGCAAAGTGACAGATCACCTTTAAATGACTTTAGCTAAGGATATCTATCCTCCTGCCCATAATGACCAATCAAGACTCCTTATGCACCCAGTGCTCTTTAAAGCCCATCTCCGGGCAAAAAAAAGGTTTCCCCATGCAGTGGGGCTGTGCCCACATTGTACGGTTTAACTGCTCATTTTTATCTAGGAACGAAAAATTATGAATGGCCTCAGAAAACAGCGGTGATAACAAGGTAGTCAAATAAAAGTTGTACCATCATCCAGAAATTATTTTAAGATAAAGGGGTTGGGAGCCTGGTTCCCAGCCAGGTACTCACCATTATTTGGCTTATTTGGGGGGTAGGGCTTATATTGCAGCCATCACCTACAATCACACTAGGTCTTATTTTCGGGGAAACAGGGTATGAGCAATCATGTAAAAAAGTATACAAAATTTTTATTAATACATAACAACAATAACAGTAATAAATTTAAAAAATAGGTGACAATCCCTGTATTTATCACCAAGATAATACTCCCCTGATGGGGAAAATCACAGTGGGATAGTTGGTCACGGACAGTGTTTCTACTAGTTTCGCGGACCAGGCCGCTTCATCGGGAAAATATCTGCGATTAAATTAGTACATAATCAAAAAAATGCATTTAATCACATACAGCAAAAAAATCATTGTTTCAAGAAGTATATGAATGAAATAATATACAATTATTATATAGGGACAGATACAGGACCGCTTACCCAAATCCCAGTGTGCACAAGGCGCAGAGCGTCACCAGTAGGGGTCTCCCGCGGCGACCGGGGGGGAGACTAACTATTCAAAAGGCTGGAGTCTGAATGGAATAAAATATATAGAGTGGGTAAACCATGAACTGAAACATGTGGAGAGGGGAATATCTAAGAAAGAGGAAAATGGAGGAAATATCCTCCTAGCACAAGACCTGTCTGGCACCCCTGCGTTCTAGTAGTCTTGAGTAGGGATGAGCTTCGAGTTCGAGTCGAACTCATGTTCTACTCGAACATTGGCTGTTCGCAAGTTCACCGAACAGCGAACAATTTGGGGTGTTCGCGGCAAATTCGAATGCCGCGGAACACCCTTTAAAAGTCTATGGGAGAAATCAAAAGTGCTAATTTTAAAGGCTTATATGCAAGTTATTGTCATAAAAAGTGTTTGGGGACCCGGGTCCTGCCCCAGGGGACATGGATCAATGCAAAAAAAAGTTTTAAAAACGGACGTTTTTTCAGGAGCAGTGATTTTATTAATGCTTAAAGTCAAACAATAAAAGTGTAATATCCCTTTAAATTTCGTACCTGGGGGGTGTCTATAGTATGCCTGTAAAGGGGCGCATGTTTCCTGTGTTTAGAACAGTCTGACAGCAAAATGACATTTGGAAGGAAAAAACTCATTTAAAACTACCCGCGGCTATTGCATTGCCGACAATACACATAGAAGTTCATTGATAAAAACGGCATGGGAATTCCCCACAGGGGAACCCCGAACCAAAATAAAAAAAAAAAAAATGATGTGGGGGTCCCCCTAAATTCCATACAAGGCCCTTCAGGTCTGGTATGGATATTAAGGGGAACCCCAGCCAAAATTTTTAAAAAAAATTGACGTGGGGTTCCCCCTAAATTCCATACCAGACCCTTCAGGTCTGGTATGGATTTTAAGGGGAACCCCGCGCCAAAAAAAAAAAAAAAAAACGGCGTGGGGTCCCCCTAAAAATCCATACCAGACCCTTATCCGAGCACGCAACCTGGCAGGCCGCAGGAAAAGAGGGGGGGACGAGAGTGCGCCCCCCCCCCCCTCCTGAACCGTACCAGGCCACATGCCCTCAACATTGGGAGGGTGCTTTGGGGTAGCCCCCCAAAACACCTTGTCCCCATGTTGATGAGGACAAGGGCCTCATCCTCACAACCGTGGCCGGTGGTTGTGGGGGTCTGCGGGCGGGGGGCTTATCGGAATCTGGAAGCCCCCTTTAACAAGGGGACCCCCAGATCCCGGCCCCCCCCCCGTGTGAAATGGTAAGGGGATACTTACCCCTACCATTTCACTAAAAAACTGTCAAAAATGTTAAAAATGACAAGAGACAGTTTTTGACAATTCCTTTATTTAAATGCTTCTTCTTTCTTCCTTCATCTTCTTCTTCTTCTGGTTCTTCTGGCTCTTCTGGTTCTTCCTCCGGCGTTCTCGTCCAGCATCTTCTCCGCGGCGTCTTATATCTTCTTCTCCTCGGGCCGCTCCGCACCCATGGCATGAGGGGAGGCTCCCGCTCTTCTCTTCATCTTCTTCTCTTCTTCATCTTCTTCTTCATCTTCTTCTTCATCTTCTTCTTCTTCTTCTCTTCTTCATGTCTTCTCCGGGCCGCTCCGCAGCCATGCTGTGGCATGGAGGGAGGCTCCCGCTGTGTGACGGCGTCTCTTCGTCTGACGGTTCTTAAATAACGGGGGGCGGGGCCACCCGGTGACCCCGCCCCCCTCTGACGCACGGTGACATGACGGGACTTCCCTGTGGCATTCCCCGTGAAGAAGAGAAGAAGATGAAGAGAAGAGCGGGAGCCTCCCCTCATGCCATGGGTGCGGAGCGGCCCGAGGAGAAGAAGATAGAAGACGCCGCGGAGAAGATGCTGGACGAGAACGCCGGAGGAAGAACCAGAAGAACCAGAAGAAGAAGAAGATGAAGGAAGAAAGAAGAAGCATTTAAATAAAGGAATTGTCAAAAACTGTCTCTTGTCATTTTTAACATTTTTGACAGTTTTTTAGTGAAATGGTAGGGGTAAGTACCCCCTTACCATTTCACACAGGGGGGGGGGCCGGGATCTGGGGGTCCCCTTGTTAAAGGGGGCTTCCAGATTCCGATAAGCCCCCCGCCCGCAGACCCCCACAACCACCGGCCACGGTTGTGAGGATGAGGCCCTTGTCCTCATCAACATGGGGACAAGGTGTTTTGGGGGGCTACCCCAAAGCACCCTCCCAATGTTGAGGGCATGTGGCCTGGTACGGTTCAGGAGGGGGGGGGGGCCGCACTCTTGTCCCCCCCTCTTTTCCTGCGGCCTGCCAGGTTGCGTGCTCGGATAAGGGTCTGGTATGGATTTTTAGGGGGACCCCACGCCGTTTTTTTTTTTTTTGGCGCGGGGTTCCCCTTAAAATCCATACCAGACCTGAAGGGTCTGGTATGGAATTTAGGGGGAACCCCACGTCAATTTTTTTTTTAAATTTTGGCTGGGGTTCCCCTTAATATCCATACCAGACCTGAAGGGCCTTGTATGGAATTTAGGGGGACTCCCACATCATTTTTTTTTTTTAATTTTGGTTCGGGGTTGCCCTGTGGGGAATTCCCATGCCGTTTTTATCAATGAACTTCTATGTGTATTGTCGGCAATGCAATAGCCGCGGTAGTTTTAAATGTGTTTTTTCCTTCAAAATGTCATTTTGCTGTCAGACTGTTCTAAACACGGGAAACATGCGCCCCTTTACAGGCATACTATAGACACCCCCCAGGTATGAAATTTAAAGGGATATTACACTTTTATTGTTTGACTTTAAGCATTATTAAAATCACTGCTCCTGAAAAAACGGCCGTTTTTAAAACTTTTTTTTGCATTGATTCATGTCCCCTGGGGCAGGACCCAGGTCCCCAAACACTTTTATTGACAATAACTTGCATATTAGCCTTTAAAATTAGCACTTTTGATTATTCATGTTCGTGTCCCATAGACTTTAACGGTGTTCGCGTGTTCGAACGAATTTTTTTCCTGTTCGCATGTTCTGGTGCGAACCGAACAGGGGGGTGTTCGGCTCATCCCTAGTCTTGAGTTGTGGACTGTGCCTGGCTTCATCAAGCCCAGAGCATGTTCCATAAACCAGGAACAGTCCACTGCTGGACTGTGGGGGGGAGCGCCGTTTTCCGATGGAACAAAGGATCGGGTGAGTTTAGGTTTTCTTCTCACCCCTAGATAAAACAAGCAGTTGACCTGTGCAGTGCGGGCACAGCCCGACTGCATAGGAAAACTATGGGGTTTATCGACTAAAGAAATATAGACCATGAACTTTGCAAAGTGCAGTTGCTCCAGAGCTTAGTAAATGAGGTAAAACTTCACTTTGCAAAGAATACCCAATCACGTGCAAGGAAAATAATTAAAAAAAAACAGCATTTTTGCTTGCACCTGATTGGATGATGAAAGTCAGCAGAGCTTTTGTTCATTTACTAAGCTCAGGAGCAGTTGCAATTTGCAAAGTGCACAGTCTATTTTCCATTAGTAAATCATCCCCTATTCTTTTGCCCGGTGTTGGGCTTTAAAGCATTTGACTGGTTGCTATGAATTGCATTACCAATTTGCCAACTTGGATGTCATAAATGTCTTTTTTATGTATCTACTGAGCATGTATATTCTGTATTGGAATGTCTGTGTGTACCGTACAGGAGCTATGTGTCTGAACAAGCAATATGATACATGTGGATATACCAGAGCCAGTATTGTATAGGTAGTTTACGTTTTTTTTAAGGAACGATTCATGTTATTTGAAGTGAATAATAATGTATACTTATATTGATAGATGGGATCTCCACGCATGATTTTATTTCTGTTTGTGTTAAAGGGGTTTCCACCTTCAGGTGACTTTATTCTTTTGTTTGTATGGCCAATCTGTACCTTTAAAGCAGATTTTCCAGCTAACTGGCTAGATTCACTTATTTAACCTCCCTAGCGGTAATCCCAAGAGTGTCTCAGGGGTTAAATTTCAGTACCATTAGTGGTAACCCCCGAGACACTCTCGGGACTGCATCGCAGTATCCTGGTACAGTACAGGTTACTTACCTTGCTCCCAGGATCCTGAGATGTCTCCCTGCTGTGTTCTCTGCCGTATCCTCCGCCCGATGTACTGTGTTCTGGGCTCCGTTCACTGCGAGTTGCGCGACGCACGGGGACGGAGCCGGAGGGAATTTTTTAAAAAGAGAAAAAAACAGAACACATACACTACACTGTAATCTTACAGATTACATTACTGTATCCAATTATTTCACCTCCCTTTTGTCCCTAATGCTTTTTCCAGTGCCCTGCCCGCAGTTTTATATTATAAATACTGTTCTGCCTGGAAACTTGAGATTGTCCATGGCAACCAAAAAGCGTCCGTTTACGTCAAAAGCGGTTTTAGACCAGCTAGAAAACAGCGATAGTGAATTATAATCACTTGCAGAATTGAGCGATAGGGATTCGTGGGGAAATTTGTCATCAGACACTGAAAGGAATGACAGCGACAATTCTGCAACTGAGAAAATGTCAGTGTTTTTGATTTGATTACATTATTGAATACATTTTATTATTATTATTAATTGTTATAATTATTTATAGTTATTTATTATATTATAATTTTATGATTTTGTGCTTCAAACTTTATCATACCCGGGATGTCTACTAGACTCTTGTTTGGATAGATTTAAAGTGACACTAAAGGTTCGGGTTTTTAAAAAAAAAAAAATAACAAACATATCATACTTACCTCCACTGTGCAGCTCGTTTTGCACAGAGTGGCCCTGAACCTGCTCTTCTGGGGTCCCTTGGCGGCTCTTGCGGCTCCTCCCCACATCAGATAACCCCCTAGGAGAAGCGCTCTCCCGGGGGGTTACCTTGCGGGCGCGCTTCCGAGTCCAGCATTCGGAGTCCATAGACTCGGCCCCGCCCCCGGGCGTCATTGGATTTGATTGACAGCTGCGGGAGCCAATGGCTGCGCTGCTATCAATCTATCCAATCAAGAGCCGAGAACCACGGGCAGAGAGAGAGCGCATCCCCGTGGGACAAGTTCGAGGGTTCAGGTAAGTAAAACGGGGGGGCTGGGAGGCTGGTCACTGATAGGTGTTTTTTCACCTTAATGCATAGGATGCATTAAGGTGAAAAAACACAAACCTTTACCCCTTTAAGTGTGTTATTCTTAAGAATTACAGGTCTACAATATAAAACGCCAAATTTCCATTTGAAACAATGTACCGCCATGAGACGCAAAAATCTGACATAATCATACCGCCAGGAAGGTTAAGGTGCCCCTCATCTCCCCACATACCTAAAAAAGCATAAAGGTATTTGTGGGACGAGAACTATTTATATAACATACTCCCAGTCTTTCGTATTGCGGGGGGTGATGTAAGATCCCTGGGAATGCTGAGTAGTCCAATTCTCAGTAGAACATTGCAGGATCATCTTCTCACAAGATTTGGGCTGCTCATCATTTTCTGAGATCCCTCCAGAGGGAGGATGATGTCATACTTACTTAGGTGCCACAGGAGGAAGCTAAGGAAAGGTAAGTATATTATCCAACTTTTACCACCCCCCCCCCCCCCCAGGTAGGTACTTTCAGGAAGTGTTTTAGGAAGGAGGCACCTTGAATAAGCTCACCTTGCCACTGAGGTGGAAGGTTGGATTTAACGACAAACAGCTAAATTTACAGTTAAAATTTGTAAGTTTGAAGTCTCTTACCTGCTAGAAATATAGCACTTCTTTTCAGTTGTGCTTTGGATTAAGGCAAATACACACTATAGAAGGATATGCTTTGTTCATTTTTTCATTTTCAGAGGTTTGTAACCACTTAAAAGCATTATAATTTGGCCAAGGACCACCCCAGCCCCCCCTCTATTATTAGATATTGATGAGTAAAGGTGAGCTTGGTTTTGGTCTGAACTTAAGTTTGGTCTGAACCCAGAAGGAAGCTGTTACTCCTGCCCACTGCTGCCCAATCACCTGTGGCCAGGGCATTCCCTGCCTTGTTGCAGATGCAGATACACAGTTGGGCTGGGATGCTTGTGATATCATTGGACCTATTATGGTCCCAGTACAGAGAGAGAGCTGAGATAGAGAGGACTAAGGCCCCTTTCACACGGGACGGATCCGTGTTGATCTGCCCCGTGTTTATCCGCTGCTCAGCGGGGATCGCTCCGCTTTCCCCAGCTGAGCAGGCAGATGACAGGGCGGGACCCGCACACTGTGCAGGGACCGCCCTGTTGGATCTCCGCTCTCCCCTATGGGGGATCGGAGGAACACGGACCGTCTGTCCGTGTTCCTCCGATCCGCTCTGCAGACGGATAGAAAAATAGGATTTTCTTCGGTCCGCAGAATCGGACGAGAGCGGAGGCGGACGACATCGGGTGTTAGAGGATGTACATCCGCTGACACCCGCTATCCCATAGGGATGCATGTATGTCCGTATTTCATCCGAAAACGGATGGATGAAATACGGACATACTGTCCGCATGTGTGAAAGGGGCCTAAAGGTGGGCCAACATCCCTGTGTACATGAAACAGAGAACAGGGTTACCCCTTATGTGATTTTAAAGGCCCTAGTGGTGATATACCACCTACAAGCAAAAATGCGCACCGCAATATAGAATGCAGGCTTCACACCCAACGCGTTTCAGGACCCTTACAACATCTAGTCATTATGTCATGTTGTCACGTAATTGTATTAGCCACTCTTTTCACAGCAAGTATTTGTATGTCATGTATTTTTTGAAATTCTTTATAGTATAATACATTTCTATTTTTATATATAATATGCATTTTTGCTTGTAGGTGTTATATCACCACTAGGGACTTTAAAATCTCATAAGGGGGAACCCTGTTCTCTGTACTATGGTCACAGTGGGTGGGAATGACGCATTCCATCTGGCTCATCGCTGTTGAAGAGAAGCCAAACACTGATGAGGTCAAAGTTTACCTAAAGCCCAATCCTTTTTTTTTTTTTTTTTTTTTTATGTTTTTGTCAGGTTTTCATTGCTGTCTGTGTGCCGTTAAGAAGACTTTCCTCCCACTTTGTGTCCCAGAGTAAAAACAGGAAGCAAAAGAAAATCTGACAATCGACAGAATTTTCTCCCACTGTGGACAAACACACAGGTGTCCCCATTGGAAGATCTTCTCCTCGCCTCCTGTATTGGTGGCAACTGTAACATTTTTGGATTTCCTATCCCCTGTCCCTGTAACAATGGTTGCCAGCAATATAGAGAAGGTGACTCTCCCCAACAGTTGCATGAAAATGTGCAGACTAGGAATACGTTTATTGGAGAAAAGAGCAGAGTAGAGAGATGATCTTATTAGCCTGCTGCTTCTTCTTTCACTGTCCAGTCAGCAGGCTGGAGGTGAAGAGCATGTAGGCAGGTGCAGTCTGCTTTCTCCACTGTAGGTGGTCCTCAACCAGAGCGGTACTGCAGCTGGAGAGGCAGTCAAGAGAAACTTTGTTTTCTTGGTCCCCTGGAGCAGCGTTTCGATTGGCTACGCTGCATCTAGGTGGCCATCTTGGGTCAAGCAGAGTCTTTTTAAGTCCCTGCTCTCAGGTTTTGGCGTGCATTTGCGAAGTGGCTAGTCTAGGGAGAGCTCACCCATCTGTTAGGAACAGCACTTAGTGGTAAGGAGAGGTCCAGAGGAGTAAGGTAAGCGTAGAGCCTACGTCTACACTTCTGCAAGCTCTCTCTTGGGTTGGACTGGCCATGCCACCTTGCACCTCCCTCAGCAGATGCTACCTTCAGCTTGGGCCTACTATTGCTGAATCTCCGGTGCATTGACTGTGAGTTCCCATACGGGCGTTCTCCCCACCAGGTTGCTGTAACTGTTCTGCGAGTTCTTAAATACACTGTTTGCTGCACTCCGTGCCTCAGTGTCATTACTGCCACCACATTACCACGGCTCCTAGCCCACAAGAGGACACCACTGTATTCCTTCTTCTGTCTGTAGCTGTAAAATTGGTGTCATCCGCCTACCAGTGCTTTGTTAATCTGCACAGGATAGACTCAAATAGAAATCCTTTGGCAGATAAAATAGCTCCTGTATTTCATCTGTGTATTTAGCTGTTTGCCTGGAGTTCAGCTTTGATATAAAGATAGATTTCAGTTAAAGTGGTTGTTAAGCCACCCAAGCCAGTATACATCATCAGCACTGCCTCCTATTGTAGTATCCCCCTTTGTGTGTGATTTATAAAAATAAATGCTGCAAATACCTAATTTCACTGCAGAGATTGCGATCACATGACCGGCCAGCTTTCTCCTTTCCTCCTCTGAGAGATGCAGTGGGCGGGGCTGAGATTCCTCTGCTGATGTCAGTCTGGATGGGAGGAGAAGAGAGCTGGCTGGTCATGTGATCACAATCTCGGTATTTACAGTGTTTATATTATATATCGAATGATTATAAATCATTCACAAGGAGGGACACTGCAATAGGAGGCAGTGCTGATTGTATATACAGGTTAGTGTTATGAGAGCAGGGGGGGGGGCTCACATACACACAGAGAGGGGAGGGGGGGGGGCTCACATACACACAGAGAGGGGAGGGGGGAGGAGGACACAGGAGCAGAGAGGTGAGCAGATAGCAGGCTGCTGATGACGGAGGCACATAAACTGACCACGGTATCTGGTCTCAGCAGCCATGATACACCGTGGTCAGTTTACAGAGGGGTGGGGAGAAACCGGCAGGATCAGCCAGGTTTTTAAGGTGTTACAGGGGGCCAAATGACACAGGACAAGCACTGTGTCAAATAACATGCTTTAAAGGAGCAGGATCAATTTTTTTTTTTTTTTTTGGGTTAACAAATGCTTTAATTGTACTAGAAATTTAATAGCTAAATAGCTCCATTTTTGTATATTTTTCGAAAATTCTGCTTTAAAGTTATCTGAAAGTGGAACACCCCTTTAAGTAGCCTCCTGTACCCTGCATGCTACAGAATGTATTCCCTGTTGGTGGAAATACAGAAGATATGTAGTAGTGTTCTCTTTTCCTAGTGTAATCTGTATGTCTGTGCTCTCGGCACCCTTCTTCCTGTCTCCCTGTAGCATGACTTTGCGAAGTTCCTTCGTTCTCCTCCTGTTAATCAGCACTACCTGGCTTTTCGGTCTGCTGGCTGTTAATAACAGCATTCTGGCCTTTCACTACCTCTATGTTCTCCTCTGCAGCCTGCAGGTAAAAAAAAAATCACTTCATATTTCTGAAGGCAGTTATGTTCATTTAAAGGGTTACTTCATCCTACATCAATCTTTTTAATAAAGGTTAGATCCTTGCAGCTTGAATCACCCGCTGGATGACATGATCTCCCAAGAAAATTCAGCAGCGAGGTTTTCCTGCCAAACTGCCACTGCAGGAAACAGGACACTGCAGGTGGGCGGAGTTGGGAACCCAGTGGCAGATATCTAATTGCCAAATTCCTTAAAGGAGGTGGTGGGTGATTCAAGCTACAAATTGCACATTAGCCTCGAGTGTACTGACACATTTAAGTACAGGCCTGTTTCTGGCATTTAAAGTGTAGCCGTCACTCAAGATGGAGGCAGCCATGTTCTGGACAAGAAATACAACCAATGAATTTATTAGGAGTCTGTAATATCTCCGTGATGTCACAGATTCTCAGTAAATTGATAGGTTGATTAATCTAGTTTGTTCACAGAATGGCAGCCTTGTATGTTTATGGGTGGTAGACACACATTAAAAATCATTAATTTTCAATAAATATCACTTTTGTGCTTTTGGAAATGTCATGTCTAATGTAAGCACAGACACTCAAAGCTCTACGGGACAATTGCATATCCTCATTTATTATTTGTATTCCTTTATACCTGTGTAGTTCCTCTTTATTAGGCTAGTAATAATGTTTTTGATGTTGTGGAAATGTGAATCCTTCTCCGCAGAGAAATGGTCTCAGCTGTTAGTTTTCCCAGCGAGCAAGCTGTTTCTCGAAGCAGGTACAAGCTGTCTTTTAACAAATACACTCTCCAGCCACTTTATTAGATAAACCCGTTCAATTGCTTGGCAACACAAATCACTAATCACCCAATCACATGGTAGCAACTCAATACATTTAGGCATCTAGACGTTGTGAAGACGGCTTGCTGAAGTTCAAACCGAGCATCAGAATGGGGAAGAAAGGGGATTTAAGTGACTTTGAACGTGGCATGGTTGTTGGTGCCAGACGGGCTGGTCTGAGTATTTCTGGGATTTTCACACACAGCCATCTCTCGGGTTTACAGAGAATGGTGGGAAAAAGAGAAAACATCCAGTGAGCGGCAGTTGTTTGGAGGAAAATGCCTTGTTGATGTCAAAGGTCAGAGGAGAATGGGCAGACTGGTTCCAGATAATAGAAAGACAGCAGTAACTCAACCACTTGTTACAACCAAGGTATGCAGAATACCATCTCTGAACGCACAACACGACCAACCTTGGACTACATGGACTACAGCAGCAGAAGACCACACCGGGTGCCATTCCTGTCAGCTAAGAACAGGAAACTGAGGCTACAATTCGCACAGGATCACCAAAATTGGACAATAGAAGATTGGAAAACTTTACCTGGTCTGATGGATCTCCATTTCAGCTGCCACATTCAGATGGTTGGGTCAGAATTTGGTGTAAAGAACATGAAAGCATGGATCCATCCTGCCTGGTTGTTGGTGTAATGGTGGGGGGGATATTTTCTTGGCACACTTTAGGCCCCTTAGTACCAATTAACCATTGTTTAAACGCCACGGCCTACCTCAGTGTCCCCATCTTATGATGGCTCCTTCCAGCAGGATAATGCACCATGTCACAAAGCTCCAATCATCTCACCACTGGACAATGAGGTCTCTGTACTCCAATGGCCTCCACAGTCACCAGATCTCATCCAATAGAGCACCTTTGGGATGTGGTGGAGATTGGCATCATGGATGTGCAGCCGACAAATCTGAAGCAACTGCGTGATGCTATCATGTCACTATGGAGCAAACTCTCTGAGGAAGGTTTCCAACACCTTGTTAACCAACCTGGTGTACCTAATAATGTGGCAAGTGAGTGTATGTTCTTGTTGTAGTAGTTATTAGTTATCAAGAGGTAACTTGCACCTGATTTAATAAAGTGTATGTCCAGTCAACACTTGTTATTACATTTGGATAAAATGAGGAAGAGTTAGAACATTTTTTATTTACACAGAGTTTTCACAGCTGCTAGAGGGCTTTGGCAAGAGAGACGGTGCAATAAAGAGCTTACAACACCCTCTCTGCACAGATAATGTTAAATGTGATAGTAAGAGGAATGACATTCTTGGGACATGGTCCTTTAGCACCCAGTGTGAAAAGGTCAAAGTGCGCCCCTCCCCCCTAGAGAGCTGTGAACTGCTGTAGCAGCATAGATTGCAAGTCCTGCTGTCGTTTTGCTATAAAATGTAGATTATGTATGTAGATTATGTATCTCCCATTTTGCAGGTAAGAACAGCCCATAAGAATCATACTGAATATTCTGTCAATGTTGACAGCTGAGACATTGTATTGTTTTTTTTTTTTTACATTCTGTCCCATCACTCTTCCAATAGGGTTTGGCCATGCTGGTTATCTTCTGTGTCCTCAATGAGGAATTTCAGGAAGTGTGGAAGATTGTATGTTTCGGCAAGAAAGGGCCGGGAGAGGAGGCGGCGAGACAAGCTCCAATGGGGGTAATGTAATGCTTTAGTACTTATATTCTAGTATGGGAATACTGTGCAGAATGACCAAACTGTCACCGACAGCTCTTGGCCATGGCTCCTGATCATTCATCAGTGGGATGGTCTGCCAATCATGTGACCGTTGTGAGAATCAATCACATGATAAATAGGACAGTATAGCTGGCCCCCTTGCTCATCAGGTGCCTGGGGCCCGAGCCCAGTACAGGAGGGCCAGCTGTACTGCCTTTTTTTAGTGGCCCTGGCTGTAAACCACCCCTATGGCAAAATACTGGCATTTCTGAAAATGTCAGTAGTAATTTTAGTTCACAAAACAAGTATTTACATAGCTGAAATTGTCCGTATCTGAAACAAATTATAATATCTTTCTTATATGCTATTTTCAGGGTCCAAATGCCTACAATAACACTGCATTGTTTGAGGAGAGCGGTTTAATCCGGATCACTTTAGGAGCTTCTACCGTGTCTTCTGTCAGCAGTGTCCGCACAGCGCGCACCCACTCCAGCCACAGGCCATATCTAAGGTAAGTTGTATGCAGGGTGCCACCATGTATTCTAAGCTAGCAGAACATGCAAGGAAAAAGCATGAGCCTTTTTTAACCACTTCAATACCGGGCACTCCCCCCCCCCCTTCCTGCTCAGGACAATTTTCAGCTTTCAGCGCTGTCGCATTTTGAATGACAATTGCGCAGTCATGCAACACTGTACCCAAACTACATTTTATCATTTTCTTCCCACAATTAGAGCTTTCCTCAGAGATTTTGGTCCATAGTGGTGATATTTGATCACCTCTGGGGTTTTTATTTTTTGCTAAACAAACTAAAAAAGCAACATTTTTGAAGAAAAAAAAGTTTTTCTTTATTTCTGTCCTAAAATTTTGTTTTTTCCTTTACTGTTGGGCACTGATGAGGCGGCACTGAGTTGGCACTGGTAAGGTTGCACTGATGGACACTGATATTTAGAATTGATGGGCATTGATAGGTGGCACTGATATGCAGCACTGATAGGCAGCACTAATATGCAGCACTGGGCACTGATGGGCACTGACAGGCGATGATGGGCACTGACAGGCAGCACTGATGGGCACTAAGAGACGGCACTAATGGACACTGATAGGCAGCACTGATTGGCACTGACAGGCAGCACTAATGGGTACAGACCGGCGGCACTAATGGGCACTGACCGGCGGCACTGATAGGCATGATTGGGCACTGACCGGCGGCACTGATGGGCACTGATAGGTGGCACTGATGAACACTAATAGATGGCACTGATGGGCAGCACTAATGATGAGGTACTGACAGGTGCTGCTGGGCACTGTGGTGGGATCTGATTGGCACTAATTGGCACTTTGGCAGCTGTTGGGCACTGATTGGCAGCTGATGGGGGCTGTGCTGATAATTAATTTGCTGATTATCAACACAGAACCCCTCTGACAGGGAAAGCCGCCAGTCGGCTCTCCCTGTCAGCGCAAACTGAGAAATGCCATTTACCGTCACTTCCTGGTTCACGCGATGATCAGCTGTGATTGGTCACAGCTGATCACGTGGTAAAAAGCCGCTGTCAGAGGCTCCTTACCACGATCGGAGATGTGGTGTGTCAGACGGGCGCACGCCGGCATGTCATCCTGCTGGATGTCATATGACGCCCAGTTATGATAATAGAACCACCGCCCGGCCGTCAATCTGCTATAGGCCGGGCGGGAAGTGGTTAACCACTTCCAGACCGCCCACCGCAGATCTACTGCGGCAGTGCGACCGCCCTTTGCCAGATCACGTAGCTAGTTTGTGATCTGACACTTCCAGGCCTGGGGCGCGCATGCCCGGTGCCGGCGACCTGCTTCTGCTGTGATCACACACAGCGGGAGCCCAGCGGCGGGTATCAAGGACTCAATGCCACTTAAACAGATTGCCTTTCTGTCAGTAGGGAAGGTATTGATCCTGTGTTCCTGCATGCGCAGTAGGGAACCAGGCTGTGAAGCCACAAGGCTTCACTTCCTGACTCCCTTACTGAAGATGCTGGAGCTGAGGGACGGGTCGGCTTCAGGTGAGGACATCACAGGCGCCCTGTACAGGTAATGTCCTTATTTTAAAAGTCAGCGCTTGCAGTATTTGTAGCTGCTGACTGTTAATTTTTTTTTTTCCCGGCGGAACTCCGCTTTAACAAAAAGACCAAAATAAACATTTTCTTTGCTCTTATTTTCAGGGAAAACATTGCCGCTCGCAAGGGATCAGCCAAGGACCAAGGTTTGCTCAGTCATCACTCCGGCCCTACCGACCTTGATGTAGCCATGTTTCATCGAGACGCAGGAGGAGGTAAACACATAACTCTGCCAGTCGCTGATGATGGCCTTTTTTTAAAGAGATGTTCGTAATTGTTGGAGGTGCTAAAAAGAGGACATGTTGCCATTGGCACCCAGTTAGCTTCTTTCTGACCTGTCCAATGTTTCTCAAGGAGAATTATCCTGATTGCTAACATAAGTTAATAACTTATTATAAGTATACCGTATAGTGTAAGTTCTGTTTTCCAGTTCTAAATCTGCTGGAAATTTACATGTGGTCTCCCTAGGGCAAGATTCAGACTCAGACAGTGACCTTTCACTGGATGAGGAACGCAGCCTGTCCATCCCCTCATCAGAGAGTGAAGAAAACGTCCGCCCTCGAGGCAGGTTTCAGCGTCAGTTTAAAAGAGCGGCTCACAGCGAGAGGCTACTCACCAACCCATCTAGTCACAGCCCTAAAGGTAAACTCAACAGGTGAAATGTTGAATGTCCATTCCAAAATCTTCAGTTTCAGAGTCTATTGCATCCTGATTTTATAATAGTTCTTAAAAATTGCTGAAGCAGTGAAGGATATTTCCCGGGCAACTGTTGAAGACATATGGTATTTAAAAAGGTGAAACTTAGACATGTGCAATTCGTTTAGTTCTAAATTCGCTTTTTCTGGAATTTAGACAAATTTGTTAATTTGGGAAATATCCAAATTTCTGAATATTCGGAAATTCGAAAACTCAGGCATTCAAAATTCGGACATTCGAAATTTGGAAATTCGAAATTAGAAAATTCAGAAATTCGGCAATCCAAAAATAAAAATGAATATCCGAAAATTCAAAAGTATGAAAATTCAAAAACCCGAAAATCCAAAAATCTGAAAAAATAACTAATAATAACTTAACTATTACTAACTATTAAATTATAGGTATTGGAATTTCCTTTCAAATTTGGCTGTTAGTGAACGTAACGAATACGAATTTATCCGAAGTTACGAATTGTCCGTAATAACAAATACCGTATCTAAACGAATGGAGCGTAACAAATTAATAATAATAAATAACAATAATAATAATATAATAATAATAACAAAAATTTATTATTATTTGTTATTATTTTGTTCGGTTGCATTTGTTTAAATGCGGCATTCTTTATTCTGCATAATTTGTAACTTCAGATAAATGCATATTCGTTGCGTTCACTAACAGCCAAATTTGAAAGGAAATTCAAATACCTATAATTTAATAGTTAGTTAGTTATTATTTTGAATATTTGGATTTTTGGATTTTCGTTCTAATTTTGGAATTTTCCTTTCTTATGTTCAATTTTTCGGATTTTCGAATTTCCGAATTTTCAAATTTCTGAATTTCCGTATTTTAGACTTTCCGAATTTTCGAATTCCAAATTTTCCAATTACGAATTTTCAAATTTCCAAATTTTCCAATTACGAATTTTCCAATTTCCAAATTTTTCGAATTTCCGAATTTTTTTAATTCCCCAAAAAAAAACAAATGTAACGAAAACTAATTAATTTTTCAGCATTGCACATGTCTAGTGAACCTCACACTTGGTGTCGAGAAGAAAATGCTTGCTGCAACCAAATCTTGAATACTGGATTTAACAAACTTTTGTGAAAGAAACTGGTGCACTATCCCTTTAAATAAAGTGCTTTTAACATGTGCAAAGTGTTAAGTAAAAAAATGTGAAATGATTGCATACAAATACGTCTCAAAGACCCATATACATAACAAATTTCATATATATATATAAATACAGGGTGCTGAAGGCAGGATCAAATAAAAATCACTTTTATGCAGCACGCTTATATTACATTGAAATTATCATGAAACAGCATGGATAGGGAACACCTGAGACCAAGCAGCTGTGATCAGAGTAAGGTTGTAGGCATTACTGAGCACACAGAGACCGCGAATGACAGGGCGACAGTCAGCATAAGGTATGGATAGCTGCGTCGGCATTCTCAGCCAAACACACAAGGATGACAGCTGTCAAAGTGCCTAGTTGATGTTGGGAGAGAGGGCAACTGGGTAGGCAATCAAGAAGAATGGCCGAACGGCCGTACACCAAATTAACACCTTTATTTGGCAAAATAATTTAAAATCCAAAACTGTCAATCCATGGAGAAGACTGGTACAGAAAAGAAGGCTAATGCATTTCACATCATTGTAAATGCTTATGCATAGATTAAGCCAGCACCTGGTGGTTGAGAGCGGGGGGCAGGTGATTGTTGGATTGTTGGGATTGCATGCCTGGAGCAGTGTGAACCTTTTTACTCTGAAGTTAAGTCTTTTGTTGTTGGGCCTGTTGGCACAGTTCTGCTTGACTAGTTGTTGCCCTTTTCATTTATTTCTTGGGGGCGTCCCAGGGCCTAAAAATAATTTGCCTGTGTTCTTTACTGTATGTTTAAGATGAGAGGTATTCTGACTTACCTGTACATTGCATATCTTGGAGTACAGTACAGAACACAGGCCAACCTCCCTTCCTTGGTTACTCTGTATTGCTTGCTAAAAAACTGAGGACTCACCAAATGAGGTGGAGTTATAGTTATACGCCTGGAAAATGTCTTCAAAAGTTTTGCCAGTGTCCAATCACCTGAAGGTATGAGCCTATAACCCAGGGTCTTTGAATACTTTGCCGGTGCCCTGTACTGTACTCCCAAGATATGGATTTTACAGGTAAGACAAAATTCCTTTTTTTTTTTTTTTTTTTTGTCGAACTGACCAAGAAATTAAGGGAAATCTCCTTACTGGAGATTTTAAGTCTTCATCCAAAACTAAAACACATTTTGGCTGAAAGGGGTAAAGGGGTCTTTAATTAAATGCTATTAAATACATCAAAAACACAGACAGCAGTTAGAACCTGACAGTGGTTTTGTAACACACTAAATAACACCATAATTTCTTCTAGACATGGACGGCAACGATTTGATGTCCTACTGGCCAGCTCTGGGTGACACAGAGGTTCAGGCCAACTCACTGCAGAAATGGGGCTCTGAAAGAAAACTGGGCCTTGATATCAGCAAGGATGCGGCTAACAATAACCAACCGGACCTGACCAGTGGCGACGAACATTCTCTGACGTCTCAAAGGCAGAGAAAAGGTCAGTGGGTTCTATACTAATAAAGAACTCAGAATTACTGCAGCAGCTTTTGGCCAGCCCCTGCGAAACTTCTTTACAATCTACTTTGCACAGGTTCAGCCGCATAACTTTTAACTGTTTTAACTTTCTGATGATGTAGTGAGGCAGAAGTTGCCTCCTATTTCTTTTTTGCTATATCTCTGAAAACACTTCCAGTAACCAATGCGTGTGCGAGTATGGAGACTAAAGATGTGTAAGGCATTGGAATATTTTCCATTGGGCATGGCTTATACAATTATTGCTGCTTAAAAACGGGAGGAAAGATTTCTACAAATATACTAGATAAAGCTAGCTAGTAAAAACTTTTATTAAAATTGTTATCAGGAAAGTAGAATTGAGCTTTGAAGGATGACCTTGAACTATGATTATTTTAAAGTTTAACTGTGACCATGCTATGGGCATTCGAATATTAAAAACATTTAACAAGCGCTGAATGGGCTTTAAAATAAGCTTGCACTGAACTTTGTATCTGCAGGTACTATGAAGCAATTTAACTTCAAAGTTCACAGCTCTCCCACTCCCAACAGTGGCTCAGCACCTCCACTCACCCTGCTTTCCCTCCTATCAGTGACTCAGCACCCCCACTCACCCTGCTTTCTCTCCCATCAGTGACTCTCAGCACCTCCACTCACCCTGCTTTCTCTCCCATCGGTGACTCAGCAGCTCCACCCACCCTGCTTTCTCTCCCATCAGTGACTCAGCAGCTCCACTCACCCTGCTTTCTCTCCCATCAGTGACTCTCAGCACCTCCACTCACCCTGCTTTCTCTCCCATCAGTGACTCAGCAGCTCCACTCACCCTGCTTTCTCTCCCATCAGTGACTCAGCAGCTCCACTCACCCTGCTTTCTCTCCCATCAGTGACTCAGCACCTCCACTCACCCTGCTTTCTCTCCCATCAGTGACTCAGCAGCTCAGATCACTATTCTCTCTTCCAGCAATGACTCATCAGCTCTGTTCACCCTGCCCCCTGCTACAATTCTCTTTATTGCGGGAATTGGTACATGTGTATGTTGGCAGCTTCAGTCAATGCTGCTCTGCAAACCATACCCCCGACTAAGCCCCAATGGGTGGGGCGAAACACGTTAGGGTGTGGTTTGCGGAGCAGCACTGACTGAGGCTGCCACGTACTACCAGGATCGTGCCAGGTGTGTGGTGATTTCTCTGCTTAGATCTTTCCACATTATTGGATGAGTGATATCTCACACCGACACCCCCTGTTTTTGAGGACCCATGGGACCAAATATCTCTGCTTGGAGAGGCACCATTAAGCTAATGCGGACTTGTGCTTCATTTTAAGGCAGCGTTTGCACATGTTTGGGTTATTATTAACACTTACGTTAACCTTTTGAATGGACTGCCAATGCAGCATAGCATACAGGAAATTACACCTGACCTTTTTTTGGAAATGTAACACTCAACAACACAGTTTAGTGCATTACCATGTGTTGCTGCATGATGTAATGCAGGTTTATTGCTCAAATGCATTGAGGTTCCATTAAAAATGAATAGCATCACAACACACTCATGGTTTTGTACTGTGTGTTAGGGTAATTCAAAGATGTTAATTCTGGCTAAATGCTTATTGGCTAAGTAAGCACAATCTGGAGGTACAGAAACTCAGTGCAGACAGTTTGCAAGGTATTGCCTAATTGTCTGGTTTTATTCCCTCCTAGGCATCTTGAAGAACCGTCTTCAGTACCCACCGGGCTTGGGTAGGATGACTAATGAATTATCCTGGTATAAAACCTCCACTTTGGGCCACCGGGCAGTCCCTGCTGCCTCCTATGGCAGAATGCATTCTGGGGCTGGCAGCCTTTCTCAGCCCACCAGCAGATATTCTTCTCGAGAACAGCTGGACATGCTGATGCGAAAGCAGCTTTCTAAAGAGCACCTGAGCAGGAATAATTCACGGGAGCTCCTGGAAGCTGTACCGAGTAGACACGGCTCCAGGGACCAGCTAGATACTATACCAAGCAGGCACGGCTCAAGAGAGCACCTGGAAATGATCCCAAGTCGACATGGTTCAAGGGAACACTTGGAAAGTATACCAAGTCGGCATGGGTCAAGGGAACATTTAGAGCAATCTGACTTAAGAAACGAAAGGCTGGACATCAATTTGGTGCCAAGGAGGCACGCTTCTAGGGAACATCTAGAAGCGTTACACAACAGATATGGGTCGAGAGAGCAGCTTGACCCCGGGCCAGTAAGAGAGCTCTCAAGAGAGTGGGTAAATACAATGCCAAGTCGGCAAGTACCTAACGAGCGAATGGACGCTATACTTAACCGACAGACTTCTAGGGAACAATTAGATGTCTTGTCTAGGAGACAGCCTTCAAGAGACCAGCTAGCTTCATCTAGGCAACCTTCAAGGGAGCAATTAGACTTTTTATCCAGAAGATCCAATTCCAGAGAACATCTGGACACAGTGCCTAGTACTCAAACCTTAAACGATAACGTAGACCCTCTTTCTAGAAGGCAACTCTCTAGAGATAATTTGGAGACTCTTTCCAAAAGGCTTCCGTCTAGGGACAATCTTCAACCCCTTTCTAGAAGACAGCCTTCCAGAGAAAACCTAGACACTGTTCCCAGTCGCCATCCATCTACCGAACAGCTAGATATTCTCTCATCAATCCTTGCCTCATTTAACACATCAGTCCTTTCCTCCACGAATCCCACCCAACAGGCAGCCAACCCTCCCGTACAAAACTCCTCAACTCCATCCATGCTGTGCTCCTCCACACCTCATTCTGCTACGTCACACAGCATCTCCGAGATGTCTGCAGATTCTGAGTAAGTGAAATGACCTAAAAATAAAATAGAATGCAATGATTTCTGGTCTCCTCGCTTGACTGTTAATGCTAACTTAGTTTTGGATAGAATTGAGGGGATGGGCTATCAGCTCAGGTTTTTATCACTGTCTTTGTTTCCACTGGGGAGATTGACCATCTCCATTTCCTTTATGACCAGGTCAGGAGGTAATGAGAAATGCAAAATGCTACATGTAGTGATTTGATGTATATTGTGTGGATAGTGGTATCGTGGGTATGATAATTAATTAGTAAGTACTCTTCCGCAGCAACCCAATTCTTCCAGAGAGATGCACTTTTTTGACTTCCAACACAGAACAAAGTCCAAAGTCCACAGAGTATATCATTCAGAGGCCCATGTCTTAGGTCTGAGTGTTCACACGCAGATAAGCCTAACTTAAAACTATAGACTGAATACCGTGTTATATTCACTAGACACTGAATGGCTTAGCAATTTGATTGGCCGTTTCAATTTAGGACTTTGATTAGCTTTAGTCTTTCAAACAGACAACTCCCAGCCGTGAACAGTTGTAGTCATAAACCACCCCAATTTGCACTCCCGCATATCAACATCAACAAGTCCCCTTAGATATGTGTAATTAGATTAGATTAACAGATACCACCTGAACACCCTTTGAAATGTTCAAATAAACTTGCATAAGATTAACACATCAAAGGGTCTTCAGCTGTCCCCTTGCTATGTTAAAATTCAGTTGACTTGGACGAACCAACCATTGTCAACTCAATTCTGGCCTGGTTAATATTGACTGTATGTGTACATACATATAATAATGTCCCACATAAATCGGTGAACATATTACAACATATACAACACTACAGTTGTCACCAATACAAGAATAGAGGGAAATATTTTTAATGTGAAAACATTACACAGCCAAATGTCTTAATGTAGATTTTGTTCACTTTCTGTCTTGACTTCAGAACAGAAAATGATGGTAACTCCCTTCCCTTGATGTCTAATATTTGAAAACCTATACCTACCTTTTTCTCAGCAGTCTTCCAGCCAGTTACATGGTGTCCTAAAGTCCTCTTTTTCTCCTCCCAGTATAAGATGGTCTTTAGTACTGCAGAGAGCAGTGACTTACAGATGCCCACTTTAAAGGAGAAGTATACCCAAAGCTTTTTTAGCCATACTTCTCCTATGGATTACAGGAGTGCACTTATTTTTGCACTCCTATGATCCAGATTCAGGCTGACATTACAGAACCAGTTCAGATTCTGCAGGGATCCTGACAATAATGTCGGGATTCACCTAGATGCCTGACCGGCATCTGGCTCAGCCTTTCAGTGGCAAACAGAGCCTGAGCCAGCCAGTCCTGCCCCCTCCACAGCCCAAAGGTCCAATGAGCACTGGAAGTGCAGAGCACAGAGCCGGTAAGTACAGTAGGCCATGGACGGCGTGAATTTCTTTCCTGCAACCGCAGGTTACAGGAAAAAAAATTGCATGATTCCCCCATAAACACGAGACATTGTCTTCTCCTGGTGGTTGGGGGGGGGGGGAGCTGGTAATTCTTGCTAGTGGCTTTAGCAGCCACCAGCAATAATCGCAAGTAAAATCTGGCATGCTGGTTGTACCCAGGTTGATCAATCAATTAGCTTGGTGCATTCAAACTGCCCATACATGGTTTGATTCTCTGCCAGTTTCTCTTAAACTGAGATTTGAGCTGTCTATGGCCGGCCTAACGGTCACCGCTCTCTGTTCACTGAAGACCAAAAACGGAGCAATCAACAGTTATGTGATCGCTCAGTTCTGGGTCTTAATGCTGACGGGGGACAGCTGCAACTTGGATCCATGCTGCAGCCATCCAGGCAAATATACATGTTTGTTTGTTTTTCTATTTCTCTTTAAGCAATAAGGGAAAGTGGGTAGGAGTATTCAAATTTGCATGAATGTCCCGGTCCATCATAAGAATATTCTGTGTGCTCTGGGTCACATGACCTAATGCACCCACGGGTGCTGGTATGCTGACATCAGCAAGTGAATACTCCTCTGACATTTGTACTCGGGATTCAAAGCTGCTGCAGGCATTTAACCCAGGTTTACACAGTGCCTTCTGGCTGCACCTGTCACTTTTTGTCTCTCTCTAGGTGAGGCATGAGAACAGCTGCAGCCCAGTAGGTATGTTTGTAAACAAACATCATGTGAACACCATGCTTGGCTGTCATGGTGATCACATGGTCAGGAACCACACTGATTTGTTCCCAAAATTAGAGTCAGATCAGCAGCTGTCAGTGACAATGTGGTATCAGAACCAGAAGCATGCACAGGTGGGTTCTAAAATGGAATGTAAATTAGCATCCTCTCAACATGGGTAACCTTGCCTGAGAAAAGTTGTCCAAAGTTTGTAACTGAGAAGGGGTTAAAGTCCAATTCAATGCAGTAGCACCCCACTTTGGTATGGTATTTTGAATCCCTTTTTTCTTAATATCCTTTTTCTGATGTTGTCTGGCTGGTCATGTGACACCCTGGGTCCGCTTTGGTCTTATCCTAGCAGTGGGTGGAGATGACATGGTGACGTCAGTGCCCCTCTCAGCATCAGTGAACTGTGAGTGCAGGGCTCTGTGCTCAAGAGGTGGGGCCATGACATTCTGTACTGCTCCAGGCTCCTGTTTTGTCCAAATTTGGTGACTCCCACTGAGAGTGCAGGCTAGGAAAGAGACAGGCTCCGTAGTAAAAACAGCATCAGCCCAGGCCACACCCCAACACGTTTCACCCTGCCCACAGGGCTTCATCATGGATGTCAAAACGCGCCGGGAGAGTGGCCTGGGCTGAGGCTGTTTTTACTACAGATGGGTTTTGTCATTGTGTGGAATCTGGGGAGTGTTTCTGTCACCCTGCATTCTGTGGCTAAGCAGAGGTACTGCTTATGGTGTATTTATTGTGCCAAAAGTACTTATACCAGATAGCGGTCATATATAATAGCGTGATTATAATCAGATAAGTAAAAAAGGTTTCAGAAAATATTATGTCCTATGTTACATGCATATAGAAATATATTTTGTGTCTACAGTGCACAGCATAAATGAGTACACCCCTTTTGAAAAGTAAGATTTTGATCAATATCTCAATGAACACAAGAACAATTTCCAACATTTTGACAAAACTTTTATAGAACATTTCTTCTATGAACAAATTACATGAAAGCAAGGGTAATAATATAACTTGGATTACAAAATCTTCAGTTCTACTCAAATTAGTTAATGCAAAAATAACTACACCACACAACAAAAACTACTACATCCAGTATTTTTTATGACCTCCATGATTTGTAAGGAGGGCACCAAATCTTCTAGGCATGGAATGAACAAGTTGGCGACAGATTGCAATATCTATCTTTTTCCATTCTTCAAGAACGACCTCTTTTAGAGCCTGGATGCTGGATGGAGAGTTATGCTCAACTTGTCTCTTCAGAATTTCCCCTTAGGTGTTCCCTGATTGGGTCCCAATCAGGAGACATACTTGGCCACTGAATCACTTTCACTCTGTTCTTCTTCAGAAATGCAACCATGGCCTTAGATGTGTGTTTTGGATCATTGTCATATTGGAAAAGTGCACAACGACCAAGTGCATGGAGTGATGGTAGCATCTTCTTTTTCAATACAGAGCAGTACATCTGTGAATTCATGATACCATCAATGAAATGCAGCTCCCCAACACCAGCAGCACTCATGCAGCCCCCACAGAAGGACATTGCCACCACCATGTGTCACTGTAGGCACCATGCATTTTTCTTTGTACTCCTCACCTTTTCGATGCCATACAGTTTTGAAGCCATCAGTTCCAAAAACATTTATCTTGGTGTCATCACTTCAGAGTACAGAGTCCTAGTAGTCTTCTTCTTTTTCAGCATGGTCCTTGGCAAATTCCAGGCCGGCTTTTTTGTGCATGGGCTTTAAGAGAGGCTTCCTTCGTGGATGACACCCATGCATGCCATTCCCCTGCAGTGTACGCCATATTGTGTCACGGGAAACAATCGCCCCAGTTTCACTTTCTACTTTTTTAGCTAACTGCAGTGAATTTACATGGCGATTTCCTTCAACCCTTCTCATCAGAAGATGCCCCTTTCGAGATGTTAACTGCTGTGGAAAGCCTGAACGTCTCTGTGAGATGGTTGCAGTTCCATCCTTGTTAAATTTTTGTATCAGTTTTGCTACAATATTCTGACTGATAAGTGAAGCTTTGCTGGTCTTCTTGTAGCCCTTACCTTTCTTGTGTAAAGAAATTATTTTCTTTCTCAGGCCTTGTGACATTTCTCTTCCATGTGATGCCATTGCTGGCAGCATGAAATGGGAGGGGCTTTCTTTAAGTAACGCCCTTTTATAATCAACCTTCTGCTGGACACCTGTTTAATGAATAATTAGACTCACATGTAGTTGAATTCTTCTTAATTAGGATTTTGTTGTCTAAAATTTAGCTTTGCTCCTAAAGCGTCGTACACACGTTCGGATTTTCCGATGGGAAATGTGTGATGACAGGCTGTTGGCGGAAAATCTGACCATGTGTATACTCCATCGGACAATTGTTGGCCAATTTTCCGTGGACAAATGTTGGATGGCAGGTTTATAAATTTTTCGCGGACAAATGTGTGTTGTCGGATTTTCCGACCGTGTGTACACAAGTCCGTCGGACAAAAGTCCAAAGTACAAACACGCATGCTCGGAAGCAAGGACGAGCCGGAAGCGGTCGATCTTGTAAATTAGCGTTCGTAATGGAGAATTAACATTCGTGATGCGGCAAATTATGAGATCAAAGATACAACTATGTTGGTGTCCCTTTTTAATTTTACATTGTATTTTTTAAAATGTACCTGCCTACTCCCAAACTGTCATTTGAAGTAAAACACATAGCCAAGTATTATTCTCCACATTTTTTTTTATTGTGCATTAAAAAAAGAAAACAAATAAAATTAGACATGCTATCTGCCAATATAACCAAAAAGTGCATTCTATGCATCCAAAAATATAGAAAATATACCAAATCAAATCATTATTATTCAACCAAAAAAATAATGTCAAAGCGATAACGCCAAAGCCAATAATAAATAACACGTTATCTCCTCCAATTCCACAACATGGCTGGTTGACGAACGGCCGTTCAGAAACGAACTGAAAAGTGCGAAAAGAAAAGTGGGAATCAACACTCACCAAATTTCTACTAACACGAAATTAGCAGAAGGAGCCCAAAGGGTGGCACTAAAGAGCTGAAAAACAATGTAGTACTTCACTACGTTTGTATTTGTTGGCCAACAATTGTGTGGCCGTGTGTATGCAAGACAAGTTTGGCCCAACGCCCTTCGGACAAAAGTTCTAGGTTTTGTTGGCCAACAATCTGATCGTGTGTACGAGGCTTAAGACTTTCATTGGGGTGTATTCAGTTTTGCAACATGGTCTTGAATACATTTGTTAGGAAAAATCCTTTTTTCTTGTGTGTGCAAATGAAAAAATCTTGGCAATCAATGGCCCACATTTGTGGGAGTATTTTGTAGTATAGTGTCCCATAAAAAATGTTGATTCTGAAAGGAAAGTAAAAGTTTTCTGTCAAATCAGTTGGGGTGTACTCATTTATGCTGATCACTGAACACTCTACACCATTATTACAAAGAAACAAGAGGCACTATTATCTAGTTGTAAATTTGTACTTTTGGAGCTATTTTTTTCTTACTATTTTCTTTTACTTTCTTTCCTTCCAGGTTAGTGAGAAATGACGGTCATTCCTGAAAGCCCAACCCGGGAGAGCAACAGAAAGGAAGATACGGCGGACGGCTGCGTTTGCAAGCACGAGGATACACATTTGCTAGCAAAGGTTTGTAGTCCACTGGCCGGCCTGAGACGTGACCGAGCAGAAATAGGTCAGCAATCTCAGGTAACCAATTAGCAACAGCACGGAGCCTGTGACATCGATGGTGGAATAAAAACAACAGAGCCAAGAAAGTGGGTCACTCAGATAGGAAACTACCGCAGTATCTACGATTCAGCCGTAAAACCCTCGCTACGGAACATTCCTTTCACGCGATTGTCATCAGGGGAAGAGGAGACATAAAAATAAACTGAACAGACTTTTTTTTATACGTTTTGTACGTTTGTAACCAGAGCTTAAGAAAAAAAAAAAAGAATTTCTATCCTTATTTTTAGGAGTTATAATGTCGATGTCATTCCAATGCAGACACTGCTATTACTGGGGCTACGCAAAAATGGAGAAGTTCACAGCCGAGAGAGGGTGCTTGGATGTGAAGACCAGAACATAAGATCTAAAGGTTATATTCTGGGTTCGCTGGAACTTAGGACAGGGTGAAAACAACAATTTAACAAGTCTTTAGAAAAAGAGGAACAAAAATGTCTCGTAATGTTTGACATTTCCAGGAAAGTAGATGCTTAAAGGATAAGTACACCCAAAAACCAAAAAATGCTATTTATTGCAGATTACTAGTCCTTGGATGTGGTGGCTTTGGCTACTCCAAGAACATTTTCGTGGAGTACAGAAAATACCTCCTTGCTCTTGCCAGAAATGTCATATCCTTGTCACTTCCTGTGAGCGGAACTGAAAACATACAACAATGTTATCTCATTTTTGTAAACTATTAATCCCATCAGTCTCTATGTAAGGTTCACCATGCTTGTTACCATCTAACTGTACAATCGCTTTACAAACAAGTTTGGATTTACCAAAATTATGTAATATGAGGACCCACCTAATCTATCCATTCAATTTATATCCAGTCAGACTTGCCCTTGCACTACATAATTGTTGGTAGAACGTCTGTTGTGTGGTGGAGGGCTAAGTATATAGGGTACCACATCGTAAATATATTGACAGACAAAATCAATTTGGAGTGGACTTTTGAGGTCCCCAAGAACAATTATGGTTGTTGGTAGATCTAAGGCTGGGTTCACACTGCCGTGACCTGAAAGTTGCACGACTTACGGTGCAAATGCGCCGCTGGCGATTTGCTAGTGACTTGAGTATGACTTGAAGTAATGTTGAAGCGATTTTCAGGGAATACCTTGGTAATCATTTTCTAACGTCGGATCCAAATCACATCAATATAGATGAGGATCATAGATGAGTTGACTTCCATTAAAGTCTATGGGCACAAGTCGGATAGAAGGAACCTTTTCTAAAGTCAAAGCGACTTCAGTAGCGCTCATTGGCTAACATGGGATTTCTTGTCGTGCGACTTGGGGTCTCACAAGTCGGATCCCAAGTCGCCGCAGTGTGAACCGAGCCTAAAGGAGATTGTACGATCAGATTGTAACTTGTTTGATGAGCCTAATGGCGATGAAGTAGAGGTTGATGGCTAACACAGTACTCTACTGTTGCGATAATAGAGATGAAGAAAGGCTGACATGTTTGAAAACCACACATGGCTCCCTCCGTAAAGTGGAGAAATGAAGCTTCCCAGGGACAGGAAGTGTGATATTGGCAGGATTATCAGGTGAAAAATAAAGAGAAAAAAAAAAAACTTGGAAAAAAAGAATGCAGCCACTGCTTATAAGGACTGATGAGCTGCAATATATTACATTTATTTATTACATAGATTTGAAAGCCAACTTTAAAGCCTAACTCCAGCCAAATGTTTTAGTTGTTGTCGTACCATTTCTGCCTGTGACCCTCGATAAGGAGATTTCCCCCCAACTTCCGGCACATGTGAGACCAAATCAAGAAAGGGAGGGGGAGGGGGAGTTGTCACTGGGACAAGCAAGAAGGGACAGCAATAAAAACATTGTCAGAACATCCAACCTTTCCTCATGCTGCTAAAATGTGTTTTTATCTGTGTTCCCATTGGAGAGATCTGATAGGAAGTGAGGTGAAATCTCATAGGGATACAATAGGCAATTAAAACCTGACAGGGGCTGTAATTCTCCCCCCCGATCTAAAAGCAATGTAAAACGATTTGGCTGAAGTAGAGCTGTAGGGCCCATTCACACTTCGTGTGCAATTTACACATTGTGGTTGATTTGCTAAAACTGGAAAGTGCAAAATCTGGTGCAGCTCTGCATAGAAACCAATCAGCTTCCAGGGTTTTTTGTGAAAGCTTAATTGAGCAAGCTGAAGTTAGAAGCTGATTGGCCACCATGCACAGATTTTGAGTGCACCAGTTTTAGTAAATCCCCCCCCCCCATTGGGATTTATTTACTAAAACTGGAGAGTGCAAAATCTGGTGGAGCTCTGCATGGTAGCCAATCAGCTTCTAACTTCAGCTTGTTCAATTAAGCTTTGAAATAAAAAATGGAAGCTGATTGGTTTCGATGCAGCGCTGCATCAGATTTTGCACTCTCCAGTTTTAGTAAATCTCCCCCATTGTGTCATGCATTACTGTGCATTGATTTAAGGCAGCCCTTTCATTTTGAATGGGCTGCTAGCACATAGGAATAGAAGATAAGCTGCATTCTTTTGGGGCATAATGCATCACAATGCACAGAAGTCTGGGCAACCTTGACTAGAACCCAGATCTTAAAAATTATTACTTTGAGAACATTCCTGGCATTTCCTAAGCATCAGCCTCAGTAAGAGGAACGTTCAAAATAACTGGACCCTCCTACCTCATGTTGTCTGCCAAGAAAATACTAACACCACAAGTGTGCAAAGGGGGGCCAGAAGTGTGCAAAGGGGGGCCAGAAGTGTGCAAGGGGGGCCAAAGCAACACACAACTGTATCCACTAATCTTGGAAATGCAACACCCAATATAAGTTTATTTTGGGATCCAGGCTCTGTTGACTGGGTTGCCCCATTTAAGGGTGCATTACTTTTTTGTGGGTTCCTTTAAGTTGATAGTGGACACCTGGCCACAGCAATGGCAGTTATTTGTCAGCAGAGCCAATGGGAATGAAAGTGCAGCCTATCACTGTGATTTGGCTAAGAAAATGGTTGTTCTCACTGTGTTTACATGACAAGTACATTGTACACTTTGAAGTAGATCCTAACCCAATCACTGCCATCTCATGTAAGCTTTAATTTACTAATATCAAGTTATTTCAACTTGCAACTGCTATTAAAGTGGTTGTAAACCCTGCACAACCACTTTTACCTACAGGTAAGCCTATATTAAGGCTTACCTGTAGGTGCTGGAAATGTCTCCTAAACCTCCACGGTTTAGGAGATATTTACCATATACGCGTGCGCCAACGTCATCGGCGCATGCGCACTTTAGAAAGGGCACGATCGTGCCGTTTGTAAAGGGATCATGCCGTGACTGGCGGATCCCGCGTGCATGCATCACATAGTAGCCCATTATGTGTCACTTACCTGAAAATGAAGCCTGCGATGTCACCGCTGTCCCCTCTGGCTGGAAGCATCCATCTTCACCCCTCTTCCGTCCGGGGCCGTAGACTCTGGCTCTGTGACTGGCTGGAGTCTGTGGCCCCGGAAGGAAGAAGGGTGAAGATGAACGCTTCCAGCCAGCGGGGACAGTGGTGACGTTGCAGGCTTCGTTTTCAGGTAAGTGACACATAATGGGATACTATGCGATGCACAGTAGCCTATTATGCTTTACCTTTGCAAGGTAATAAAGAGGAAGTAAAACCCATCAGGGTTTACTTCCTCTTTAAAGAATACCTGGTGATTCTGCCATCAGGTCCTTTTACAGGCACTTCCTGTTAAGCGGTGACAACTGCCTCCCAATTGTACTCCTTCAGCCCTGGTTCACACTGCTGCAACCCCATTGTCATGTGATTTCCAGTGCGGCTTGCTTGCAAATTTCGAGCGACATTAGAGTCTAGGGCAGTAATGGTGAGCCTTGGCACCCCAGATGTTTTGGAACTACATTTCCCATGATGCTCAACTACACTGCATAGTGCATGAGCATTGTGGGAAAGGTAGTTCCAAAATGTCTGGCGGGCCAAGGTTCACCATCACTGGTCTAGGGGATTCAAGTTGTATTGAAGTTGCATCAAAGTATTACAGGAACTTTTTTAAAAGTCGCATTGACTGGAACAGCCGCCATTGAAATGAATGTGCTTTCACTTGTCATGCAACTCAGTGGGGGTTATTTACGAAAGGCAAATCCACTTTGCACTACAAGTGCAAAGTGCACTTGAAACTGCAGTCGCTGTAAATCTGAGGGGAAGATCTGAAATGAGGGGAAGCTCTGCTGATTTTATTATCCAATCATGTGCAAGCTAAAATGCTGTTTTTTATTCTCCTTGCATGTCCCCCTCGGATCTACAGCAACTGCACTTCCAAGTGCACTTTCAGTGCAATTTCAAGTGCACTTTGCACTTGTAGTGCAAAGTGGATTTGCCTTCAGTAAATAACCCCCAATGTGTTGCGAATCGCATGCCAAGTCACACCAGTGTGAACCCGGGACTTACAGGAGCTGTATGCACACACGCTATGCAGGCCATGGTCTGCTGTTGTCACTGTCAGGATTCCAGTCCTGCTAGTCCACAGCGATGATGTGCAACCAGTGCCCACAGATGGGAAGTGGCTAAAAGAGCCTGGTGGAGATCATCAGCACTGAGATGAAAAAGGGTAGAAACAGAATTTTATCAAAAAAAGACAGCAGTTGCCTATGCTACACAGGGCTATCTAAACGTCACCCAGTTAGGGTTTAGATCTACAGTAAGTCCTCTTTAATCAGATGCAGGGTTCCTCGGAAGAAGTTCATGGAGCTTTAAGATGTTTTATGTTTTTACGACATGAGTGGAACATGTGCAAGTTATTGTCCAATGACATTCCCCTATCTGGTGGTCACCCCCGTTCGGTGCTTCTCTGTTTGTTCCTTGTGTACTCCATCGCCTCCACTGACATCTACAGCCCAATTGGTATTATTGAAGCTTCAAGGCACACATCATAGGGAACCTTAGGTCCCGCCCCATTCTAGGGGTCACAACTTTCCTATACACAACATTCCAGAGCTTTGCTGGTCCTATAAAAGAATAGCATGTTAGGAGATTTTGTAGGTTTAGAGCCGGTTCCCTGTTAAAGAGGGCAGCCTGAACGTTAAAGAGGAGCTACAGTCCCCTGACCCCAAGCTTTAATCCTTATGCATCGGTGCATCGAATTCTGATATTCTCCTTCACATCCATTTAATAAGTACTTACCAAAAGTGTTGTTTATTATCCCCTGCAGAAATCCCGACGGTCACCGCAGCTGTGGGCATCTGAAGCCGGCGCCCATTTTTTTTCCCAGGATTTCGTAAAAACAAAACGATGCCTAAACTCCCCCGATCGTGTAATTTCCGGACTGGAAATAAGGCAATGTTAGAAACTTAGGAGACTCCTGGGATTGATGATGCGAATATCTCAGGAGTCAATGGGATAGGCTAACAACTACGTCACTCACCTAAGCAGCCAAAACCGCAAGTGCCAGAAAAACAAACATAAAAGGGGACTTCCAGGAAAAAAAAACATTTTTATATCCAATTATTACAACACTGTGGGTGGGAATAAGGATGAGCCTACGTTTAAAAAAATGAGAGTAGAACCATTTTAAAGTAGAATTCCTGCTAAAGCCCAACTAGTCTTTAAAAATGCCCCCCTCCTAACATAAATGCTGATTAACCTCTGTAAGAAGAATGTATTTACAGTACCTTGAAAAAGTATTCATACTTCTTGAAATTTTCCACCTTTGGTAGGTTTGCAGTTGTGCCATACTCTTTCCATTTTGGATGATGGATTGAACAGAGCTCCGTGAGATGTTCAAAGCTTGGAATATTTTTTTTTTATAACCTAACCCTGCTTTACACTTCTCCACAACTTTATCCCTGACCTGTCTGGTGTGTTCCTTGGCCTTCATGATGCTGTTTGTCAACTAAGGTTCTCTAACAAACATCTGAGGGCTTCACAGAACAGCTGTATTTATACTGGGATTAAATTACACACAGGTGGACTCTGTTTACTAATTAGGTGACTTCTGAAGGAAATTGGTTCCACTAGATTTTAGTTAGGGGTATCAGAGTAAAGGGAGCTGAATACAAATGCACGCGCCACACTTTTCACATATTTATTTGTAAAAAAATTGGAAAACCATTTATCATTTTCCTTCCACTTCACAATTATGTGCCACTTTGTGTTGGTCTTTCACATAAAATTCCAATAAAATACATTGATTTTTTTGTCTGTAACATGACAAAATGTGGAAAATGTCAAGGGGTATGAATACTTTTTCAAGCCACTGTACTTACCTATTTTCAGCCGTCTCCGGTCCAGTCTTGTGACCCCCTTTGTCAGCCTTCGATGTCTGCAGGGGAGAGGAGAGAGCACTCAACAATAGCTGGGAATTCTGGGACCAATGATGTCACCCATAGGCTCCCTTGGCCCATTTGTTGTCCGCGCTCCCTCTTCTTCCCTGCTGCCACCGCTGGCTGACACTGGGGGGGCTGGATCACATGACCGGAGTAGGCTGAAAATAGGTAAGTATATACTTGTTTCTTGCACGGGTTAGTAAGTATACGTGTTAGGAGGGGCAAAAGGTGATTTTTTAGGGTAGTTAGGTTTACTTTAAAGCAGGCGTCTCAAACTGGTGGCCCTCCAGCTGTTGCGAAACTTCAAGTCCCATGAGGCATTGCAAGGCTAACAGTTACATGTATGACTCCCACAGGCAGAGACATGATGGGACTTGTAGTTTTGCAACCGCTGGCGGGCCGCCAGTTTGAGACCCCTTGCTTTAAAGCCTCGCTCCAGGTCCAACTTTTGGTTTTAGACAGCATGTCGGGTTTTAAATCCTAAATATAAAGCTTAGAGTGCCAAATGAGTGGTAAACTAAATCGGGTCTGTAGTGGTGTTGGATCTCAAGGTCATTTCAATTCTCAGTGAACTCATGAGCAGATGATGGGACAGTATAATCCAATCCAAGCTGGTCCAAATAAACTTATTTCCTTTACTAACAGTTGTAGTAGCTGTGTTCCTGCAGCAGTATGGGGACTTCTCCTCCCGTCCCCAGAACAACATCGAGTTGGGCTGAGTGCTGCTCAGCAATTCACAGGAAGCTTGGTATTTTATAAATGAATACAAAGCTTCCTCTGATTTGCTGAGGTGGAGATCGTGATATCATCTGCCCTCCTCTACCATTCGGAGGAAGGCTTGTATTAATTCATAAAAATGCAAGGCCTCTTATGAATGGCTGATGACCGTCTTGATTCCACGTCCTGCTGCTGGAACAAAGGGCGTATGTGTTTGTAAAGGAAATAGTTTGGACCGAGCTGGTCAAGCTGTTTAAAGTCATTGTAAGCCTGGAGTTCAACTTTAAGTTTCCATCTTAAAGAGGAGTTCCACCCACTTTGACAACTGTGCGCCTTCCCGCTCATTATTGCAGTGTAAGTCCACTGTGGCCTTTTTTTTTTTGTAGTCTACCCTTTTTCTGCAGGGTATTTGCTGCTCTTCTGGTGTACCCTTCCACGGCGAGGTCAAGTCATTTCCGGGCGAGCATTGGCTCCTGGGAGATACGTTTCATCAATCCCAGGTGTCAATGGGCACCCCCCCTGCTGATAGCATTGCGTTATTTACAGTGGAACCGCGCTGTGGTTTATGCGCAATGCGTGAAATTGGGGGTGCATGCTAAGTAGCCAGCAGCGCCATATCCCTTTACATGCCCACAATGAAGATGGGAGTGCGCTCGGAAAAAGAACAGCAAGGTTAGTTTAAAAAAGCATTTAGAAGACCCACATTACATAGTAATATAGTTTGTTAATAATTTAGGTACAAACATTACGGGGGTGTTTTTTGTAAAAAAAAAAAATAATAATCTGGAACTCCGCTCCATTTCCATTTGTGCAACTTGTCCTGTGGGACTGCAAAGTCGCATGACAAGTACCCCATGATTTCCAATGAGTAACGTTCGTATCTGTGCAACTTAAAAGCAACAATCGGCATTTAATTAAAGCTTAACTTCAGTCATTTTTTCATCTTTCCATGTATTAAATCTTCTGCCATTTTGTTTTAACTTTGGATAGTAAAACATTTTTTTTCTGCCAGTAAATACCTTTTACAGCCCACTTCCTGTGTCTTGTCTGGTAAAAGGTCTAGGCTTATGACATCATGCACAGTTATCTCTCTCTCTAGTGAGAGATTGCCAGGAAGGGAGGGGGGATGAGTCATAGGAGGGCCAATGAAAGCTGCAGAGCTGGAGGTGTGCCTCTGTGTGTCTGTGTAAATCCAGGAAGTGAACAGGCAGCAGCTTCAGCTGCCCACAGTTAAAATGGCTGCAGCCAGACTCAGTGGAGGGAGATTTCTGCAGCATATTTGGCAAGTACAGAATCACAGTATATATAAAATAATATGCAAAGTGGTTGGAGGGAAACTTCAGAATGGCAAAGATGTTTTTATTACAAATTATGTGAGCAGCCTGCAGCCTCCTCTTTAAATTGCAATCAGTGTTAATAAATTAGTCTAGCTGAAACTTTATTATTTTGGAGAGATGTTGGTAGTCAAAGTCACCCAGCGAGTTCCCAGCTCCGCCCTCTCCTGATCACTCTTCAATGTACTTTGTTATTATGGGGAAAACGTCACAATAGAAGTGAGAATCCTTGGAATTGGGTAGATGGGAAGTTGGGGAAGTGCTCTCCAAGGGATTGAAGATGTCAGTGAGAGGTTTAAACCAACAGGACCGTTGTTTAATAAAAAATATTAGCTCATAGGTAGACCGACCCTTTTCAAGCTTACAAGGGATGAATAGGACAAAGGTAAAGTAAATATCCCCTTAACAAGGCCAACTGTGATGGGTGAAAACGTTTCCCACTGCATACAGTAGATACTTCACACAAATACATACTGGATAATATTTCCAAACTTCATTATATCGCCTCCCTTACTCAGAGTAAAAATTTTCTCTGGAATTTCATTTCCACTTTTTTTTATTTTATTTATTTATTTTTTTATTTTTTTTTTTTTAAAAGGGAACTTGCAGTTGTTTTCTATTAAGAAGGCCTTCTCTGCCATTGTATATTTTTGAAGCCTGCAAACAGATTCACAGGTTATGTAAAGAAAAAATAATAAAATAAAAGTTACAACCCAACTTATAAATAAAAATGCAATTTGAGAAAAAAAAATGGTGCCGTATGCCGATATAATTATATATATGCTTATGTACATTATATATATGTATATCTGCATACATCTATGTGTGTGCGCGTGTGGTTTTTGGTGTGTTTTGTTGTTACCTCTGTTATCTGTTGTTTAAGCAGAAAAATACGAAAAAACTTGTTTACTTTATTTTTACAGGATGTATATAAAAAAAAAAAATGAATTTCAAAATTCTATTTGTTATGCATATTTATACGTCTGTCTATTTATTTAATTTATGTGATTCGTTTGTAAGCCGGGTTTGGTTTTTGATAAATATTTACACTGTTTACCACCAAAAATAGAACAAAATCTTTCTTTTATTATTTTTTTAAACAAAAGGAAATGCAACAATTTTTATTTTATCTTATTTTTTTTTTTACTTTCTTTACAGCAAATGTTTTATATTTTTTATTTTGTACTTTTGATGAACATGGAATCATAGATTTGTGAAAAAAAAAAAAGCTGCAGTGTCCGTATTTAATGCTTTAAAAAAAAAAAGTAAAAATTGGATAAAAAAAAAAAAAGGATCCAATGGATAAAGACAATTGCAATGTACACTTGAATGTATGCTAGAAAAAAAAAAATCCTTATTTAATTAACATTTACTTTTTTAAAGCTACCGGTATGTGGTTATTCAATTTGTCTTTTTAATATTTTTTTTTTTCTTTTGTATCTACATCACCGTGTATTTTCCCAACAAAGCAAAGTTCAAATATATTTGAATGAGCGCTTTTATAAATAAGCAGGGTAGCTGCGTACTATATTGAGTAGGTCAATTTCTTTAAATTCAGGGAAAAATGAGTTTTTTAAAAACGTATTTTGTAATATAGTATGATGGCATTATTGAGGGCAGATTTAAGATTTTTTTTATTTCTTTTAAAATAATTGTGTAATAAAGGGCTCCTGTTTTGGACCAAATCTTTTTTTTTTAAAAAGAAAAAAAAACTCAAGGTGACTTTTCTGAGCATAGTTTAATGAGCTATACTAAAACAGGTGCCTTTTAATAAATCACCACAATGTTTTTAAAGTGTAACTACAGCTAAAGCTTTTTTTAGTTTTAGATTGAGTGGGGAAAATTTTCAACCTTAGTCAAGGTTTGCTGTCTCGGTTGTCATTGGGGACACTTTCTTTCACTTCCTGTCTTAGTTTCCAGGGGGCAGGAAGTGACGGGAAATCTCCCAAACGGGGACAAGACAGCAGTACAAACTGGCCAATGATTCTTACCTTTTCCCGCTCTGTTCCCTGATGTCTGTGTTTGTGTTGGGGAGATTTCCTGGTATTTTCTATCTAAGTGACCGTCCTCACTTGGGCAGGAGATGTAGGAAAATCTCCCAAGCTGTGATAACCTGATAGGAACCTTCCCTATTGTATCCAAAGTGAATGGAAAAAAAAAGGTTGGAGTTTAAGTATTCATGCATTTCCAGTGGTCTTTTGATTTTCAAAAAAATAGTTTTGTACATTTTCTAAAATCCATGCACAAGAAGTAATTATCATCAGTTATTTACCAGTTTCTGAGTATTACAGCTTAAAGCTGCACTCTAGGCAAACCTCTAAATACATATCTGGCAGTTATTTAACCTGCCAAAAGGATTTGTTTACCTAGTCCAGAGATTTTCCATAGCCTTACAAAGCGGCAGAGTCAGGCTGGTAACCTGACTTTTCTCTAGGGCAGTTATGCAATACACCCTGATCACTTCCCTGCCCCCTACCTGTAGTTGGACAGTGAATGAGCAGAAGAAGACCAATGAGGTCATCTCTTGCCCCTTTCTTTCTGATCACCTCTCTGCCCCTTACCTGTAATTGGACAGTGCATGAGCAGCAGAAGACCAATGGGGTCATCTCTTGCCCCTTTCATTCTGGTCACCTTCCTGCCCCCTACTTGTATTTGGATAGTGCATGTGCAGCAGAAGACCAATAGGGTAATCTCGTGCCCCTTTCATTCTGGTCACCTTTCTGCCCCCTACTTGTAATTTGACAGTGAAAGAGCAGCAGAAGACCATTGAGGTCATTTCTTGCCCCTTTCTTTTAAATCATCTCTCTGCCCCCTGCCTGTAATTGGACAGTGAATGAGCAGAAGAAGACCAATGAGGTCATCTCTTGCCCCTTTCTTTCTGATCACCTCCCTGCCCCTTACCTGCAATTGAACAGCGCGTGAGCAGCAGAAGACCAATGGGGTCATCTCTTGCCTCTTTCTGGTCACTTCCCTGCCCCCTACCTGTAATTGGACAGTGAAAGAGCAGCAGAAGATCAATGAGGTTATCTCTTGCCCCTTTCTTTTTAATCACCTCTCTGCCCCCTACCTGTAATTGGACAGTGAATGAGCAGCAGAAGACCAATGAGGTTATCTCTTGGCTCTTTCTTTTTGGTCACCTCCCTGACCCTTACCTGTAATTGGACAGAAAATGAGCAGCAGAAGGCCCAAGAGGTCATCTCTTGCCACTCTCTTTCTGGTCACCTCCTTGCCCCCACCTTTATTGGACAGTAAATGAGCAGCAGAAGATCAATGAAGAAATCTCTTACCTTTTTATTTCTGGTCATCTCCTTGCCCCCTACTTGTAATTTGACAGTGCATGGGCAGCAGAAGACCAATGAGGTCATCTCTTGCCTCTTACTTTTTGGTCATCTCCATGCCCCCTATTTTGTAATTGGTCAGTAAATGAGCAGCAGAAGACCAATGAAGTTATCTCTTGCCCCCTTTTTTCTGATCACCTCCCTGCCCTTACCTGTAATTGGACAGAGCATGAGCAGCATAAGACTAATAAGGTCATCTCTTGTCCCTCTCATTCTGGTCACCTTCCTGGCCCCTACTTGTAATTGATCTTCTGCTGTTCACGCACTGTCCAATTTCAATTAGGGGGCAGGAAGGTGACCAGAATGAAAGGGACAAGAGATGACCTCATTGGTCTTCTGCTACTCATGCACTGTCCAATGAGGTCCTCTCTTGTCTCTTTCTTTTTGGTCACCTCCCTACCCCCTATTTTTAATTAGTCAGTAAATGAGCAGCAGAGGACTATTGAAGTAATCTCTTGCCCCTTTCTTTCTGATCACCTCCTTGCCCCCCTACCTGTAATTGGACAGTAAATGAGTAGCAGAAGACCCATGAGGTCATCTCTTGCCACTTTCTTTCTGGTCATCTCCCTGCCCCACCTGTAATTAAGACAGTAAATGAGTAACAGAAGACTAATGAGGTAATCTCCTATTTATTATTTATTTATTTCAGCTACTTGTATAGCGCCATCAATTTACGCAGCGCTTTACATATACATTGTACATTCACATCAGTCCCTACCCTCAAGGAGCTTACAATCTAAGGTCCCTAACTCACATTCATACACATACTAGGGCCAATTTAGACCAGCATGTCTTTGGAGTGTTGGAGGAAACCGGAGTACCCGGAGGAAACCCACGCAGGCACAGGAAGAACATGCAAACTCTAGGCGGTTAGTGTCATGGTTGGGATTCGAACCAAGGACCCCAGTATTGCTAGGCAGAAGTGCTCTTGTGACGTTCTTTCTGGTCACCTCCCTGCCCCCTCCCTGAAATTGGACAGTGCATGAGCATCAGAAGACCAACTAGGTCATCTCTTGCCCTTTTCCTTCCTTCGGCATGTTCCTTGTCAGCAGATGCGCACTGTAGCACTCCTAATTGGCTCCTTGTACTGCTCCTACCTACCCGACCCGATTGCCACCACACAAGGAATTATAGGAAACCGATGCCAAGCAAAATTCAAGGAATTATGCTAGTTACAGATTACACATAGATCAAATATTTGTTTTTAGAAATATATGATTGCCTTAATTATTGTTGTGTTATATTTGCCTGGAGTTCAGCTTTAAACCCATATAGGTGACTCTTACCTGTAACCTGTCCCTTTTGTCAAAGTAAAAACAGACTGCAATGGTGAAAACGGACCAAAACCTTAGTAATAGAAATGTGCCAAAACAGGATCTGAGCAGTTTTTGGTGAGATTTGGCTGTAGAAAGGACCGTCATGGCTGTTCGGCTCCTGTATTTTTCATAGCTATAGTGTATAAATAGCAAGGAATGGGATTTATACCCGAGTATCTTGGGGCTTACTTAGCTGGTTGCCTAGACATAAACTGTACTTGTTGCTTGCACAGTCTCGGCAGGTGAACCATCTCACCAATGGAAGTGTCCATGTGCGAGGAAAATTGAAGAATCCCCAGCCAAAAGGCCTGTTTAGGGTTGTAACTGACATAACTAGTTGCCATTAAGGGACTCAGTACTGGTTCATACTTCTCTTTGTCATCAGAGACATGCACATTAATAAGAACCATGTGAGCTCTTTGAGAAAAAAAAAAGTTTACGTGAAACTCTACTTTTGTGAAATAAATTTAAAAAAATGATCTTCTTGTTATCTGTATACATTGCAATGATTTTAGACAAATTCACCTGTTTCCTGCTCTGTAGGTATTGATGCATTTTTGTCACTTCCTCCTTACCGAGTGCTAAGTGGGAGGGTCTGTCTGCTATGATCACATGATCGGTCCCACTGATGTCATAAAACAAAAGACACAGCATTGATCCAATTATAAGAACAAGAAATTACTGTATATTTTTAGGGCTGTTGCAAGAGGAAGCAACTTTGCAATTTTTGGGTGGTTAGAAAATTGAAGCAGGATGGAATCAATGAAAAAAAAAAATATGCATACTGTGTATGTGTGTATATGATTTTATTTTATTTTTATTTATTTTTTTAATTGTGTATATATATTTGTCTTTCCTTATTTAATTTTATATGTATATTGTTTCTCTATCTTTTTTTAAAATGTAACACATATATATTTTTCTTTTCTTTAATTGTGTGTATATATATATATATACCGGTATATATATATATATATATATATATATTAAACAGGGCTTTTTTTCTCATAAAATAGGTGCAGGAACTCCCCCCTTCTGAGTAACTTCTTGTCTACGCCCCCTACCCACCTCTGAGCAACATCCTTGGTTCCACCCCCTACCCACCTCTGAGAAACATCCCTTGGTTCCACCCCCTACCCACCTGTGAGCAACATCCCTTGGTTCCACCTCTGAGCAACATCCCTTGGTTCCACCCCCTACCCACCTCCCAGTATTGCCCCTTTTAGAGACTTACAGAACCAAGTATCATTTTATGGTGATAAGTGATTTGTATGGAATTTGTTAAAGAGGAAGTAAGCCCTGATGGGTTTTACTTTCTCTTTTTTTTCCCTTTTTTCCCTTACAAAGTAAAAGGATAATGGGCTAGTATGCATCGCTACTAAACCATTATGTGCCATTTACCTGCAAACTCAGCCCGCCATGACCCCGCTGCTGGCCGCATCTCCTTTCCTTCTGGAGGGCCGTTTCTTCACAGCGCATGTGGCCATGACATCATCAGCGTACGTTTAGGGGATATTTACAGTACCTTATTATAGGCTTACCTATAGGTACAACTTCCGCATTTAGGGTATACAACCACTTTAATAATAACAAGTAAAGCAGTACAGTAGATCCCCAGCAGCAATAGACCCTTCTCAGCAACTATAGATTCCTAAAGCAACAATAGATTCCCCCCAGCAACAATGAACCCCAACAACAATAGACCGCAGTAGCAACAACAGATTTCCCAGCATCAGCCCAGTGTCAATATACTCTCCAGCAGCCAGCAACATTAGAAAACTTCCTCAACAGTAGATCCCTTCCAGAAACAATTGACCCCCCCCAGCAAAATAAGCCCAACCAACAACAATAGTTCCCCCCTCCAGCAACAATAGACTGCCACGCAAAAATAGATGCCCCCCAACAACAATAGACTCACTCAACAGTAGATCCCTTTCAGCAATAACTGCCCCCCCCCAGCATCAATAATAGATCTCCGCCATGCAAAAATAAATCCCCTCCAGGAATAATAGATCCCCCAGCAGCCAGCATTAATAGACTCTCCAGCACACCCCAGCACCTCTTGCCATACATACATGCTGGAGGTGCCGGAACTGCATTCCCCCGCGTTCCCGCTGAAAAAAAGCCCTGTATATATATAGATAGCAAAGTTCTGAGGGTGAGGTGAACATTGGTCATAGGTGTCCGTGCTAAGCAATCAGGCCTTCCCAAGGGCCATTATATAAAAACAAAGGTGATGGGATTGCTGCACAAAAATCTATCTATCCAATATCTATCTATACACACACACACATTTTTTTCTTTCTTTTTTTTTTTTTTATATATAATATTTTTTTTTCTTTCTTTTTTTTTTAATTTTATATTAGATATATTTTTTTTCTTTCTTTCTTTTTTTGTTCAAATATTTTAATAAAGTATAACAATGTCATATTACACTTTCCAGGTAGATAAAGAAAAGCATAACAAAGAGATTCAAAGTAAATGGTTTGTTATAAAGCGCAAAAGCAATGTATCGATCACAATGGGGGGTTTTGTATTTTTTTTTCATAAACAAAAGTGGAGTTTCCTTCAAAAAATGCCTAAAAAAAAAAGTGCAAAAACACACCTAGCCAGGTCCGAAAATAAATGAGACTGTTTTATGAACAAGGAACTTGCATTTCTCTGCTCATATCAATCATTGGGGTGAGTCCAGAAATAAAACTTGTGCTAGTTTTAAAGTTATTTAACTCTAGACCCGGCCTTTTGTTTTGACCGGGGTTCTTCTTTAACACAATCACGGTTTTCAGAGCCGTTTACAGTCCAGTTGCAGATTGCATAGTCTGGATGGAGTTCAGAGAGAATGTACATTAGGGAGCGGGGCTGTCCCCCCCTCCTTAGGACTGAATCGCATGTAGTTCAGCAGAGACATGATTGTAATTCTGTGGGTTCTTCTTTTGTAGGAAAATAATTTTCAGTTTCTTTTCATTTGTGCAGTTAAATGAGAAAAAAAAAATTCTTATGTTTCTTGTAAAATTGTAAAATTAAAGCGCCAGATTTGACAATAAAATAATGTAAAATTTTATTTTTCTTGTGTTGTTTTCCGATTATACGGCTTGATACATCTAAGCAGTGAGAAGTATTATACCAACCTATAGCTAGAGGAAACTGTGGTTGCATAAGCATGCATGCATGGGTCATCCATTGTATACAGGTCCAAGCTATGGAATGGGACGGGGCAACCTGAAACCTCCTAGCATCAATCTGCATTGAGAAGGTAAGATCTGAACACTTCTTATCTACTGCAGGAAGACGCTTACCATAACCTTATTGTCATTTTTGAATATAGATCTGATATAAAGTGAACCTGTCATAAAAGATATTGGGGGGGGGGGGCTGGCCCTATAGGTCCCCTTCTGAAGTTAAAAGTCCCCTTGTAGTCACAGGAACATTGCACTAACAGCCTCCTTTTTTTGTCGTTTAACCAGTTCAGCCCCGGAAGATTTGGTTGCTGAGTGACCAGGCCATTTTTTGCGATTCGGCACTGCGTCGCTTTAACTGACAATTGCGCAGTCGTGCGATGTTGCACCCAAACAATATTGACGTTCTTTTTTTCCCCACAAATAGAGCTTTTTTTTGGTGGTATTTGATTGCCTCCACGGTTTTTATTTTTTGCGCTATAAACAAAAAAAGAGCGACAATTTAAAAAAAAAAAAAACACAAAATTTTGTACTTTTTGCTATAATAAATATCCCCATTTTTTTAAAAAAGCAAATTTTTTCTCAGTTTAGGCCGATATGTATTCTACATATTTTTGGAAATAAAAATCGCAATAAGCATATATTGATTGGTTTGCGCAAAAGTTATAGCGTCTACAAAATAGGGGATAGATTTATGGCATTATTATTTTTTTTTTACTAGTAATGGCGGCGATCTGCAATTTTTATCGGGACTGCGACATTATGGCGGACACATCGGACAATTTTGACATAGCTTTGGGACCATTGGCATTAATACAGTGATCAGTGCTATAAAAATGCATTGATTACTGTAAAAATGTCACTGGCAGGGAAGGGGTTAACACTAGGGGGCGATCAACTGGTTAATTGTGTTCCCTAGTGTGTGTTCTAACTGAAGGGGGGAGTGTACTGACTAGGGAAGATGACAGATCGCTGTTCATACTTTGTATGAACAGATGATCTGTCACTTCTCCCCTCACAGAACCGGCATCTCTGTTTACACACAGAGATCCCGGTTCCCCCGGTTATCGCCGTGTTACGAGCGATCGCGGGAGCCCGGCGGTTATCGAGACCTCTGGGCACTCGCTTCGGCTCCGGGGGCGAGCTTCCGATTTTACATCCGCAGCTCAAGTAAGAAAAGATTAAACAAACATACAGGATTCTGATATTCGGTTCAAAAACAGAAAAAATAAGAGAGGATGTGGTCTGAATTTGCATTCCTATCCAATGAATTAAGTAGTAGGCGGTATAGTGCGATTTGAATTTTCCCAAGAGTACCAGATTTTATTAAACTTTCGGGGGCATCCCCCAGCCTCATATGTCAATTTGTATAGTGGGAGTGCTTGGTTAATGATGGTAAGCCAGAAAGTTATAGTGGATGAGGACTGTGACTTCCAGTGCATAGTTATGGATTTCTTCGCATAAAACAAGACTATACGTAAAAAGGCTTGTACATTTTTAGACATTTATCATCAATGTAGCCCAGTAGGCATCTCAAGGGGTTGCAGATGTTGGGTATTTGAGTAATTGAACTAATAAAGGCAGTCATTTCTGACCAAAATCTCTTAATCTGTGGACATTCCCACATCATATGGTAAAATGTGCCATCAGCCGTGTTACAGCTAGAACAGGTTGCAGAGGACAGTCTATTCAAGCAATAGAGTAAACAGGGAGTAGAGTAGGACCTGTATAATAGTTTGGTTTATATGACCTTGTCTCGAGAAGAGATAACTGTAGAGACCTGGAGAGGAAGGACCTCCTGCCAGATATCCTCTGTCAACTCCAGTATGTCAGAGCGCCACCTACTCTCCGTGACTCCAGTCCCACTAGTGGTGGAGTGAAGGAGAGACTTGTAATATGTGGAAACAGAACAGGTAGCTTTAGCGTGTCTGGCAATTCGGACTGCCCCTCCTCCTTAGTGAGAACTGTATCTCCTGAAATTTACCTGCTCTGTGCAAGGGTTTTGCACAGAGCGGCCTTGATCCTCCTTTTCTGGGGTCCCCTGGCAGCGCTCCTGGCTTCTCCTTCTCATTGGGTGCCCCCACGTAGAGCCGCATTCCATGGGGGCACTAGTGCGGGCGCGCTACCGAGTCCCACTTCTGCTTCCATTGACACAGACAGCAGGACTCAGCCCCGGCTCCCATGTCACTGGATCTGATTGACAGCCAATGGCTCCCGCTGCAGTCAATCTATCCAATGAGGACCTGAGACAGCGGCTGGAGCTGCTGTGCTCACCCTCGACGCCGGAACGATGGGGCTCAGTAAGATAAAGGGGGGCTCTTAGGGGGCAGCTGCACCACAGAAGGTTTTTTTTTACCACTCCTTTCAGTACTACCAGCCCGTTGGATTTTCTGCATGTGATTGCTGTGTTGATGGTGGAATGGAGCAATGAAAGAAAATCTCATTATCTATGGCTTGTCTTACTATCAATTTCCTGTGCAGGGTGTTTAAATCTGAATGCGCAGTCCAATAGACAGCACAGTTCTTAGTAACAGACCTGATCACACGTTTACACCCCTCCCCCCCCCCTCCCTGCAATACAAGTCAGTGAGAAGACACTTCTGCTGAGAGGTGTGGCTGTTACTCAGCTCTGCCAGCAGGGGGCACTGCAGTGTAAGGGCAGGGAGAAACATATGACTTAGGAAAAAAAAGGTATTTTGATGCATTTCCCAGAAAAATAAGTCACAAGTTGTAACGTGAGTGGGGGTGAGTTTTTCAGACAGGTGTCTGTGTATCTAAACCCCAAAAATGTAATCTATTGCAACTTTCCAACCATTGGATGTTGTGGCTGCATTCGTTTTCTCTTTTTTTAGGTTTTCTTCCTTATTTTCACCTGTTGAATCTGTAAGTAACACACATCCTGTCCTAAGGTGACAATGCTCATTTTATTATACTGTATCTATGAAAGGGGGTGGTCTGTAGTCCACATAGAAAACTGGAAACCATTTAACTTAGCCTTTCTCAAATTTTTCAACACAAACGAACCTTTGACATAATGTTCTGGTCTCAGGGAACCTCTGCTAAAAATTCTTATATCTACAATTCATGATACATTAGTGTGATGGTCAGTGGGAAGAATGCTCCTTACACTTAGGATAATTCTTCCCAATGATTACATCACAGAGAGCTAAAATGATCAATGGTGTCAGTGGGAACTTGTCTGAGAGGCGGAAATTGCTTATTGCTCAAGGAACCCCTAGAAACCTCTGAAGGAACCCTGGTTGAAAAAACCCTAATCTAACTGATGAGAGTGCAGTAGGGGCAGGGAGCACAGGAAGTTAGAAACTCATTTGATTTCTAACAGGATCAAAAAGTGAATGGTATTAATGTGCAGCAACCTCTAGCAACCAATTAGTGAATGGTAATAATGTGCACTAACCCCTCTAGCAACCAATTAGTGAATGGTAATGATGTGCAGTAACCTCTGGCAACCAATGGATGAGCGGTAATGATCTGTAGTAAACTCTAGCAAACAATGGGTGAGCTGTAATGATGTGCAGCAACGTCTAGCTACCAACTGGTGAGTGGTAGAGATTTGCAGTAGCCTTTAGCAACCAATCGAGTGGTAGAGATGTGCAGTAACCTCTAGCAAGCAATCAGTGAGTGTGGACCAGTTCTTTATGTGTACATTAGTAAAGTTTTTTTTTTCGATAAAGCCGGCCATAGACAATTCGAATCTCGTCCGGTCCAGCAGGAACTGGCCAAGATTTGAACCATGTATGGGCAGGCTGAATGTATCATCTATCAACTTGGGTATAACCAGCCTGTCAGATTTTACATGTGATTATTGCTAGCCGCTAGCAATAATCATGTGTTCTCCCGGTGGAGACGGCTTCCCCTGCCCAGAGAACAAATTGTTTTCGCAGGAGGGAATCCACGGTCAACACTGTGCTGATGGGGGAATCAAGTTTTTTTTTCTTTCCTGCAACCTGGAGCTGGGGGGGGGGGGGCAATAAAATATTTTGCCCAGGGTCCAATCAATATTAAAGACGGCCCTGATTTGAGGGTATGTACATCCAAATCGGAGGAAGGGTTTAGGAATTACTAGGCTGGAGTTCGAGGGCCGCCTGTGCTGTTTTCCTTGTGGCGTAAGCTGCCACAAGTCACTTGCTGGTTGGTATTGCACAAAGAGTAGGCGCCCTCGTATTGTTCTTGAAATTTTATTTCAAGTTGGTCCTTGTGAGTCCTCTGTGGCCACACAGTGCCTTCCCTGTAGGCGTGGACGATTTCGGTGACTTTCGTTGCTGGTCCGTTGGCGGTGGTCTGAATATTCCCTGAAGAAGCCAACTTTGGTGAAACATGTCGAGATTAAACAATACCTTATTGTAAAGGATTCTCAACAAAATAATAAAAATGAACATTTTATTTAAGATTTTATTCATTTGTCCAATTACATTTGAGCCCCTGAAAATGGGGGAGACTGTATATAAAAATGGTTGCAGTTCCTAAAATTTGTACTTGATATTTATGTTCAACCCCTTGAATTAAAGCTGAAAGTCTGCACTTCAAATTCATTTGGATTGTTTCACTTTAACCACTTGCCGACCAGCCGCCGCGGCAGGTTGGCACATTCCCGGGAATCGCCGTAGCTGTACATCGGCTCCTTTAAAAGCCATAGCAGGCGTGCGCCCACTGCATGGTGGGGGAAATGATGCACGTGACCGGCAGTCGCGATGTCTGCCGGCCACGCGCGATCACGGGCACGAGAGCCAGAACGGGGATGTGTGTGTGTAAACACAAAAAAAAAAACCATTCTGTCAGGAGAGGTAAGACAGATCGTGTGTTCCTACTAAGTCACATCCCCATACAGTTAGAAACATCTAGCAGGGAACACACTTAACCCCTTGATCGCCCCCTAGTGTTAACCCCTTCCATACCAGTGACATTTACACAGTAATCAGTGCATTTTTATAGCACTGATCGCTGTATAAATGTCAATCGTCCGGAAAATGTATATATATGGACCTAACTGTATTTTAACTGAGTTCCATGTAAATGTTTCATTCTAAATGCACATTAACGGTTTGTGGACAGACATGGCAGGTATCTTACCCAAATGGTGGGGACATTGAGATATCTGCCAAATTCCAAATCTGCCAGGTACCTTTGGGATTTACATATGTTGAAAAATTTGTTCCCTTATCTTATTAGAAGTAGAAACGGTCAGCATACACACGTCACAAAAACTTCTTTCCAGAGTACTTGATTCTGAGCTTTTCTCAATCTTTTTACCCTGGATGATCCCTCAAAACAATATTGAGGTTTCAGGGAACCCCTGCTAAACATTTCTATATATACGATACATTTTATGGTAAAATAGCACGATCAGTTAACTGTCGAATAGAATAATACGGCATACCTAGAATATTTGACACTCAGAGCAGATTTGTTTTACAAAATTCCCTTGCTCTATATGTCGTTCATAATCATAAAAATGAATAGTAATTGCCAGAGAAGAAACACAGACTGTGAAAGTTGTAGTGTCCCTTTACACTAGGCAATGTAAAAGTGTCCCCTTACATTTGCAGTCAGCAGATAAATGCCTCTTTACAACGTGATCAGTGTAGAATTGGCCCCTTACATTGAATGTTGGTAATAAATTGCTCCCTTACACTAGGCAGTGGGAAGGTGTCCCCTTACATTTGTGGCCAGTGAAGAAATGCCTCTTTACATTGGTGATAAGTGGGGAAAAAAGCCCCTTTGCATTGGTGATCATTGTTGAATTGGGCCCTTATATTGCACATCAGTGGTAAATTGCCCCTTTACACTAGTCAGTGGAAAAATGTCCCCTTACATTGGTGGCCAGTGGAAAATGCATCTTTACATTGGTGGCCAGTGGAGAAATGAATCTATAATGGTGGTCAGTGGAGAAATGCCTGTTTACATTAGTGGTTCATGGATAAATGCCCCCTTGCATTGGTGTTAAGTAGGGAAATGCCCCTGTGTTTGTGGTCAGTGGAGAAATGCCTCTTTACAATGTTGATCAGTACAGAATTGGCCACTTGCATTGCATATCGGTGGCAAGTGGAATAGTCCGTGGAAAAGCGTCACCTTACATTGGTGGCCAGTGGAGAAATGCCTGTTTATATTAATGGTCTGTGGAGAAATGCCCCCTTGCATTGGTGTTCAGTCGGGAAATGCCCCCTGTATTGGTGGTCAGTGGAGAAATGCCTCTTTACATTGGTGGTCAGTAGGGAAATGCCTGTTTATATTAGTTGTCAGTAGAGAAATGCCTCTTTACAACGGTGAATAGTAAATTGCACCTTTACACTAGGTAGTCTAAAAGTGTCCCGTTACATTTGTGGCAAGTGGAGAAAATGCTTCCTGACATTGATAATCAGTGGAGAAGCGCCCCATCACATTGGAGTCAATGGAGAAATGATTCTTTACATCAGTGGTCAGCGGGGAATATTCCCCTTTTTGTACATTAGTAGTCAGTGGAGAAATGTCCCATTAGGTTTGTGGTCAATGGAAAAATGCCTCTTTACACTGGTGGTCAGTGGCAAAAAGCCCCTTTGCACTGGTGATCATTGTTGAAATGACCCCTTATTTTGCATGTCAGTGGTAAATTGCCCCTTTACATTAGTCAATGGAAAAGTGCCCCCTTACATTTGTAGCCAGTAGAGAAACGCTTCTCGACATTGGTGATCAGTGGAAAAATGTCCCCTTACATTGGTGGTCAGTGGGGAAATGCCCTCTTACATTTGGGGTCAGTGCTTAAATTTGTAGTCTTTGTAGGTAGGAGGTCATTGCTCACTGCTCAAAGAACCCATAGCAACCTCTGGAGGAACCCTAGTTGAGAAAGCCCGCTTTCAACAGTCAAAATCCCCCGCAACTGCAGCATTAGCCCAATTTTTGCAGCACTGCTCACATATGAGGTGTAACAATTTAGTTCCTGGAATGCCCGCAGCGAGGCACTATGGTGTTGAGTCCCACAGCCACTCGCACTGGAGCGTGTTCTAACATGTTCCAACTTGCACTCGCCTGGGTCGCAGACCAGATGACTCGGTCTTCACAGAGTAGTAGAAGAAATAACACGTGTTGGCGGAAAATGAGTGACAGGAATCTTGTGCAGCGGATTAACATCAGATTTTGCATGAAAATTGGCAAAAGTGCAAGTGAAACATTCAGCTTTGTAACAACAGGCTTATGGCGAACATTCCATGAAGAAATCAAATGTTTTTGAATGGCATAGGCAGTTTAAGGAGGGGCCGGAATATAGGTTATAGGAATCTGTTTCGTGGAAAAGACTGGAAATCTGGCCTGACAATCAGATTCTCCACCACGACAATTCTCCTGCACATGATGAGTTAAGTGTTTGCCAGTGCCTGGGCTGGAAATCCTTTCCGAAACTTGACCAACCATCTTATTCCCCTGACTTAGCACCCTGCGACTTTTGGCTGTTTGTAAAAATGAAAAATGCCTTTAAAGGACACCGATGTGTTGATATTCAGAACATCCAGCACGCCTCGACGAAGATGCTGCGTTCTGCAAAATGAATTCCAGGTATATTGCTTGCTTCTATTGCTTTATGTGTAGTTAGCCTTAGAAGTTTAAAAGTTGTATTACTGTTTACACTTTATTTGTTATGTGCGTGCAGCCTGCCCACCGCTCATAAATTACCACAGCTAATAAGTACAAGAGCAGTGAACCTGAAATGTTTATGTTCCTTCTGCAGTATGGACTTTATCTTTAAATCCCTATATGGAGTGACATACTGGGGCAGAGGGCTTAACAAAACATTAACAGCTTTTCCATCAGAGAAACAAGATCACTCAACATTATAACTCCAGAGATGAGCAGGCCTCTTCATCAAAGACCAATGATGATCCCCGAGAGTGCAAAGGAAGCACAGTAGCAGGGTACAGGGCTTAAAAACTTTCAACACTTGACAAAGAATCAAAGAATTCATCAACCTGGGTCGAATTCATCAACCATGGGTTTAATACGGCCACAGCAGCCAATTTTATTAACCACCAAGAATAAAATAACATTACATTAAAAACATACCAATAAGTGCAAATTCAACAATGAAATTTTAACAATGCCCAACAACAAGGGGTCTTTGGGTGTCCTTAAGGCACAACTTTAATTGGAATCGTCCATGTCCTCAGCCGCACCCAAACTGGCTCTAAGACAATCTGACATCACACATACTTCTACCCCCCCCCCCCCCCCCCCCAGGGGACCTAGCTCCTGGGAGAACCACCACTAATCAAGTGGAAGCCCCATACCCTGGATGGGCCCCATAATTTTGTAAACATGTAATTACTCACTGACCCCCCCAAAGACCTGAACCTCCAACTGCTGTGACAAAGTGTGCAACAGACACAATTATTATTTTTTATTTCTTGATTTATTTTTTGTATATAAACTCGATCAAAACCTGAGAAACAAAACATCCCCACTACCCATACACTTCGGTAACCCCTAACACAAGGACGGGCGGGAGGGAAGTTACCTCTTCTCCTGAACTCCTTGGAATGAGCAATAAACTACCTAACTGCAAAGACCCTCTCATCTGCACCCTGCCCATCCAACCTCTGCCTCTAATCAGGTAAGGCTACACCCCTTCCCTCCACACTGACTTAGCTGACTGTTCCCTGACCCTGTTCCTCCCATAGTCATGCAGCCCCTCCGTCGATTTTCTCCTCCAGGTCTCACTTTATTTGTAAGCTATAGTATTACTTTCAGGGAGGTAGACTGTAGGCCGGGGCTCTGTAACCAGTAGATCGCGGACAGGTGACTGGTAGATCGTGGTCTGGGCTTGCTGACCCGCCATCCCAGAGCATCAGAGTGCAACGCAGAGGGACTACTTAAAAGTAAAGTTGGAGTTGTAGTGGGGAACAAGAGTGGCATTAGCCAATGGCTCCTCTGTAGTGCCGGCTCCTGTCCCATGCGGAGTGATACCAACTGCACCCAACCTCTTATCCCCGCTAGCGGTCTTCAGAGTGGTGCCAGCAGCAGGAAAGAAGAGATCTTCAGGTCAGTGTGAAGCCATACACCGGACATAAAGGTATAGGGCTGCTTTCACACTGATGCACTGCGGTTTACCCACACCGCGGGTGCAAGTGTACCTGCAGCTTAGCCACAGACTTCTATTATATCCTATGGATTTGGTGCACTTTCTGAATGCAGGAGTTTTGGTGCGCTTTCAGAAAGTGCACCACACCTGAATGATATAAAGGAAGTCTATGGCAAAGCAAAGCTAACCCAGGAGAGTCGCAGATGCACTGCGCTGCACCCGCGGTACAGGTAAACCGCAGTACATCAGTGTGAAAGGTGCCTTATAGGGGGCTCAGAACAGTAAGGATTCATTTACATTTGCAGTCTGGGGTGGGGGGGTGGTTAAATCCCATAGTTAAGATGTGGTTTTTAGCACCCCGCCCCAATTACACCCCTTTTAGCTGCAGTAGCCAGGGGTGTACACATGTCACAGCAGTAATTATATGCCCTGTTATGATTGGTGGGTGTAGCACCTGCCACACATGACCCATTCAAGTGAATGAGGCAACTCTGCAAGTGCCCTGCAACCTTGTGCAGTATAGCAAACAAGGGGTTAAAGCAGGCAGCGTTGTGTTGCTTTCTCACCTTCAACCCCTTGGACCCCGCAGAAGCATGTAGTTTGGGGGGGGGCAGTTACAGAGTGGCCACATTTATTTGAATGGGTCATGATTGGCAGGTTGCAGCACCCACTAAAAGCAACAGGGGGTTTAATTCCTACTGCGGCATATGTACACCTTTTGGCTAAAGGGGGTAGGGATTGGAGGTGGTAAAACCGCAAATCAACTGCAGGGTTTTAACACCCCCCCTACAACTTTACCTGTGAATGAGCCCTAAGGGTGTCTCTGCTGAATGCAACTAAGGGCTCATTCACAAGTGCAGCAGGCACTGCTGCTCCTCTGAAAAGCGATCTAAGTGTGTTTGACAGCTGGTGAGGAGGTGATATGTTGCCTTCTCACCACCTGATTTAAACCAATGATTGCTGTGCAATGCATGCGATTGCGTCATGGTAGTACGGCAATTAGAGGTTTAAATCAGGAGGCAACACTGTCCCCTGTGAGCTTTCACTTCTCCCATGTTGTTCCGGTAGATCTCCACCTCTTTAAGGTTGCCTACCCCTGCTGTAGGCTCACCGTGCAGAGAGATGATGTGTCAACATGGCAAGATGGAACAAAAGAAATGATGAGATCAGTATGCCCTGGACTAAGAACAAGACCCCCCCTGATGATGATGATATCGGCGGAATCTGTGGCCACTTTCTATGCACGTCCACACAGTACAACTCAGCCCGAGGTGTGAGCGGGCAACATGTTTCGAGGGGTCTGCCCCCTTTGTCAAGCCTTACAGCTGTCATATGATAGCAGGCCGCCAGACCAGTCAGCTACAGTTGGGGAATTCCCTGCCCTGCAGCCCTATATAACAAAGGGACAGATGTGCTGGTGACATCATTGTGCTAATATGGCCTCATCGTGTGACGGTTTCCCACAGGTTCGGCCTGAACTTGGTGCATTCCAAACCTTAGCTCAGCTTTAATTCTGGCCTGTCCATGTGCAGACGGGGCCTACTTGCCCTGCACGTGGGGGTACCTTTCTCATGTATGCGCTCATCAATGCACAGGATCAGGCGGGGCCACATCCATGTGAAGGTCAAACATTACGGCGGTACTCTGGCTTAGAGGTGAGCCGTACACTGTATGCAGTAGTTAAATGTACAGAGCCTCTCTGTAAAAGTGCTGTCCCATGTTACTACACACCTTTCCCAATGGCTAGGTTGCAGGGTCTAAATATCCCGGGTCCTGATTAATTTGAGGGCACTGACCGATAGGGAGGGAGCCAGATCAAGACCCCCTCACTACTGGAGGACCTGCCACCTTTGTCAGGTACCACGCTTCATACATGATCTGCTGCTTAAACAAACCTCATCAGTTTTTGGTTACCTGTGGCAACTGCTCTCCAAGTCTCCTGCCGAGTTAAGCATTTGTAGTGGCCTTGCTTCATACCCCATATGTGCTTTACAGGCCCTGTTCTTCTGATATGCCATGTGTTACTATGCACCCCTTTAAATAACTTCAGACCAGGCTTGGGATGTTTTAAGAACTTTACTGAAAACTCTCCCTCATGGCAATATCCATACAAATGATAATACAGTCCATCCCTAACTACCTAAACTGAGCCTGCCCAGGCATACCTTAGTAAGGAGCAAGCCCATAATTGCCGCTCTCCAAAAGCTTGGCAGATTCTTCAGATGTTCCGTGGGACTACATGGCGCAGAAGCCCCTTCTCAGTATCCTATGTGCGGTGGCCCCGGGCCTGGCCCCTCGTTGCATAGAGAAGGAAGTCAGGGCCTAAAAAGCCTGGGAAAAGAGCCCAGACCCAATTAACCCCTTCCCAGCCTGGGAGGGCTAACCAACCTTGCTACGACAGAACGTTCTTTGTAGGCACCTGCCTACACACGGCCCCCTGGGTTTTTACCGATGTACTTGCCCCTGTCTTATGTTTGATACAATCATAGGAGCTACTTGTTGTGGATTACATGGACAATTTCCCATTAAAAGGATCAGACCTTTAATCTGTCCATCTTAGCCAATGTCCAGCAGACAGTGCAGACTCAGCAAAGCTTTGGTTAGATCCTCAACCTTTGAAAGTCATTGCCGGCTGACACATCAACTGGAGTAAATGGACCTGATATTAGATATAACCCTGTCCAAGAGCTTTATGTCTGGAGACAAGCTTCAGTCTTCAGGCCCAGAGTCATCCCTGGATTCATGCCTGCATGAGGGTCTTGAGGTGTGCCCAATTTCACTCCAGATCAGTGGCGGCTGGTTCTCAATATTTTTTGGGGGGAGGTGGTTAAACCAACGCCAACCCCCCCACCCAACCTGGGAGACAGACGGGAATACTGCAATTCCCCCCCGCAGAAGGTGGACAGGAATGCAGCAACCCCTGCTGGAGACTGACGGGAATGCTGCTATACCCCCCCACGGGAGATGGACGGAAATTCGGGGGCAGATCAGGCAGACATAGATCCGGGCTGCAGCTACTTGCTCCGGGGCCATTGCTTCGACTCCAGGCCGAACAAGAAGTGGGTCCTGACTGAAACCCGATTAGCTGGGAGTCCTAAGACTCCCTGGCCAATCGGGTCTCAGGAACTGCTTCCTGATTGGCCGGGAGGAGAATCAGGAAGACAATAGTGGATATTAATTCACTATTGTTGCAATAGTGAATTAATATATATAAATATAACGACGGCGGCTGGTCGGCAAGTGGTTAAATCACTTTTTTAAATCTCCCCTTAACAAGTCATTGGGATTTTGCCTGTAACCCAGCCTAAAACAAAGACTTTCACAGACAATTAGTGCTCTGTGCAGCTGAGACTCCACCGCCTCCATAGACTTACCAATCAAACTGCAAATGTCTGCAGATCTATATGAGGTACGAAAACAAATGACCTTTACTGGAAATGTCCTTTGCTAGACTAGTTGAACATCCCGTGTTCTCTTCATGGATGATTATCCCAGGAAGCAGCAGCTGATACACTTTAGTAACATATTACACAGAAGTTCCGGGCCCTCCCTATTACTGCCCTGTATATAAGAAGAGATAGGTAAAGGCAACACCGCAAGCTGGAATATAGACAAGGAGACTCCAATGCCACATAACAGGTGAGTCCGGTGTTGGGGGACAGTGGACACAAGTCACTAAAGGTTATTGCATGCGTTATGACGGTCACGTAAACACTTAACGCATGCGATAATGAAAATATCAATTCAATATCGGTCGTATGCGGTGTTTAGCGCAAACACTAAAAACGCTTGTTAAATACCGCATATAAAAGCCAGACACGTGAATAGGGGGTGGCCACGGCAGCGATGGATAGATTCATGCTATGCATGAATCTATCCATTATCCATATAGGGCAGGGATATGCAATTAGCCGACCTCCAGCTGTTGCAAAACTACAAGTCCCATCATGCCTCTGCCTCTGGGTGTCATGCTTGTGGCTGTCAGAGTCTTGCTATGCCTCATGGGAATTGTAGTTCTGCAACAGCTGGAGGTCCGCTAATTGCATATGCCTGATATAGGGGGTGGTGTGGACAGAGGGGGCGCTCCTAATGGACGGGCCGCCACTGCTCTGGAGGCTGGAAGATGGCATAGCACAGAAAATGGAGCCCTTTGAATCCAGTCTTCTGGAATTTAAAGTAATGCAGAAGAGGAGGAGGAGGAGGAGGAGGAGGAGGAGATCTCGAATGGTCCTTTTAAAGGAAATTTCTGGATAAATTCACGGATGCTGATACCCTGAAGAAGTTCTGCTTATCCAAGGCACTAATCATGGAGCTGTATACCCAACTCATAGGGAGCCCTCATCCCAGAGCAGCCATGATTAAATTGTTGGCTGCCTTACACTTTTACACGTATGCCGCGTACACACGATCGCACATTCCAACAACAAAACCGTGGATTTATTTCCGACAGATGTTGGCTCAAACTTGTCTTGCATACACACGGTCACACAAATCTTGTCGGAAATTCCGAACGTCAAGATAGCGGTGACGTACAACGCGTACGACGAGCCGAGAAAAATGAAGTTCAATAGCCAGTGCGGCTCCTTCTGCTCGATTCCGAGCATGCGTGGAATTTTGTGCGTCGGAATTGTGTACACACGCTCAGAATTTCCGTCAACGGATTTTGTTGTCGGAAGATTTGAGAACCAGCTCTCAAATTTTCGTTGTCGGAAATTCCGACAAAAAAAAACATCCGATGGAGCCTACACATGGTCGGAATTTCCGACAGCAAGGTCCCATCGAACATTTGTTGTCAGAAAATCCGATCGTGTGTACGCAGCATAACGCAAGCGAGATGCTTGCCATAACTTACCTCAACAGTTTCAAGCGGTATTCGAGGCATAATTTGGAAATATAACGCATGCGAGATTTTAAGGAGAGTTTCTTTGTAAATTACACCGTTTTTTTTTTTTTTTTTTTTTAAACGCTGTGCGTTATTTTACCGCATACTCGGAATGCGGTAAAATATCACTTAATGACTTGTGCCCAGTATGGTTCAGACCCAAATTAATACATTTTGGAAACTGCAATCATGTTGTTGGTTTGTTTTGTAGCCTTTGTGCTGGCCACGAAGATGGCAACTCACAGACAATTGCAAACACCAATATCCAACACCCCAAAACAACCAAAGGGATAATGGCAACCTACTACCAATGGCTCCAATCAACAGTGTAAAATGATGGTGTTGGCTGCAGGTTGTCATCATCTGTTTGGCTGTTTTTGCAATAGAAAGCTGATTTTCTGATGTGTTAAAAGTCATTTTATATCAGGGGAAGTACAGGACGTTGCAGAAGGGATGCCAACACTGCAGTCATATCCTTAGCCTCCATTCACACTTGGCGTTTCCATAATGCGTGACAAAGCACACTGAAATTTAGCGTTTTGCTGCACATTTCGGAAACAGGCTGCAAACGTGTATCTCACTTGCTGTGAGTTTAAAGTGGTTCTAAACCAGGGGCGGTCCATCCATTAGGGGCGCCGCCCCCCCCTCTCCTCGCAACCCCCCTATGAGGTAATGGATAGATTCATGCATAACATGAATCTATCCATGGCCGCCCCCTGTTCATGCGTCCGACCCCTTTTGGGTCACTGGGTGCATGAATTACAGCGGTCAGGGTTTTTTTTTAAGCACCTGATTAGAGACATAGGCTCTAATAGGCTTCAAAATAGGGTGGGCTCCGGACGCTGAGGATGCGTTCAGAGCCCACCCAGGTGTGTTGCAACAGCGAATGAATATTTGCTGTTGCAACACTGATCCTCCTCCCGGCTAATCGGGAAACAGGACTGATATTCCTCACCCTTCAGTCATCATTGGCTGAAGGGACAAGCGATCCTATTGGACGCCTAGGAGGAGGAGAGGAGACGCACGCAGAAGCGAGGAGGAGAAGAGCCGCCCCGGCCCTGCCGATACCTGGATGGCCGGTCCCTCCTGCCGCTGCGTGGATGCTCGGTCCCCGCTGTCTAGATGGGGTAAATGCAGGTGGACCGACCCGCAGGGGGGGGGGGTTCGGTTGTTTGCCGCTCTCCCCAAACAAAAAACACCAGCTGCCACTGTTCTAAAGGCTGAAGGTTTTTTTTACCTTCATCCATTCTATGCATGATGGTAAAGAATCTTCTGAGTGCAGCATCCCCTTCGATACTTACCTGAGCTTCCCCTTGATCCAGTGATGTGCACAAAATCATCTGCTCTCTGGGTACTCTCCCTCCTCGTTGGCTAAAACAGCAGCAGGAGCACCAGCCCCCCTAATACTTACCTGAGTCCCATCCTGATCCAGCGACGTGCACAAGAGCCTCGACTTATCAGGGACTCTGCCTCCTCAGAGGGAGGAGGCGGGGCCGATCCGTGGCTCCGTGTCTGAATAGACAAGCAGAGCAGTGGCAAGGGAGCGCGCCTGCTTGGGTACCCCCCATTGCAAGCTGCTTGCTCTAAAGGGGCACTCGACAGGAGGTAGGGGCCAGGAGTGCTGGTGGGGGGCCCAAGAAGAGGAGGATTAGGGCTGCTTTGTGCAAAGCCACTGCACAGAACAGGTAAGTATGACATGTTTGTTATTTACAAAAAAATAAAATAAAAAATGTTGCCTTTATTGTCACATTCATTGTTAATGCCACCCCAAGAGTGGGTAGCAGACACAGGTTTACCGTGCGGCAAACATGCTACAAAAGGTGCCAAAACGTGCGGTGAAAAAAAACATGCCACCCTCCACTCCAAAAGAGATTTTGGAGCTTTTTTGGGGGAGGTGGTGGTGTCGCGACAAGCTGAAAACGTGCAAAAAAAAAAAAAAAAAACACAAAGTTCCTGCCATGCTCAGGTGAGAACCCAACCTTGCAAGCTAAGGGCCTTTACATCAGGGGTCTCAAACTGGTGGCTCTCCAGCTGTTGCAGAACTACAAGTCCCATCATGCCTCTGCCTGTGGGAGTCATGCTTGTAACTGTTAGCCTTGCAATGCTTCATGGGACTTGTAGTTTCGCAACAGCTGGAGGGCTGCCAGTTTGAGACCCTTGTTTTACATACTAGGTGTGGTATGATTGCTTCAGGTTGTTTTTCCAGCGCAGTTTCATTGCAAGACAACGCATAATGTCTTGTCTCCTACCTGGCTGGCTGTGGTGTGTAGTGAAAAAAAATAAGTACAGCAGGTCGTATTTTTTTTTTTTCCAGTGCAGCACAGTGCGAGGCAATCCAACGCCTCGCACCATGTAGTGGCCAATAGTACTTATTGCAGTGGTGTCCAAACTTTTGATCTTTCTGGGCCACATTAGAGGAAGAGGAGGTCTTGGGGCACACATAAAACACACTAAAAATAAGTATAGCTGATAAGCAGAAATAGGCAGATCACAAGAGAACAATCACTGTCTAGATAAATGTACCTATCTGAGTAATAAAACTTCATTTTTTTTTTGTAATTTTTTTATTATAAAAGGAAAGGGGGAAAACATTAAACAAATGTGAGATATTTGTGATATCACGTGACTTGGAGGGCTGGTGTTCTATCGAGAAATACCTCCCGTCGAAAAATGCCTTCCATGGCTCTGCACAGTACGCCACGTCACTCCAGCTGATACGTTGGCGTGACGTCAACATGGCGCATGCGCAGATCGTCTGAGGCATTATCTGACGATCTGCTAAGCGCCAAGAGAATGAAATGGTCAGATTCTGCCTCACTGTTGCGGGGCAGGTTTTGGCTGTATTGAACGGCATGTTTTCTGTCTGTTGCACGGCGGCTTGAGTGTGTGAAACGGCAGGTTAAAACACACAGAAAACCTGCCCTTTAGCACACTCACAACCCGCCCCACAATAGTGAGGCAGAATCTGACAATTACATATAAAATTGGTAATTTATAGCACTTGTTACATTTATTTAGTTATTCTGGTTGAAAATAGACATAAGTCCATCCAGTTCAACCAACATTGGTGTGCCCTAACATTAATTTTAGTGTATTTTTCCAGAAAGTTAGCATTTCCTAAACCGTTGAGCTAATATTGTGTAACAAAAAATTGTAACTACCCCCCTTTTATACCCCATGGTGTTTTCTTTCATAAAATATATAATGTTTGGGGGTTTTATGTAATCTTCAGGGCTAATGGAACGGCTCTGGCAGCAAAGGTTTAAACCAAATAAAAGGAGACGGCACAATCCAAGCATTGGATGCAAACGTCTTTATTGTATTAAAACTGGGTACATACAAAAGATCACTAATACCGGTGCGTACTCCTAGGGACACTGTATACGTAATCGCTTTTCGAAATGAAATGCGTCAGTAAATTTGTTTCCTGTGTCTACTTTGTTTTGACACAATAAGAAAATGTACTTTCAATACTGGATTGTGCCACCAAATCCATTGTTCAGCTGAAACATATTCCTTAGTGACAAACTATTTGTGCACCTGGCTGTGGATTGTGGGAAAGCCTGGACCGACCCAGGGCGGTATTACTGGACTGCACAAGGAAATGTTTAAATGTGGGGAGAACATAAATCTTCATGCAGACAGTGTCCTTGTTGGGAAAAATACAGTTATATAATAAGGGGTTTTGTGACATAACAGCTGCTAAGGATGCCAAGGGGCACTTGGTAGGATGTCACATGTGGAAGTTTACTATAGACAGGTTGGCCCTGATCTGGAAAAAATGCTCCCTGCTGCCAGAAATAATCGCATTATCTCGTATCGCCTGAGGCCAGCAGCTGGCACATTGCTAAAACCTCCCAGTGAATGAGGCATTATCTACAAACAGGTGCAACCTGTGCAGAAAATAAATGACCAGAAATTTACTGAGTCCTGTTCAAAGTAAACCATAACAGGATGACATTTAGTTTGATATATCTCTCTCCATCTATCTATATCTCCATCTATCTATCTATCCATCTCTCCATCTCTCTCTATCTATCTCTCCATCTATCTATATCTCTATATCTATCTATATCTCTATATCTATCTATATCTCTATCTATCTCTCCATCTCTATCTATCTCTCCATCTCTATCTATCTATCTATCTATCTATCTATCTATCTATCTATCTATCTATCTATCTATCTATCTATCTATCTATCTATCTATCTCTCCATCTATCTCTATCTATCTATCTATCTATATATCCATCTATCTATATCTCTATCTATATCTATCTATCTATCTATCTATCTATCTATCTATCTATCTATCTATCTATCTATCTATCTATCTATCTATCCATCTATCTATCGATCTATATCTCTCCCTCTCTATATATCTCTATCTAGCTATATCACTAGCTATCTATCGATCTATCTCTCTCTCTCTATATCACTATCTATCTATCTATCTATCTATCTATCTATCTATCTATCTATATCACTATCTATTGATCTATCTATCTATCTATCTAATTTTTATTTTTTTTTGTTTGTTTGCAATATAAACAAAAAAGACTGAAAATTTTGAAAAAAAAAAAAAAGATATTTTATACTTTTTGTTATAAAACTAGGGTACATTTTCTATCTATCTATCTATCTATCTATCTATCTATCTATCTATCTATCTATCTATCTATCTATCTATCTATCTATCTATCTATCTATCTATCTATCTATCTATCTATCTATCTATCTATCTATCTCACTATCTATTGATCTATCTCTCCATCTATCTATCTCTCTATCCATCTATCTATCTACACACACACAGTATAAAGTGAGTACACCCCTCACATTTTTGTAAATATTTTATTCTATCTTTTCATGTGACAACACTGAAGAAATGACACTTGTCTACAATGTACAGTAGTGAGTGTACAGCTTGTATAACAGTGTAAATTTGCGGTCCCCTCAAAATAACTCAACACACAGCCATTAATGTCTAAACCGCTGGCAACAAAAGTGAGTACACCCCTAAGTGAAAATGTCCAAGTTGGGTCCAAAGTGTCAATATTTTGTGTGACCACCATTATTTTCCAGCACTGCCTTAAAGTGGATGTAAACCCAATATCATCCTTTCTAAACTACTTCCATAGGGGTTATCTATAAGGATATACATGCCTCCTGCATGTATCTTTACTTGTCAAATGTCTCCCCTCTGTCTGTTATGAGACCCAAAAAAACTGCAGATTCTGTGGGCGGGTCTGTTGTCTGGAGCTCGGTGGGTGGAGTCGTGATGTCAGTAGACTCCCCGCCCACTTCTACACTCCCCTTGTCAATATGCATTTTCTCCTGTGCATTTCTTACACCAAACTTCTGCTATGATCTCTAACATCCAGTGAAAAGACAGGAAAGTAACCACATGACTTCAGCATGCCAAATCACGGTGAGGTGTGGAACAGCCAATCCTTGCAGAGCTGCTGATGAAAGGAGTGGGGGAGGGAATTTAAAAATAATGCATGTCTCTTAGGCTAGTGCACGAGATATGTAAATCACCTGTCACTCACAGCAAGGGGGAGGAGTTGACAAAGTTTTTCTCAGTTTGTCAAGAATTGTCTCACTGAACAATAAAAGAGGATTGCTCAGAGATGGATTAACTCTGTGTGGCAAGACTGGGCTCAAATGATAGGAAATCTTGTACTCTACATTATGATAAAAAAAAAATGTTTTCGGGTGTACATCCACTTTAACCCTCTTGGGCATGGAGTTCACAAGAGCTTCACAGGTTGCCACTGGAGTCCTCTTCCACTTCTCCATGATGACATCACAGAGCTGGTGGATGTTAGAGACATTGAACTCCTCCACCTTCTGTTTGAGGATGCCCCACAGATGTTCAATAGGGTTTAGGTCTGGAGACAGATTGGTCAAGGCCCTCAGAATACTCCAGGCAGCTCCACCTTACCCCCCACCACCACCACCCTTCCCATACTTCTAGAACAGCCATCATTAAATGGCGGCCCGCAGTCTGAACACGGACCCGTATGACACTCCTGTCCGGGCCGACAGGCCGCCAGTGTAAGTCTTCCCTGTTTGGCGTTGTGCAGAGATACAGCGGCTGGTGTGGCTCCTCCAATGAGTGTGTGAGGCTGGCGAGAAGCCGAACGTGTGAGTGAGGCAAGCCTGAACCTGCAGCCTGTGACAGTGAGACAGCCACAGTGGAATCCTTGATGACGCCCTGGAGGAGGGGCGAAACGTGTTGACTTACTTCCGGTTTGATGCCTGTTTAATCGGCTGTTATGTAAGTGGTGCCTAGGGCGGCACAGTGGTGTAGTGGTAGCACTCTCACCTAGCAGTAAGAAGGGTCACTGGTTCGAATCCCAACCACGACACTACCTGCTTGGAGTTTGCATGTTCTCCCTGGGCCTGTGTGGGTTTCCTCCGGGTACTCCGGTTTCCTCCCACACTCCAAAGACATGCTGGTAGGTTAATTGGATCCTGTCTAAATTGGCCCTAGTATAGGTATGAATGTGAGTTAGGGACCTTAGATTGTAAGCTCCTTGAGGGTATAGGGACTGATGTGAATGTACAATGTATATGTAAAGCGCTGCGTAAATTGACGGCCCTATATAAGTACCTGAAATAATAATAATAGGTTGCGCAATCCTTCACATTATCAACAGTACTTCACTATCAGCTCTTTTTCTCTTTCTCCACGTTTTTTGAGCTTGGTTGTCTCACTCTGGATGTCCTAAGAATAATTGCTGGGGAGGCCTTTGACATATCCATTCATCATATACCAGATCTCATTAATCACAGCGTTTTTGACTCCAGACTGAAAAGCTGAGGGTCTATGATTTTTGGTGAGTGGGGTCACAAAAGGGGAGTGTGGCACACGGCACCAACCATTTCTTTGGAGCACATATGCACTTTATTTGGAGCACTTATCACTTTGAACATTGAATGTGTTATATATATATTTTTTTATTTTTTTGAAAGTTTTATCACTGTAGGTGTACAATGATACACCCCTTTTTTTTTGCCACTTTATTTTTCACGTATAGTTATCAAATCATATCCTACAAGCGCTGTTTATGCAGTTGCGCTCAAAAGTTTGCATACCCTGGCAGAAATTGTGACATTTTGGCATATTATATAAAATATGGCATGTGTCATATTGAAAATATGACTGATCATGCCAAAAACTGTCTTTTATGTAACCACTTGCCGACCGCTGCACACCGATATATGTCGGCACAATGGCAGCGGTGGGCAAATGGGTCCCCTTTAATTGGCGGGGTTAGCGGGCGTGCCCGCCTGCCGCATACAGCGTGACCGTGCGACCTGTGGACTCAATGTCCGCCAGTCTCCCGGCGATCGTGTCACGGAGCCGTATAACGGGGAAGTGCCTATGTAAACAAGGCATTTCCCCGTTCTGCCTTGTGACATGACAGAGATCACTGCTCCCTGTCGTCGGGAGCAGTGATCGCTGTCATGTCCTAGGTAGCCCATCCCCCCCACAGTTAGAATCACTCCCTAGGACACACTTAACCCCTTGATCGCCCCTACTGTTTAACCCCTTCCCTGCCAGTGTCATTTACACAGTAATCAGTGAGCTGATTGCTGTATAAATGACAATGGTCCCAAAATAGTGTCAAAAGTGTCCGATGTGTCTGCCCATAATGTTGCAGTCACAATAAAAATTGCAGATCGCCACCATTACTAATAAAAAAAAAAAATAATAATAATAAAAATTTCATAAAACTATCCCCTATTTTGTAGACGCTATAACTTTTGTGCAAACCATTCACTATAAGATGTAGAAGAATACATATCGGCCTAAACTGAGGGGAAAAAAAAATGTTTTATATATTTTTGGGGGGATATTTATTGTAGCAAAAAGTAGAAAATATTGTGTTTTTTTCGCTCTTTTTTTGTTTATAGCGAAAAAAATGTATAAAAAAAAATAGATCGCAGAGGTGATCAAATACCACCAAAAGAAAGCTCTATTTGTGGGGAAAAAAAGACCTACATTTTGCTTGGGTGCAACATCGCACGGCCGCGCAATTGTCAGTTAAAGCGACGCAGTGCCGAATCGCAAAAAGTGCTCTGGTCAGGAAGGGGTAAAATCTTCCGGGGCTGAAGCGGTTAAGAATAACAATCACATGAAGCCATTTATTATCACATAGTTTTTTGGATCCTTTTAAAATCATAATGATAAACAGAAATCACCCAAATGGCCCTGATCAAAAGTTTACATACCCTGGAATGTTTGGCCTTGGTACAGACACAGAAGGTGGCACACACAGGTTAAAATGGCAATTAAAGGTTAATTTCCCACATTTGCGGATTTTTAAATCACAACTAGTGTCTGTGTATAAATAGTCAATGAGTTCGTTAGCTCTCACACGGATGCACTAAGCAGGCTAGACACTCAGCCATGAGGAGGTAAAAAAGAACAGTCAAAAGACCTGCGTAACAAGGTAATGAAACTTTACAAAGATGGAAAGGATATAAAAAGATATCCAAAGCCTTGAATATGCCAGTCAGTACTGTTTACTCATTTACTAAGAAGTGGAAAATGTGGGGATCTCTTGATACCAAGCCAAGGTCAGGTAGATCGAGAAAGATTGCAGCCACAACTGGTGGAAGAAGTGCTCAGGATACAAAGAAAAACTCGCAGGTAACCACAGGAGAAATACAGGCTGTTCTCCAAAAAGACGGTGTGGTTGTTTTTAAGGAGCACAATTCAATGAAAATTGAACAAAAAAGAGTTGCATGGCTGAGCTGCCAGAAGGAAGCCTTTACTGCGCCAATGCCACAAAAAAGCCAATGAGGCATGTCAAGGTGTTGTTGGACATATTGTAACCAGGCTTTGTTGTGGAACTTGTACAGTAAAGGCTTCTTTCTAGCAACTTGACCATGCAGCTCTTTTTTGTTCAAGTATCATCGTATTGTGCTCCTTAAAAACAACCACACCATCTTTTTCCAGAGCAGCCTGTGTTTCTCCTGAGGTCATCTGTGGGTTTTTCTTTGTATCCCGAACAATTCCTGTGGCAGTTGTGGCTGAAATCTTTCTTGGTCTACCTGACCTTGGCTTGGTATCAAGAGATCCCCACATTTCCCACTTATTAACTGATTGAACGGTACCGACTGGCATATTCAAGGCTTTGGATAGGTTTTTATATCCTTTTCCATCTTTGTAAAGTTTCATTACCTTGGCAGGTCTGTGAGAGGAGACACACAGGGAGGAAGCCTGAGGAGAGGACATCGGAGCCACCGCTGCCCGCACTGGAGGAGAGGAGGACAGCCCCGTCAGTGCAGGAGGAGGAGGAGGACAGCCCCGCCAATGCATGGAGAGGAAGAGAGCCCCAACACACAGCGGGTAAGTATCGCTGGACCCCCCGCGGGAGGTCCGGCTGGTGGTCAGTGCCACGGGTGGTCCAGCGGGTGGTCGCATGGGGGTTGGTACATCTGGTGTCTGCTGTGTGGGATTGAAGGCTGCAGGAAGCAATGAAAAGGATCAGAACTCTAATTGTCAATTTGTTATAGTGCCACATCAGTTGCTGCCCCTTACATGCCATTCCACTATCCCATCCACTGCTGTGATTCCGCTATCCCATCTGGGTCAGACCATCTTTCTTTATTCCTTATTCCAGCATATATTCCTATCAGGCAGAAAATAGTCCCAGAGTGGAAAAGAATCAGAATTTGGCCAGAAAGCTTTCCCTCATGGCTACAGGATTGTTTAGAAAGAACAAATTGGGAGATATTTGAGCAACCGGATTTAGATCTGTATACAGAAACAGTTCTGGACTATATAAAAACCTGTGTGGATAATGTTACTGAGGATGAACGCATTCGGGTCTTTTCAAGTCAGAAACCCTGGATGACTAAGGAAGTAAAGAGCCTTTATATGCTGTGTACACACAAGCGGACTTTCCACGGACTAAACTCCGAAGGACTTTTTGAGGGACTTTCAAGGGAGTTCCGACGCAACGGACTTGCCTACACACGATCACACCAAAGTCCGACTGATTCGAACGTGATGACGTACGAAGGGACTAGAATAAGGAAGTTCATAGCCAGCAGCCAATAGCTGCCCTTGCGTCGTTTTTGGTCCGTCGGACTAGCATACAGACAACGGATTTTTTTCGACCGGACTCGAGTCCGTCGGAAAGATTTGAAACATGTTCTATTTCTAAATTGCAGCTGATTTTGACAGCAAAGGTCCGATGAATCCCACACACGATCGAATTGTCTAGCAGATTCGTTCCATCGGACCTTTGCTGTTGAAAAGTCCGGTCGCGTGACGGAATACAGCATTCAGGGTCAGGGATAAAGCTATGTATGGTGTTGCGGGAGCTAGTTTGAAAAGAGCCATAAAAGAAGCCAAATTAGCCTATAATAAGAAAAAAAAGTCAACTGTGGGAAGTTTAGATGATAGCACTGACCTCAGTACTAATGAAGTGCTTTGAGAGATTGGTTTTGAAATATATCAAGTCTAGATTACCGGGTAGTTTAGATACTTATCAGTTTGCATAGAGGGCAAATAGAAGCACAGAAGATGCGATATCTTTAGCTCTGCATGGGGCACTTAGTCATTTGGATGTTGTTTATAGATTACAGCTCTGCCTTTAATACCATCATTCCAGATCGGTTGGTCGAAAAAAATGCAAAAATTGGATCTGCCGCCCTTTTTTTTTGTTTTTGGATAAGGGATTTTTTGGTCAATCGCTCAGGTGGTCAAATTGGATAAGTTTGTTTCTTCCAAGCGAGAAATAAGTACTGGAGCACCGCAGGGTTGTGTAAGTCCCTTTCTCTATGCGCTGTACACATATGATTGCACCCCCTATTATGAGACCAATAGTATAATTAAGTTTGCAGACGACACTACCGTAATGGGTTGTATCACTGGAGATGATGAGGAGCAATATAGGAGAGAGGTTGATAGGATAGTGAAACGGTGTACTGTGAATAACCTGATCTTAAACACAGGAAAAACAAAGGAAATGAGTGCGGTTTTTCAGAAGGAAAAGGCCTGCAACCAGCACCGCTTTTAATTAAAGGCATGTGCATGGAGCAGGTCTCTACCTTTAAAGTGATTGTAAAGCTTTGAGTTTTTTTTTAAATAACAAACATGTCATACTTACCTCCACTGTGCAGTTAGTTTTGCAGATAGTGCCCCCGATCCTCCTCTTCTGTGGTCCCCCGGCGGCGCTGGTAGCTCCTCCTCGCATTGTATAAACCTTTGGGAGAAGCGCTCTCCCGGGGGGGGTTACCT